>NC_044495.1:24952210-25262210 GCF_902362185.1 Chanos chanos
GAAAGAACATTTATCCACACAGCCAAATGCACACCTCCCAAATGCCATATACTCTCCTGGCACCACACGACACGGCCCAACCAAGGTCTCAGCCCAACCCTCTACAGACCAAACTGTCAGGTCTGTTTTGGGTTTTTTTTTCCCCTCAATGTGTCACAAGGACCTGCTCCCTCTTCTGGCTCTCTGAATCTGAGGCACTGACTTCAGGTGTTCCCATAGGGACGCTGGATTATCCAGGGGTGCTCTGCACTGTGTGTTTTGGCAGGGTCCCCTGATCAGGCACCGAGATCCTCCTGCCAAGCTCCAGGCAGAGGGCCAGGCTCCCATGTGCCCTGTTGATAAGGGGCCGACTGTGCTGCTGCCAAGGGCATCTTATGGTGGAAATCAATCAACACATGGGTACAATATGATACCCCCCCAACCACACACACACACACACACACACACACACACACACACACACACGCACTAAACAAAACATCATGAGCTGTTGCTCTACCATCTTTGTTTGGTTTATCAAAACTTGAGGAGCACACTAGTAAACTGAATTTAAACAAAAGGCCAGTATGTATTTTGATTAAGATCTGACAGACACAGTATCTCAGGGAGTCCTTGTCTAAGTGGGATGCAATCAAAACTGCATGCATTACACCACTTACCACGAGTCAGCCCACAGCCGGCGTGTCATTTCTTCTCTAAAAGACATTTGAACGACATGCCGTGTCCTTTAAAAAAAGACTTTGATAAATACCATAGACAGGCTAGTCTGAAGACAAATTATAATTCCATCTTCTCCAATCATCTCACAATGGCAAAGTAGTGCACCTTCTATGTCCTGAAGTCACTAGTCTCAGTCACACTACCCAGCAGTCCCATTTACACGGCCAACAGCAAAGACCTAGTCATGCAGAGGATTTCCCATGTAGCAACAGATAAACAATAGCTCATCTTCAGCATAATGTCCTAATAAGAGGGAGTGATTATTATTAATATAAAGTTCCTTGGCCTTGTCTAACAAAAGATATGAATCGCATAAACCTTTCATCACTTTGCTGCTGAAACAACAAACACCAAATGTCCCTGTGAACCTTTTGATGTGACAGTCTATGGAGGGAGCAAAATTAAATCCTGACTCCCAATTTCCTCCCCGAGAAAACAATTCGATCATGTGGCCACTGCCCGTCACGCCATCTGTAGACAATAAATCCATTTAAATGCAAATCATACATGCCCAGTGTCTAATTTTCCCCATCTGAAGATGGGCTCATTGGAATGCGCCACACAAGACAACCCTCTCACCTATGAAAAAGTCAGTGTGATAGGTGTGGACAGCTGACAAATGTTTCAAGACAATCAGAATTAATATCATATTATGAGCCACTGAATGACAAGTTTCTTTCAAATTCACCAGGGACATTCAGGTTTTATTTACTTAGACAAAAAGCAGAAACTGGACAAAAAGAAGACAAAGAGGTCCAGCTCAACATCTGAAATGCTTTCACATAGGCTAGTTTTCAAACACAATGCCTTTAGATAACAAAAAGAAAAAAAAAACTGTTAGTTGCTTTTGAAAATAAGCCTTGATTTCATCATTTTGGGTCTTAAACATTAAAAACAAATCATTAAAGGACTTTAAATGAGTTGCTAAGTTTTCTGAAATATTTAAAGCTTGCCTTTGAAATCAAAAGAAATATAACCACAAAAGTGACCATAATTGTACCCCCTTTCTATCCTCAAACATCTTAGAGGCTTATGAAAAAGCGGTGATTTTTCTCTATGGTGACCCTCTTTGGAAAAAAAGGGCATAATTGACTATTTTAGTGATGGAGGAGAAAATTAAAATGTAATCTACTCTGTTATAACACACTGACATCACCTGCTGTTTCCTACCATGGCCTGTCTCAAACTAGAATGATCCAACTCTCATGCTTCCATTTTCTCCGCCCCCTTTTTGAGTGAGACACCTCCCCCTCCTGTCTGTCCCTCCCCCTTTACTAGACAGCAAACAATCAAGTCATATATCTATCAAGCATGCTTAAAGCAAAGCAGTGTGTAAGGAACATGCTTATGTTTCTGATTACACTGCTGTTTTTTGTCATTAATGTATAAACAATGTATGTCAGCTGTTCCAAATTACAATCATTGTTATAGGTATGCATATGATGTCAGTGCACCGCCTCAGTCTAGAGCAGGTGATGGAGAAATGTGTGAGAAGTTTCTTCTTAGTGAGATGTTTCCAAAACTGATTTGATCTCTAGGCTGAGCAACAACAATACTACACATCCCTTGTACCCTAAAACACGGGAGCCTCCCCATGGCTCTTCAAACGCCAAGCACCTTGTGTTTCTTCCGTTGATGACGGCTTTTCGAAATTAAAACACAGTTTGCATGGCGGTCCCTCTTGTGAGGGTTTCCCTCCTGCATCGCCAGCACTTCATTACCAGAGACCCTCCCTGCTTCCTGTCACTTCCCATCTTCCTCAGATGTCCCATCATACACCAGGAAGCAGCACAAAGCATCAGATGCTGCAAACCCAAATGCCACTCAGAAAGAATGTTACTGTTTCAGCCCAGACAGCATGTGACAGAACACAAAGAACTCACTAAGAGAAGCATATTCCTGCCAGACATCAAGTCTTTGAGCAGTTGAATAAAAAAAAAAAAATGAAAGCCTGAATTTATTTTGCTTTATGTTTTAAAAATATACTGAATGTTGTAGTCCATTATTTCTTTTAGTGCTACATTATGTAACACTAAATGTGAAAGTGCAGGGGAAATGACGGTATTTTATCATTGTCTATATCAAAGATATTTTGCCCTGTGTTTCATACAAATTCACTGACTTTTCACCTCGTAACCATGTAAAGGTTAATCATAACAAAACTAGTTAAAGCTTTGTGATCTGAGAAGGGAGAACATGTTCTGTTGCTCCTTATTTCATCAGTCAAAGCACCCCACAAACTCCAGAGCCACAGGGAACGCCTGCTGGAGGTGGATTCGATTACAGTCAAGTGCCTGAGCATATGCTGAACTGTCAGCGTGGAATGAGGATGAGATATTCCACTATCAGAGCAGCAGAGGATCACTTTGATGCCAAGGCCTGGGAATTATATACAACATACAGAGTGCCCTCTGCATCAAAACCCCTTTGCTGAAAATGTATACTTTTCTCAAGGGTGTAGAGATGTGTTGGGTCTCTCTCTCTCTCTCTCTAAGATTTTTGAAGTAATTAGCAATCATTCCATGACTCATATAGCCACAAATTTGAAATGCTCCAAGTAAACTAGATCACATTCTAAGGGCCTTTGGGATGCTGCCCGGCCGTGAATGGGAAACCCGTGTCTATGAAAATGTAATCAGGGCCACACTTAACTTCAGCGAGTCCGAGTGAAGGGTCACGACACTCCATACGATGTGAAATTAAAGTCTCAGAGAGCTCGTCTTGTGTCCAGCTCAGGCACGCGCACAAGCCCTGAAGGGCCCTCAGCCACAGCAGCCTGCCATCAAACATTCAGAAACTCAACCCTAATACCTGTTTACTTCATCCCTCCTTTCCTGTGTAGCTTTTTTATTGTTTGTTTGTTTCCTTTCCAGGGCTCATTAGAGTTGGAGGCACAGGCAAGGGAAACAGTGTGAATGTACTGTGTGCTTCGTTACACTAATGATTTAGTGATGGAAGGATGAAAGGATGCCTCTGTTGTGCTTTGAGCTAAAAGTGGAACTGTTGATATGAAACCAGAACAGGGCTTTCCTCCTCTGACCAGCTCTCATACAGGCCATCTTTCAACATCCTCATGCTACGACAATCAAGGCGATTTTTCCACCAATATGCAGAAGGGGAGTCTGAGACCAACTGTGAGGGGAAGATGTCCTCTATGCTCTGGCGTTTTGCATCCTGGGTTCAGCATGATCCTTAAACTTGATCAAATGCCTCTCTTATAACTGGATAGTTCACAAAATGTAGCTATTCAAATTGAAATTCTAAGAAATTATGCTGCTAGCGAGCAGATAATAAAACCATCACCAAACCATCACTAGAATCTTTTGTACATTAGCGTTCAAGACTATGTCACCCAGCCTTTTTCCTGTTATCATGACGGACACTAGATTAAAGTAAAATCACGTTCTCCCTCGGACTCTCAATTGGCCTGCAATATTATTCTAGAATAAGAGACACTGAGCATAGAGATGGCATCTTCAGTCTCTGACATAATGAGGACATTTATTTGCTCACCTTCATCCAACCCTGCCCCGGCCCTGGGAGAGAACAGAGTATGGAAGCCTATCGACTTACAGCAGCAACGATCGGGGACTGCTGAAAGGTCAAACTCAAGCGAATGGCACGAGGGGAATTATGGAGTGCAGATGACAGCGACCAATCATCGTAACTGGTGTGTCCTAATTGGAGGTAATAAGGAGATGAGGGATGGCGGAGTCACTGGTCTCCATGTGCAGTGGCCATTCTAGGTGGCGTTAATTATCATCGGCTTGATGTCTATCATCATTGCCTATATGCCATCTCAATTCACAACAGTCCACCACATCCTCCTCTGCTTGACTCTGAGCTTATTCTTCATCTTCAGTGTTGCTCAAAGTCTAACATATGGTGGAAGAACTGCTTACTTTATTAACTAAATGGCGTTTATCTGTTTGGCAGAAACACGGTGCCATCGTTGCAGAGGGATTTAGACCAAAGACTGGAGGGCTCTAGGCCTAGGGGCTGATTATGGGCCAAACACTCTGTGAGTCTATGAGTCTGTGCCCACTTTGGCCCACTAAATGCCACCATTAAACTGTTTAAGTAGTAAATACGAAAGACATCTGCTGAGTTGAATAATTTGACTGGCTTCATGTGTCCTTAATGTTAGATCTGCTGTTAGGAATGGGGATGATAATAACATATTCTAATCACACCGAAAGCTTTGTGGTGACTTGGATTCATCAAGCCCATAACAGTGGACAGAGTGTCTAATTTTAAAACACCACCAGGACAGCAATGACCAGTACTCACAACAGTCACCAAAGCAAATTAAACTGGATATTAGACATAAAGTCAACAATATAACGAGGGTTAAACGTCTAGGTGATTTCATAAACCAAAAGTATTAAAAAAAAAAAAAAAAAAGGTTTGGTCTATTGTCAACTGTTTGATTCCCTGTTCTAAAAGAATGATTCTGAGTGCGGTAATGGTCATGAGATTGTTTTAAAGTGCTGTTCAGTTACAAAATTTAAACCAGTATCCCTGCATTGTGGGTCCTGAGGAAGCAGGGCCTTGCAGGCAAAAAGAAAACCCTAGATTGTAGATGGAGATGTGGAGGGGAGGGGGGTGGGAGGGAACAGGGACAGCTGGCACTTTCAAAAAAGAGAAGGGGGAGGGGAACTGAGGGGTTGCTTGTGCAAGCTCAAGCTTTTGGGGGGGGGGGGGGGGGGGGGGGGGGGGGGTAAGATGTAGGGCCTGTGCTGTGTGGTGGAGGGAGACCAGCAGATGGACTTCTACTAACAATAGGCCCAGGACAGATGCAGCCACAAAGAGCAGCAGCCATCACACTCTGACAATAGTGAACCTAATGCCACGCTCCAGCAGAGCCACTGACCAAACACAGGCACTAAAGGAAAGTAGTTACTGTGGAGGTGGTGGAATGACAGACAGAGGGGGTTTTAATGCCTCTGCAGCATGTGGATATGAGACAGAGAACTACTGAATAATAAAAAAAAAAAGACTTTTTGAATCTCCTTTGCGCTCACTATCAGAGCTCTCTTCAGCTTTCACCGACCATCAAACTATCATGAACAACCAGTAAATCCCCACGAGCAGCTAATCCTAAATTCTGCCCATCATCTGTCAAAGGTAAACAACTAGATCACACTTTGAATCAAAAAGTACTTATGCAATGGTTAATCTACTAGAATATAGTTCACCATCTGTTTCTAATTCTCAAAATAAATAAATAAATAAATAAATAAATAAATAAAAACCCTCAACCAAAAAACGTTGTGAAACACAGGCGCAACAACAGCTTGAAGTTATGTTTAAAAAAAAAAAAAAAAAAAAAAAGTAAAACGAGGCCTTTTCGTGTATATTCTCAAATGATTCTCCTCTCTTTGTGAGGGGTTGCTTCTGACAAAGAGGGAACCCCCTGCATGTCTGCAGCATGTCTGCAGCATGCCTGAGGCAGCGAGGTGGTGCCTCTTTCTCTGAATGGGACAGGGCTGACAAAACCAGTGATGGCCCTGAATTAACAGACTGACACAGACATGGTCAGAGTGAATAACGCTGAAGCTTAAGAGACTTCACGAGATTTCAAGGCACCAATGTATTCGCCTCTGTCCACTCTTATAAAGGGTATCATTTGAGGAGAAGTGCGAGCTCTGCCCTTCATTTCTATGTGTGTAATCATTAACCCTGTGTGGACATTCCAAATAAAAAACAAATTAGGCTTTCTTGTCTCAATCATTTTGCTTAAATGTAACTCACCTGTTTGTGGAATCTCTTAATCAGAGTATTTAGTGTATGCTTTTAATGCTATCATTCTCGCATCTCTTAAGAGTCAAACTGACAATAAAGCATCATTGCCCACAGGAGGAGAGACATACCCAGTTTTTTCTTTCACTGAGGGGGACTCTGTGGCACATCCGTTATTAATTCCTGCACCCAGGCTCATGTGTGACTCCCCCAAATCCTCACCTTGCCAAGTGTGACAGCTTCCAATATTGGTGCATTGAACAGAACCCCCTAGCAAATATTGACACAGAGGATTTGAGTGTTCATTTCACCACAGTAGCTCTTGTGCCTGCGGAGCAGACTGATGCACTACTTCTCTGACCTCCTACTTCGATGGCATTATGGCCAAGAGGACCGGCACTTTTATTGTCGAGTCCTGTTGGGGCAGATATGGAGGCTAGTCGCAGATACGGGCTATTCATATCTCAGCATGTTGCCATAGTAAGCAGCAGGAGCCCCCTGCCAAGGGAATGATTTTTCTTTCGTCTTCCTGTCGAAACCAATCCTTCAGTCTGCCGCTGTCATAGGCTCAGTTGGTTCAGAACTATAAATCCCTCACTTATATGCCAATTACCCTGTCCTCTCCATCAGTGACAGACACACACACACACACACACACACTCTTCACTGGTCTATCCCCCTGTGAAGCAAGGATGTGAGTTCCAAATTTAAAAACAAAAAAGAGAGAGACAGAGAGAAACATGATTCCTAGTCTCTTCTCAAGGCACTATGTTTTGTGCTCTACATCTCTTTGTAATGACTATAGGTGAGTTACTTCAAATGAATTGTCATCTAACTCAGAGGGAAATAACTGAAAATAAATCTGAAATTTTTTTGACTAAATCACCCACTCAGTTGTAAAGGTCAACCTGTTGGTACTAGGGTGAGATGGTGAGCAAATCCTCTTTCCACCATTCTCTCCAACCATTCCATGATTTTACCATTCAGCTAATTATCCCCCTTCCCAACACCAGCCAAATGCATGGCTTAAAACACCCAGACTCTTTCTCTGCACCATTATTGCTCATCCACAATTACTTCAAATTAGATCTACAAGTCAATAACGCGAGTCAATATTTAATTTGCTCATAGTAGGTGGCGATTTAGTGCACGCTGTTGTGGATGTCTAGCACAGTGTCAGAGCTGGCCTGTAAAAGACACAGCAGCCCTCATGTCACAGCATGCCTGGAAGCCATCGAAACCAACACTCAATTCACTGTTGGTTTCGAAGGCAGCGGATGACAGAGCTCGCTTTCTTTAAAGGACCTTCATTGTTTTCAAGAAAACAAAAGTAAAGGAAGCACACTCTTGAGTACGAGGAGGGAAGAAAGAGCTAAAGGTGGCATGCATTTTGTAAAGGACTCGCTGTTATATTGATGAAAGAGCCTAAGTTTCAGCATATTGACCAAAGGCATCTTCTGGCTTTCTCCAGTATGTGACTGTATGCTCCGGAGAGTCATTAAACAACTTCTCTTTGCTGATTAAGATGAGTCTCTCCACTCCGACTCCTCTTTAGCTGTGTCCACAGATTCCTCAGGGGTAAGATAACAAAAGGTGTTAAGCACATCAAATGATTGTTGCATGGCTCATGTGAGACTTCTGTAACATCCCAGGGCTCTTTCGATGGCACAAAACGACCTGAATTAGGTATACATGCACAGCACAATAAAAACACGCATTTGGGGCCTGTTAGGATGGCAGTAAAAAACTGCATTATATCGTAACTTTGCTATTACGGCACCACAATGCAGCACTGAGATAGGTTTGACAGAACTTTGAGTGACAATGCTCTGTCGGTGCAAAAGTAAACAGACAACAGCTAAAAATGCAAATACATCCATTTACAAGGTAAACCAGCATGCTGTAATAGAAAACAAATTCAGCCTCAATTACACACACCAACGCTCCGCAACAATTATCCAGCCATCACAGAGCGCAAAGTTCATTTTAATTAGGTTTTTTTTTTTTTTTTTTTTGTAAGTACTTATGCGTAACATGCTTGGAAAGAAGAAAATTTGCAGGGGTTTGAAATGCAAACCTGCTGCAGAGCAGTGGGGAAATCAGCTCAGACAATGTAACAAATCACATGTCTGAAATAGTGCTGACATCTAATGAATCTGAACCTTTTTATCCCTTTCTTTTGTCTTACCTTTTCACAGCGGCAAACAGCCCATTGACTTTCTCAACATTTTTCCTCAACCAGTCACAAACGTTTAAGATGAGACAAACTACTGTAGTTCAGGGAATTTTTTTTTGGGGTATGGAAACATTCTGTCACATTCTTTTTCTATACTGATGACAAGGGAAAAGTACAGCATTTAAAGCTCACACAGTAACAGTCTCTCACTCTCTTCTCTTTCCCTGTTCAGACACACACACACATTTTATATATATATATATATATATATATATATATATGTTTGTGTGTGTGTGTATGTATGTATGTATGTATGTGCAGTTTTATAAACTCACAAACTTCTGCCTACCATTCCCAGATGGCATTTGGAATGCTACAATGATTCTCTTATCCTGTCCGATCACATCCTTCGCTTATATAAACACTCTTACAAGACAATCCACACGAGAGCATTTGAGCTGTTTTATCACAGCTCACTCACATACCTGCCTTTATCAGAATATTGATGCTTTTTTTTGTCATTTTTGTCTCATGACCACATATTCATGGAAATATTCACTGATCCATGCATTAAAAATCAAAGCTGAATCTACTATCATTTGACTGAGCTTAACAAAATGTTAAAGGACTATGAGTGTGAGAGACATGAGATAAATAAAGATAAATACAGCTGGCTTCATTTTGTATGCATTGCTTTCCACACAGGGGAAATTTATAAGCAGAGACTGCTGATAGTTTCCAAATCAGTCTGACTGGGGAACAGAACCATGCAGCGTTAGAAAGATTACCTTTCCTCCATAACCTGCACTCCCTAACAATAGATACACAACATCTTACACTCTCACTGTTCCACAAGTTTACTCACATTTTTTCCACGGGTGAAGATTACCATTAACACTGCCTTCACTCCTTCAATGTCTCTAACGCGTCTCTACACTGATGCTTACCAAAGCTGACTGACAGAAATCTCGGAAGAGTCAGAACAAATACACTGAATAAGTCCTTCTCATTTCTTCTTACTGATTACTCCTCACCGTTACAAATCTGGAATCTGACTCAGGCAGGGTTAGCCTCTCAACTGGACAAATGGCCCTCAGAAATAACAACGTCCTATGAGTCCTTGTGGAATACTGCCACCTTGTATGTTGAGCACAGTTTCATCTGACTTTACTGGATTTGTACAGGACTGGATTTATTCCAGCCTTCTCAAGTAACAAATATATTCATTTCCCCTGAAAGAACAGAAGATGAAATAATGATCTAGTATAATGATAGTCTCTGTTCCTGTTTCCCATGCTTTGTTCAACTGTAGTGAAACTTTTCACTCATCTTCAGCTTAGACTCAGCTGTGCCTGTTTTAGAAGTGATCGCAGAGGTTTCTCGTCGAAGAGAAGCCCATCTGAGGTATCTTCCTGCCTGTACAGATGCCCCAGGGGGACCTTTCTTTGTTTCCCTGCCTAGGAAACTGTTTCACAGAACAATAAATAAAATGAAATGATGTATAAGAAAAAATCCAGGTCCTTAGGAGGAATCCTTAGTTCATTACAAACTGTATCCAAAAAGCACACAGAACTGCGAGGGAAGAGGCATTATTAGAAGAATAGAAGACTTGACGGTGGTGAAATATGAAAACGTGACAAGAGCAAGAGAGGGTGTCCCCTTGTGACAGCTACAGTGGATCCTGCTACTCACAGTCTGGGCCCAAAACATGCCACAACATGTTCAGTCTCAATTAGCGGGCACTTGAAACCGTAAAATCCTGACTGGAAGTGGCTTATTTCTTTCACCATGTGTCAACTCTGAAAATTACTGTTCTACTGTTTCTCTGGCAAAGGACCTTGAATTGTTCTTGCAGTCCCTATTAAATCCAGACATACATCTTTATTGGCTTTTTTTAAGCTTTTAAACAAGGAAACTAGTGAACTTATTTTAGATTGCTATATGAAAACCACAGCCTTGAGACACAGGCACCTCTTTCCCCGGCCCAAAATGACCCAAAAGAGACTGTGAGGATTTTTGAAAACTCTCATTTACGCTTTTCATAGCCCAGAGGACAAGACAACATGCTTGTCTCCAGGTTCAAGCATCCCACTATCTACAGCCATTAGTGCTAGCCAAACTGCCATTTCATTAGGCTCCAACAAATGAAATTTTCTTTTGTATCTATGAGGCCCTGCCAGTCATGACAGCCTCTGTGATGGGGAAAAAAGAAAAAGCAATTTCAGCTCACGCCATATATATATATATATGTGTGTGTGTGTGTGTGTGTGTGTGTGTACACACACACACACACACACACATATATGAGTGCCTAGTAAGCAGAGGAGTTTCACTTGGAGACTATTGTAAGAGCCTGAAGCCTGGAAGTGGCATACAGCACCTTGTCTGTCTCTTTGATAGTGTAGAAGAAGGGCCTGTATTAAAAGCATGATTCTGTACACTTTGTTCGGAATTCAAATGTAAGTGATTCCTTGTGAGCTTTGATCATTTTCTACGCAATGTTCCTGGACAAAATGTACCACAGCCTTCCAATTTTCCTTGTACATTTGCTAAAATTCATTTCCACTGCAACAGCAATTTAAAAAAAAAAATCAATCTTGCCCTCTATTTGATTTATTCCCAAAGAATAAACCCTGCCAAAGCCTCATTTGAGACTGTTTTTCTGTACCGCGTGTCATTCCACATTCACTTTAAATGCACACACACTGATGTCTGCCTACGACTCAATCACTACTGATCCCTCATAGTGCTAAAATGATTAATAACTCCTTTCTCCACACTCGCCACTATCTTTTTCATCAGAACTTTAAATAGATATTGATTTACAATAATAACACTAGGTTTCTGGCACTGCATTCTGTGCAGCTGAACAATTAAAACAGTTTAAATGCAAAGAAGCAATTTGTTTTATGATTGAAAAAAAAAAAAATGTAAATTATCATTTGTAGAACTATATTCATGTTGGACGCATTTTATATATATATATACACACACACACACACACACACATATATTTATGTGTGTGTGTGTGTGTGTGTGTACGAATGTATATATCCCCCCCCCCCTCCACACACACACACACACACACACACACACACAAAATTTTGATGTAATCTTGTGGGAGGACACCTTCAGCAGTTCAGAAGCATGACCCCCCTGTGTCGTTTCCACTTCATCTGGGTCACAGAGTGTAGGTTCAGATCACGGCGTCTAATGCTGAAGAGAGGAAAGAGAACCCCACAGTGCCACTACCATCACAGCTTGCAAATTAGCTACCAAGTCCACCCACAACACAGCCTTATCTTAGGATGGGAATGCTGTATCAGTGAGGAGTTCATTTGTTAGTTAAATTTCAGTTCTTTGATTTGAGTCTCTTTGAATGTCAGATAAAAGGAGGGAAGTAATTTTAGTTTTTAAATTAAGCCATTTTTAATCAATCCTGGGGTTACAGCTAAAAGATAGAGTTTATAAAGACAAAAAAGTCTACTCTGCCCTAAAGAGCGGCTGTTGATGCAACGTTCGGGGATCCGTCTGCACAGAGTGGGCCTATATTCACAGACTGCCAACCCACTCAACTGCTCAGAGCTCATACCTTCGGGATCAAGCCAGGCTGCAGGATAGACTGTTTCACTCACCAGCATGAGTACCACATCTCCACTCTTTTCCCCAAAGCCCCAAAGCCTAACTGTAAACAAGTCCACACCAGCTCAACCCAGGCAGACATCTGGGTGCTTCCCTAAAACTCCACCTTCCCCTCCAGGACAAGTGCACTTAATATCTGTAAAATGAAATAATATCTGTATCACTGTTTCACAATGATGTTCCCCAAGCATAGCAGGCGAGGCCTAACAAAGGCTGTCAGTCTATATATCAGCTGTGAAGTGCATATCATTACCACATTTACAAGCTAGCCCACTACTCTGTCATAGTGACAAATACAAAGAGCCCCTTTCCCTGAAACACAATGCTGTGAAATTAGTGAGATGATTAATGTTTGCAACTTTGCTTAGACACAGTTGGACAAATATGAATCTGGCCCCCAACGCCATGCTCCCTATTTTTACGCTTTGACACCAGGTTCCACCACCATTTCTCCTGGTTTACAATGGCAACAGCCAATTAAATTTACAAGGCACTCTTCATTAGGTTGGAGGTAACAAAGGCAGAGAAGACACAATGCCTGAGAGACCACTGGTGAATAGGGAGGGGAAGCTTGGCAGCCATTTTGTGATAGTGTCTAACCCCAAAATGAAGTTTAAATTTCCTTTCCAAAATTCTTTGCATTGAAAGAACTGCATGGATTCCATGTTCCAGCTGACAGGTGATAAGTTCTATGTTTAATAAGTTCAGAGCGTATATGTTATGATGACATTCTGGTCAGTTACATATCCTTACACAGTGGGGGGGGGGGGGGGGGTCTTTGTGGTCTGCACAGAATCTTTAAAGATTAATTGCACCTGTAAGTCATTTCCATACATACTATATTTCTAGACTCTCTCAAAGGTAGAGGCCAATGTAAATGAATATGATGCAGCATTGCTTACATTGATAACACACACAGACATGCACACATACTGTATATGCATGTTTACCACATTTGCATGCCATTATGAAGGTTGGTAATTGGTTTATTGCCTGTAGGAGGATGACTGTCCTTTATCTGAGGGCTACACTTCAACATAATGGAATAAATCAGGTTACTTCTCTTGTTAAGTCCAATGGACCCCCAAAGACAATGTCGAAACAACAACAAAAATAACCACAACAAACAGCAAAAGAGGCAGTAACAGTGGCATGTCCCTTTATCTCTTTCTCTTAGGCAATTCTGTCCAAAAGCCCATTTATTTTTAATTGCTTTTTTGGCATTTGTCTCTATCTTTGTTTACATTCCTGGAGCCTCCGATAAGAGAGGCAGTAATATGAAATTAATTTGAATGCATTTACAACTGTAAAATACAAACCTTTGAAAAAGTTATCACCACAGTTAAAAACACAATCATTTTCAAACAACAAATGACAAGATTTTAGTCCCACAGCATGGAAGAAAAAAAGATTTTTGTTTTCACAGTAACTGAGTGATTACTGAACTGTTTGCTAATCATTTACCTTTGTTCAATGCATTCAATGTATTCGAACTGACTGTGTGTTTGGTGCGTCTTTATCAAAGCCCTGACTCAGACAAGAAAGCCATTAAGACATTGGTGCACTATTTGGAATTAATCTCCGAATGTAATCAAGCCCCAGAGTTTTCAGCGAATGTCCCTGACTCTGAAACAAAAATCTCCAGTTGCCATGGACTCGTTGCAAAGCAGATTGATCTGCAAGACGTCACAGCACAAGCGGCGAAGACAATGAGAGGGGGAAAAAAAAAAATCAACTTTCAGCGGATGTGCTAGTGCAAATAAACTGTTTATTCACTGGTAATGGTTTCTGCTTCAATCACAGTCACAAATAGCTTTAGAGGTGTCTGTGTCACAGCTGAACAGTGTGAGGAGCCGGTGCTTCCTGTAGAGACATAAACACTTAATGCTCCAACAGTTTCTTTCTTTTTTTTTTTTTTTTCCTGGAACCATACTTAGAATTTTAACACAAGAGTAAAAGAGTAAAATCTTAGAGTGTGTGTTATACTGTTTTCTCCAGAATTCTTTCACTTCTTACTGATTTAACTTGGCTTAAACATCCTGGTGTAAGACCCTTTCCCTCCATGGCGCCACTCTGATACCCGTGACTTGTGAATTTGAGATACTGGCAGCAACATTTTCTCATTCAATGTCTGCTGAATGCCAGCTATCAATTTATATCTACTGAGCATGTGCAGCTTTAAGTTTGTTTGGCCTGTAGCTTACCATTTTCAGCTGCGTGGATCTAACTTACATTTAAGATCTGTAAAAGGAGGAGCTTTTGGGAGGCAGTTTAATTGTTTACTATTCTTTCCTTATTTATGCAAGAAAGCCAGTTTTGAGTATTTATTTATTCAGTTTCATATACATAAGCAGCAAACTTGGATGGTTTTTTTTTGTTGTTGTTGTTGTTTTAATCGTAATCTAAACAAAAGGAAATCAAATGCGTATCTGTAAAACAGTAGCACTGAGAATGAGCACAAACGGATGCCTCTCAGTTTGTAGTATCTGAGAAGCTTTGCTGTAATAGCTGTATTGTATTCCACTGTATGTTGTGTATTATATATTGTGTTGAAATGATCAATAGAGTTTATTAAAAAGCTACCTCCCAGTCCCACCATGCTATCGCCTCTTATCCTCTCTGCAGAGACGAGAAGCCAGTATATAAACAGTATGTGACCTTTAAACTACCAAGCCCCACTCAGATTGGTTGCCTTGGTACACACAGTAGTTCCACCCTCCGGTATGTTACATACACACATATACACTATTTTTTAATACTCTTTTTTTCCAGAGGTGTCGATGTTCACATACTAACTTCTGTGATTAAAATAAAATGGAATGTTTTCAATTTTGTGTGTGCTAGGAAATTTTACTCAGTTGGCTAAGCATGTAGATATTATGAATTGCAATGCAGCATTAGACCACCCAGTACCTTTTTAACTGCTTAACTTGACTTAAAAGTAAATACTGTGCAAAAAGCATGTTCCTTAAATCTTTCCCACTTGTTATCAGGCTAACTGGGATATACAGCTTTGTGGAAAACCCAGTTGCTGCAGTCTTCTTCATCAAATTTGAGTCTAGCTTAGAACTACGAAAATATATCACTGGAAAACCTTGCGATGATTGCATTTTTTCCACAATTAATTAAAATACACGACACCTACAACCAAATCTACAGTTCATTAAACAGAACCACCCATAATTAGGGCCTAAAACCGAGTTCTTAATTATGATTGATCATTTTTAATCACAGTAAAGCATGCTGTTAACTCTATTTACTTTTTAACAATCTGACACATTCTTACGCTCACTCACTGTTCAGTGTTCTGATGAGATGTGAAGACATTCTGATTACTAATGTGATGCTGACCTCCATACTGGTTGAAAACTCTCTGGTAATCTGCCTGGTGCAGCTTTGGGGAAATACACAGTGGCATCATAAACACTGTAGGGTGAAATCTGAAATCTTCACTTATTAGCTTGTTGTTCAATATTACGAGGAATAAAGTATAATGCACTCTGTAATGTGCTTCATCCTTTTACTTGATTGAAGTTATTTTTATTTTCTCAGATGTTTGTCTACCTTTCCGTTTCTCCAAAGCATTACAAAAAATGGTCACACTTAGCTAAGTAACTACAGTGGAAGAGTAATAGTCTCACATTTTTACTACAAGTCAGCTGCATCCCAAAATACCTTGTTTCTCATAATTGTTAGGCATTACTGGAAAGCACTACTCAATGCCTTGAATTTCTAGAAGTCACTACATAAGTAGATAATTTAACTTAAGTATCAAGAGGGATTTGACTAGCCATCCACTAAACAGATTTTAGTAATCCTCCACTGAGAACAAACCAGCTGAGTCTCTCCAGCACATCAAACCTAACCCCACTGAATGGAGACTCTAAATACTGCCCGCAGTGTAAATCTGAGTGAGTTTTGCACACTACAGGGCCACCAGTGAACCTAGACAAGGGTAAACCTAATAAGTTGCACTGCGAGTAGGCAAAGGCAGTGCTGACACACTAGTCTAACTTCTTGTTTTCTCCACTCTTGTCTTTCTGTTCAGGTAAAGTCACTGTGTTTCACCCATCACTCACAGCGACCTTGTCACTGCATAACAAATTAAAGGCCCATTCATTACACTGTGAGTCTCTTTGTTAGTGCTTGCGCACCTGAGTGACAGTACAAGGACAATCTCACTCGCTGTCTTCTTCCATCTGTCTTTCTCTCATTTTGTCTTTCCTTCACGAACCAAAAACCTCCCACTCACACACACAGTTTGTTCACTTTGCGAACATCCATTCTTCTATGTGCTACATAGAAATGCCATGCTAAGAAAATATGTAATGTAACCTTTTTTGAAGCTAATACATACATATACACACACACACACACACACACACACACACACACATATATATATATATATATAAATATAAATATAAATATAAGGGTCCTTTATCCAGGTATGAGTGACTTGACGTGGCCTTGCTCAGTTGCCAAATAGGAGGAATGCTGTCACTATGGATAATCACTGAGCACAGTGAATGTGTTTTGCCCATAAATTGACTACTGCAATTTAAATATGTGGTTGAATTAAGTACGTAAGTATAATACAGAGGATCTATTGTGAGGAAGATCTATGAGGACCCGGACATTGTTTGATCGGAATCCCCCAAGTGCTTGTCTGGTAACTGTACTCCTAAGAGGGTAAACTACCAACATCCATGGACAGTAGTTTTTTGCAGCATTGCCAGTAGCTGAGAAATGATAGCCTAACTGTTGTAAAATGTAGGTGAAACATTAACAGAATACAAAGATTAAAAAAAAAATATATATATGAAAATCTCTCATTCATACATCTAAAAGAGGAAACACTCACAGCAAAAGGCAGTTTCCAGAGCGCTTTTTTTTTTCTTTAAGGATAATTCCTTCTACAAGATTACCTTTTATCAAGGTTGTTCTTTTATTTATATTTCCTCATTTAACAACTTAAGATTGTAACAGAAAATATATTAAACTCCTGAGATATAATAGGGCTCATAGAAGTACATATTCATTCTGGATTTAAACTGTACTCAGTATATTGCACTCTTATAACTTTATATATACACTCAAAACTGTAAAGTAATACCTTTGTATGTGGCTTTAAAACAGCCTGCATTTAAAACATCTGGCACAGATGGACAAGCTGCTTCACTACTACACCCTCAGCTCCATGGTGAACATCATTTTGAAAAAAAAAAAAAAAAAAAGTTGATATGTTTTGAAATACTGTCAGGACAGTTAAATTGCCATGAAAAGATAAACAGGATCCACATCACTGAAAGGCTGAAAAGCATCTTAAAAAAAAAAAATCCCACTGTCCTATTCCCCTGAGCCTCTTCTCCACACTACAGTCTGCAGTCTCTGCATGTCAGCTCACGTTCACCTCTCCATCTACGTTTCACTGAGAGTCACGCCAGCCGAGAAGACCAGGCATCGCTCAGAACTAATCTCACCTAAAACAGTTTCTGACAGGAACCCTGTGCAGTCAGCATTTACTAGAAAATCAGGACTGCGAGTGCCTATGGGAAAGAGAGTCTATGTTGATATATATCTGTTTGTTTCCCTGTAACTATCTGAGTGTCTGCACTGAATTAATGTCTTATGTAGCCAATTGTTTAGCCATATAATTTCAATATGTGTCCTTCTAGATGGGTGTAACAGAAATGTAGAAGTAGAACTTTCCCAAACCCTGGGATAAGTACCCTGTGTTGGTCTGTGACTGTGTATGCCTTTAAGGGCTGCTGAGAACACTCTCCAAGCAGACAGCAGTTTATTTACAGTGAGTCACTTTACCTCCCATTTCTCCTGTTTTTTTTTTTCCCTGGCACCGTGTTTAAAACCGTAGCAGGGCTATTAATAGTGTGGCCGCCTGATCTCTAGTTTGAGAGGAGACTGCATACGAACCATGCCATCTTCTGGCTGCTAGGCTGTAGCAGGGAAAGAGAGACTGATTCAAAGAGAAAAGCACCGGAAACATGACGAAATCCCACGTTGCCAATAACCTGATGCAGCACTGACCGCACTAACAGCCTTAATTTAAAAACAAGAAAATCACCAAGTTACCCACAAAGTGCTTAAACAATGAAAACGTGTTTAGTGCTTGATGTAGCCTCGATGAGATTATTATGAACAATATATTGTGGCAGTCAAAAAAGGAAAAAATCTGAATGTTCTTTAAGACGTTGAGTACCTATTCTCCATAGAATCGGTGAAAAGAAGTTTGAGTACAAAGGAAAGCCACAGAGGTATCGGATGTTGTCGGACATCCGCTGGATGATGTTATTTCTGTGCACACCACTTGGGAGCTTCAACAGAACGCTCATAATGAAATAGCATCTAACCCCACCTGCCCCTCCCCCCGCTGTACTGTAAGGGCAGTCAACTTATCTACTACAGCCACGTTTTGTCTGGTTTGCCAATTCTTTAAACTGAACACGTTCCCACAGAGTTTGTATCCCACTATCAAAAATGCTCTTGCCAAGGTTGTTTCAACCTTTTCAGCTGAAACATGACTCACAGGTCAAAATAACCCAGAAATGACACATGAATAAAAGTAGAGGCATAGCTACATTTTGAGACAACACACTCACAAAAGGACAGATCTTTAGCACACTCATTCGATTTAATGTCTTCACAGGCTTCCTGAAGAATGAGTTGACGGGCTGGATTCTGAGGGATGAAGAGGTATTTTCACCTCTGGACAGTGTTTTGAAGTGTTTTGAGTCCATGTCTACACAAGCAGATTACATACACTTTGTATGTCTCTTTTCAACTTTTAAAAACGTAATCACTCCAGCTATATATTAGAAATCTGAAATTCTTACTTCCACTGAAAAATCAAAATAGATAACGCCAGGACTTAATTAGATACTATTCTCCTGGCTGTATAGTTTTTACCTTGTGACATTTTGTTTAACAGCAATTTGGAGAAAACCACGTACTCAAGGTAAATCAACCGGGTCCTCTGAGTAATAATCAACCTTGTTTTTCAGGTGGGTACATCAAATGCTCAAGATCTCAAATTCACCTTCTTAGCAGCAACTCCCATGTCTGATCCCCCCCCCCCCCCCCCCCGAGTAGAGGACAAGTTTTGGAGACCATGGGCATCTTTTCATTCATTAGTTAAACACTTTAACAATCTCTGCATTCACAGATGTCCTTTCTCTTGAAAGTTTAAATGGTCACTCTTGCTTCAGCTTTTACCTCATAGCCTCATTCCACTCATAGAGGATAAACATCATATAAATCATAAGAACCATTACCATATAAACAGGATGTGGACATGAGTATTTGAGTGGATTCTTTCATTACATTGATGGAGAAGCCGTTGTCTATCTAGGATATTGTCTATCTAGACTCTGAAAAAGTGATTTGCCCATTGCTAAAAAGGAAGTCCATAATGTTGATAAGTATCATAAACTGAAGCACTATGTGTCTGTCCAAAAAGACTGAGGCTTCGCTGTCAATATATAAAACCTAAAAAGAAAAGCTGACTACACTATTAACCATAAAACCTCTAACTACCTCAAGGAAACAGATTAGAAGAGTCGTCTCAGTGCTTTCCTAGGCAAATCACTGCTTTGTCATGCACTGAATGAGATTCTTTGCATAGCACATTCTGGGATGCAAATGCAGGGCTTCCTTTGAAGTAGTATGAAAGAATTGTGCCAAAGATGCTATACAGCAAACTACTATTTTTACTGTCATGTTTCAGATGAACCCTCAAACAGCTGCTCACAGATGTCCTGGATAGATACTCCAAATGTGCTGCTGACGGTGATAATTGTGTGACACCTTATCACATCCCAGCCAGAAATAATCAGTATTACGAAAGCGTATCAAGAGGGGGTTGCAAATATAGCTTCACTCTAACGGGTTTCTACATAAACTAGTCTGTTGAACATCCCTCGCTAGTGTTTGTTCCATTATGTATTCTCTCCCCGGCCATTTTCCAAGGCACTGTTTATGATACCAGTGCTTTGATTAAGAGGGATTTTGAAAGATTTTATTTGGCGCAAATCTAGAAAGGCATTATCGGCATTGAAGCAGCAATGCCTTGAGCTAAGGGAGAGATCTGTGTGAAAGATCAGATTTCAGAGGGTGGCTGGGATTAGACGAACAGAGGCGTAGACCTGACAGCTCATCACAGCTTAACAGCGACCTGATCCCCACCAACACCATCCGCATTCACAAGTCTGTAAATATTGTGGATCCAAAATCAAAGTCATCAGCTCATTGCACCATATTCTTTTGAGAGACTAGGTCCTCTGGTGTGGATTTTAAACAGCGATACTGTTTCTAAGATTTAAACTTCTGCCCTGCACTTTTGGATTACTCTTGCAAGATATGAAATTTGTTGGACAGCGTCATGCAATAGTACCAATGCAATAACACAACTAGAGACAAGAGCTGATTTCCACAATGTGAAGACCTATTATTGTGCTTTGCAACACCCAGTTCTATTACCTGTGGTGGTTAAAGATGTTCATGGTATTCATTTTGGCACTGTCTGATATGCTGTAATGAGGCAACAGCCCAATGTGGATAGGCCTTGTTGCACCTATATGGGTTTCTCCTAAGCTATGTCACACTGGACCAAAACATAATGAATTACCAACATGCTGTACCTCTCCCTCACTGTTTGGTGGAGGAGAGAGAGGGTTTAGTAAACCAGGACAACTCCCTACGGGCCTTAGCACAAACAAGGCCAGCATCCCCCCCATGGGTTCTATGCCATTCCAGCCCTAAGTGTGCCTGTCTGGAGCTCTCACACCTCTCCAACCACAGTAATCACTCCAATACCACCATATCCACCTCATCTTCTGTGAGCCACTTATATAGTATCCCTACATGCTTTATTCTCTCTCTTGGCAAATTTGACATTATTGACTAACATTTCAGGGTAAAAAAGAGTCCTTAAAAGACTGAAAGCAGGGGACGCTTAAAAATCAATTAAGCTAGTAGGCAGACCAGCTTTCCTTTATCTTCAAATGACTCTTTTCCACCTTGAATAACTTTTGCACGTGCACGTTTAGAGATTCAAGTCTGTTTTACCCTACATTACAAAAGAAATAAGCTTTATCTGATCAAGAAAAAAAGTCATAGGCTAATCTGGCAATAACAATTAGTGCTGTGGACTGTCACACAACCACTCTGCACACAGCAAAAAATGACAAATTATATAATTGTGGATTACACGTCAATGAATTAAATGCCCACAGTGAGGAAGACTAAGACCTCAAGCATGTTGCTGGAATGGCACCCTTGAGCTTGTTCCATTGTTACACTCATAAAACATCTGACAGTTCGTTGTATCTACAACTGTTTCCTCCCATACACTTGAGAAATGCTTTTGGATTATACCTCTATCTCTGAGTCAGCACTTCTTTAGCAAAGTTACCTCTCTGACCTTTGATAAAGGAATTGTTCAGCACTGGTTAAATGCCTGCACAAGTATGGAATTACAATAGTATCTGCTGCTCTTGTTTTGTGCTGTGCTGTGTGCTCAAATATCCTTATATCTAACCTGTGAATGTAGAAGGCACTGTCACCCAATAAAAGTGGCCAAGCTGCCTTGCTGATACTAAAGGCAATATTAACATATTTTGGCATAAATATAAATCATTTTCTGATGACAGCCCAGTAAAAATTACCCCTGTTAGAAACACACTTGAGGTACAACCACTTCTGATCAATATTTAAAGGGTCTTTGAAGCTGAGAACAAGCAGGCCCCTAGTTCCTTTTAAGAGTCTGTTTTTTTTCCCTTTTAGGTTTGGGTTGCAGAGCCTCAGTAATGTATTTCAATAATGTATAAACAGCCAAACATTGTGAAATATTGGCCTAGAGGTATATGTAAATAAAGTGGGAGAGAAAGGTTGCGCCTTGGTGCAGGACTCCTTTAAACACCCAGCTGAACCTCCATCTGTAGTTCCAGTCTACTGACAGTAGCATTTATATAACATCATTCTAAAAGGCTAGTGCTATTCAAGCTCTGTTCTACCCACACTGTTCTTGCTATTAGCTATACTGACCTTTATTGTTGAGTCAGTTCTACTCACATGCATAGTATGTGTTTGTGACAACACAGCAGTAGTTATACATTCCAGTTACAGACCAAAACAAAAAGTGAGCCACTGATGAGCTTGTCATCCATGTAAATTTGGTCCGTACTAAACCTGGGATTGGTCCAAATTAGCGGCTTAAACATGTACATAAAACCTTTCAGCCAAGTAATTTAATATGTATAAAACTTCTCTTTGACTTAACATAAGTTGTGACCCACATCATTACATGTTTATGTTACATGTTAGTTCAGCTTATGCAGGACTATATTTCACTCTTTGTGACATCTCTGTTTCTAAAATGTGAGTCTACTGTCTGCAGCTGTAGAGAGAAAATCCTTGATAACCACTTCCTCATCCAAGTACTCAGGAGCAATGGAGGGAGGAAGCAAGGCTAAGTAAAGGACCAATAAGAGTACTTCAGAGATTCTCAGAGAAAGAAGATGCCCTGAATGTTCTGATGATCTCAGTAAGCCCTAAGGTTTCTTAGTTTGCTTTAAGGTAAGTCTTAATAACACTGGCTAATCAATTAATAATTTCCTTTTCTGTGGAAGGCTTTTATTACAGACCCTTCTTCACAATTCAAACGGAATTCTAGTCCATGTATGTTGTAACCTTTCTGTAAATTATGTAGTATTTGATTAACTATATTCACAATTAATCATAAACTTTTACACTGACATGACCGATCATGGGTCACATTATTAAAAAGTGCTGACTCTGGGGGTTTCTACATGTACCCAGACTATGGCAACGATAATCATTAGTTCTGAGGCCAGGCAGGCGTAGCTCATTTTAATTACTCCATGAGAGCTCTCTTCTGTGCACTGATAGTTTCTTTTTCAAACCTCACACCTCTGGTTCATCTCAGAATCTTTGCAGGTCATAATATACTGGTGTGTGACAGTTCAACTTGTGATTATTTTTCAACTCAATTGTGCAAGAAATGGATTCTTCCCCCTCTATTCCTCTGAGGGCTTTGCCTTGTGCAGAAGGAGGGAGAGAAGAGAGGGAAGGAAGGTGGGGAGGGATAGTGGGCAGACTGATGAAGTCATCCTTGCAAGTGTTAGCTTGTTCTAATTCAGTAATCCTATAGGTCAGATAACATGATCTAATCTTGTTACCTTGTTACCCTCTTACCAACAGTGAAAGTGGCTGTCATTCCACAGACACCCATTAAAGCATGGAGGGTTAAGATTCCCTTTTTCATATTTCCATTTTTTTTTTTTTTAGTTCCATTTCTGAATGTAACTGCAGAACCATCTAATCCCAGTATCCCATTACAGTTCCTCTTGTGGCCCCACACATGGCTGCATTTCCATATCATATATATATATATACACACACACACAGAAAACTATAAAACTACCTTTTTGCCAAACTTTATCCTCCACACTCTGGTTATGAAGTTATCTTGCTTGTCCAGTCACACACTGTGTCCAAATCAGGCAGCAGAATGCTGACCACTGTGCTCTCAGACTCAGACAGCTGTAGAGGAACTGGGTTACCAGCACAGCAAGCAACTTCACAAGCTCCTCTCAGCCTGCCCCTAATTGAATCAGATGTGTAGTGTTCTAAACAGCTCCCTTTAATTAAACATTCAACCAACACAGACGACATCACATCTGATACCATCTACCCATTTCTCATCCTGCAGTATAAATACTACTTTCAAGAATACACGAAATCTATGTGCCTTGACTCCAGTGCCTATTAAAGGGAAAAGCAAATAGTAGAGAGGGGGGAAATGAATAGTTAATGAGAGAAAAAGTCACCCTCAGCTAAATTTGTTTAAAAGATTAAGTCAGAGGCAGTTAAGACCTTGTTCACGCCTCAAAGAGAGATTCCAACTTCCACACTTGCGCAAAGAATGTCTTTCGAATACCGCTGCCTTGGTTACTGTCAACACAATCTCGTAAGAATGCTGAGAAAACAGACCGCGTGGAATGAAAGGCTGTGTGTTTGATGAAAAAGTGTCTCCTTTGGCCAGGCCTCACTGCTGACAGTGCGCGGCGCTAGTGTCGGCTGCTAATCTGCTGACCACAGATGTCCTGTTCCCCAGTCAGAGGACTGTGGGTGAACTGGATTATCAGCATAGGAAGATGACCCAATATTTTCAAAGAAAAGTTGATATAGCCCGTCATCTAAATGTGTTTTCCTTTATCAGTGCCGTATCTGGCATTCTGATGATCATTTCATTCCTACCTTTCCAAAAACAATTTATTCCAATCACAGGATTAGCCACAGTGCTAATTCTGTTTATTCATTCGTACATTCATGTATTTATATGTTCCTTCTTGTGGGGGTTGCTATTGAGGATGGAAGAGAAGTTTGGCTCAAGTAAAATAAAATGGTTTTACAGAAGTGTGTCCTATAATGACATGCTGATGCCTTGTGAGTTTGTCCAGTACACTGCTCTGTTTTGCATGACCACATTCACATATGTGTTTAGGAATGCAATAATGCTACCATAACCCCAAAAAGAAAAACACTGGTTGGGCTGAAGTCAGTGAATAGGTTTCGAGTCAGCTGCTGCCTATGGGCTGGTAAGCTGTCAGAGAGAAATGCAGAACTGCAAAGGAAGAAATAACAGAATAAATGACTTTGACCTGCTTGGCACATGAGCCTCTCAATGTAATGGAGTACATTGCTCCACTACACAGGTAGTATTAAAAATTATCCACAAAACCAAAACAAAAAAAATGCTAGCACATGGGCGCTGTGAAAAAAGATGACGTATGCTCATTCACAGCCAACATCTGAATGAACTTGTTTGGGTTCCACTGGCCTCACTGGAGAGCATGGTCACACAGCTTTTGTCACGCCTCTATGATAACGGGAAGAAGTGTACAATTCTGGGCACTATTTAAACCTAACATCATTAAATATCACATACGGAGGGACTGACCTATCTGGTAAACATGTAAGTATTAGAGACAGCACAACCTTCAAAATTCCTCTCTGGACTGCCGATTAAAGTATTCAGTATCACGAGTCCCTGCTCGTGCATCAATTTCAATGTACTACGTGTCCAGGTTTTCATGTACATTTCGAACAGAGAGACTATAGACTGTTGTGAACTTTTGCCCGAGTGAAATTTCAGTATTGATATCTGTGGTATTACAATTTGTTGCCACTGGAAACTGGCAGCCCTGTAAATGAAGTCTGTATAAGCCTTGCGCAATATCAGTTCTACAACCATTATTGATCATATGTGTACTGAATACTAAAGAAAGGGGAAAAAAAGAAATATACTATCACCAGATAACAAGCCACGCAAACACTGGAGCAATTACATTACAAGTCACGTTTATATCATGATGTAAAGAAAAAAAAAATATTCTTGGATTATTTACAAATGCCATGTAAAATATATAGAAATATACGTGACACGTAAATAAATAAATCTTTGAACACCGAAAAATAAATTCAACTTCAAATGAATAGCAAACATGACACTGGAGACACACAGACATATTTGAAATTACTATGGTAATTTTCAAAGCTTTGTAAATATGAAAATCGAGTCTTTCTGTCCCTTGAGCATACTTCCTTTCTCCCCGTAGAGAGATCCAGAATATGTGTCAATGTTGAGGGACAGTCTTACCTCACTTACCTTGCCAAGTCGGTAAAGAAAAAGGAAGAGCTTTCTGATTTTTGTTTTCTGTTCTTGTGCTATTCATAAAACATCTAAAAACCAATAGCTGACAACTACACGTTCTCTTTTGTCTTCCAAATTCTTATTCCTTTTGAGGATCACTTTGTTTACTCTGTGAGTTCCTCCTAAACATTTAGCTTGTAAAAGGGGTTGAAAATTTACAAAATTTGTGTTGACCAAGGTGAAAGAGGATATCAGACACATCCTGCACAATCTGACATCATGGTAATATTCTGTTCTCACTCCGTTATTGCTGAAATTATTGCAAAGCAAACATTAACAGGTATGGAGACAGGATATATGGGTAGTGTAAACATTATCTGTACTTGCTCTGCTTTTAGACAAACAATCTTTTTCCTTAACCTTTCTAGTTAAGCTTTGCTCTAGCTCTCCCCCCGCCCCCTCTTGTTGTCCAGCTGAACAGAATTAAATCCAAATGGCATGACAACTGTGACTATGGCTGTGTCCGAAATGGCATACTACATACTACTCACATACTTATCTTGAAGTAAAAGTAGTAAGTAGTATGCAGTACGTGAAAAATAAAAATTTTGCAGTACACGACAGTTACCCGGATGATGTACTACTCTGGCGAAAATTTGCAGTATACAACCGGAGCTCACTTTGTCGGGTACTGCATCCCATGAAGCAACGCGGTGATTTCCAACTGTCAGAAAATTCAAAAAACATGGCAGAGAGCGACAGAAGCGGCCTCAACTTCAACTGCAGCTGCAGTTCCGAATATAAATGCATCAGTTGCATACTTTGGTGTAATAAGTCTTCATACGCTTTCTTATAGGGCTACTTTTGATAGATATTTGTGGTAGTCATATGTTGTTCGATTTTAACAGAACAGGTAGCCCAACCGATAGCCAACGTGTAGTACACTACAGGAAAGTTCTCATAATTGCGTACCATAGTGTATACTAGCATGTGGAATAGTGTGCAGTACACAGTGTATACTGGGCCAGTATGCAGTATGCAGTACACTAGCATGCCATTTCAGACGCAGCCTATGTCTGAGACCACACTCTACTGCAACAGTTAGCACCATTTACGTGTATTTAACCTTAAATTCACTAACAAATAATCTAAACAAGTATCCAAGTTGAAAAATCCACTGTTTTTCCATCAACAAAACCAATTTATCATTCCAACATAGTCACTGAGATCATTCAAAAAGAATTCAAACAACAGCTCATTCATTTTCCTCCAGAGTCAGTGCAGTACTTATCCTTACGCGGGCTTTTCGTATACTGCGCTCTCCCTTGATGTTGCATGTGCAATTGTAACAGAGTGGCATTTTCTCAGGCTGATCTACTACATATAAATAAATACCAATTAGTATGCATAGTATCAAACCCTCCAGTTCCTTTTTAAGTGGTATATAGGCTACACTTTATCTTCCTATTTATGGTATAGACTAATAGGTCTCTTACAATGGCAATTCATAGCCTGATTTTTCACTCAGTTGCACCAGGATACTCACCCTCTGTGGTAAACCTGAATTATCAGAAATGGAGCCCATTTTGAAATGAGAAAGTTTTTGAATAGACAGTGTTAATCTGTACATACCTTAGCTGTGTGTGTGTGTGAGTGTGTGTGTGTGTGTGTGTGTGAGAGAGAGAGAGAGAGAGAGAGAGAGAGAGAGAGAGAGAGAAAGAGAGAGAGAAAGAGAGGGGGGGGGAGGCATGGCAGTCAACATGGGTTAATTCACTTTAGCCTTTCTTTCTCTCTCTTTCTCCCTCTCTCTCCGCCTGCCAGCAAGACCACATCAGCACTTTTATATGACTCCCTGGAAATGACTGCTGCACAATAATAACCAGCCGTTACAAAGAGTGAAACAGAAAAGAGACTGAGTCTCTATCACCATTAGAACAAGAGCACAGTGTTTGGAACGAGTGCCTGCAACTTGTTTGGGAGATTATCCGATAATTAACTATTCCAAAAATAGTTTTGCATAACATCAGTCTTGATGTTTTTTCCCCTTAACTGTCTACATTTGCTATGCTTATCTGCATATGTTTGCCCTTTAATTTACTGCAAGAATGACCTTTCACTCACAGTGAATATGTCCCAAATGCATCTTTGCACCCTTGCTAATGACTACTGCTGTCCTAGTCTGTGGAGATTTGTATTCTACAAGCCTAAGCCAAGAGGAAGGTAGAAGGGAGATGTTGGACAGACAGTGTACCCCTCCCTGACGAGCCTCATTGTTCTCGCTCCAGAGCCTGCATTCTCCCTAAGGAAGAGTCATGCCAGAGTTCTGACATAGGGCTCTTAATTAAGCTCAGAAACTTTAGCAGGGCCTCTCCAACTCTGTGATTAAAAGGAATTGTGAAACAAAGGGGGATTCACATGGCCTGAAGTGCATGGGGGGAAAAAGCACAAAGATTTACAGTCCTGTGAGATTTTCCAAAGGCATCCACTACAACTCTATAGTGACATTTGCGTGCCCTTTACTTACCCCTAACTTCCCAAGAAGGTCTCTCATGTGTAGCCACAGCTCCCACCTCCAGATGATATTCCTACTTTTAAGCTTGGATAGAGCACCAGGACCCAAACCATGGTGGTACAGGTCTTCTCTGGCTTTCATACACATCTATTATAATTGGCTTTCTTCAGGTGTGAGGCTAGTTTTTCTAAAGATGACACCCAGGTGACTTTTTCCAGGATGTTAGACTGAAAAATCTGCCTGATCAGAGAGAAAGAACATCCTCGTGTGTAAATGGGAGCATAAGCACCACACAAACGTGTGCTATGAAATTTACCAACAGCTGCAGTCCATCTCCTATAGCATCATTCTTACCATGCTCCAGAGCCCAAAACCTTTCAGAACCCCCAGAACAATCAATTATTCAATTTCAGTTCAATCCTTGGCTTTGAATCAAAGTTAAAGAAAGAGAATAGAATAGGAAATGGATCATTTCTTGCATTCATTTACTCCAGACAAGAGAGAAAAGAAATACTGGTTACCACAAGCCAAATATTAGTGTTCCAGCTAAACCTCAAAAGCCCAGCCCTATGTGAGATAACCTCATTCACATTCTCTAATAGGATTTTCTTTTTTTTTTTTGCAACCGAAAAGATATGTTCACTAATAAGTATCACCTACTGTGTCCTGCACTACAGAAGGATCAGTTCATCCTACTGATCATAGAGTTCTTTAAGAGGGCCCAAATCCAATGGTTTACCCACCTTCATGGTGCACTGAGTGTCTCAAACAGCATTTGAGTTGCATTAGGGAATGCAGAAGACCATTTTACATTCCAACAGTGAACTATAAACAGTGACTGTATAAAGCCATGCACCTCTTGGACCCAATAAAAAACCCTAATGAGGAACCAGTAAAGCCCATGTCACTGGATACTCCAGGCTCCTCCCACATCCTTTCCATTTATGAACCACTAGTCAAAAGCAGAGCCATTATGTGACTGTCCTCGGTTAGGTTAACTCCTAACCTTTCACCCAACCCAAGCTGCCATTCAGACATGGCTCCTATCAGCAGCTGGAGGGTACTCAAGCCCTGGTCCCAAAGGACCTGAGCCATATTACCCACAATCCTGACTTCAGGCTTTTTCTCCCCAAGCCATTGAGCCAGGCTATAAAACCCAACACACATCCAAACTGTTCAGATAATGGTTCCTGCCACTGACCTGGACATTTAGCCCAAAATAACCATCTTTACAAATTATCCAGAGTGGTGAAAAGAATTCAGCTCCACTCATACACTGGATGTAGTCTACTCATTTCAAAAATTTTGGATCAACCTCTAACTTGAATGTCTAGCGCGTGCGTGTGCTTCTGTTTGTGAAAAGATGTTGTTTTGTGGTCATCTACAGCTAACACTAAAGTTTAGAACCATTCATCTTTAGCATAGTAGCCTACTTCTTTTCTCAAGCATTACAGTTCTGGAAATCATGGATGGTTGTGAGCCTGAACAGTGAGGGACAACTAACAACAATGCTTTTACAAAATGCAGTGTGGAGAAGTGGTGTTCTGCATGGGTAAAAGCTCCCTTCTGTTGCGTTGGACTACTTTGTCAGATGAAGCTGGCTTTAGGCCCATGATGACAAATAAACATGGAACCAGACATAATGTAACCAATTAACTGCATTTAATTGCATGGCTCAGATTATGGGAAAAGATATTGGGGTCACACAATGACTCTATCATGCCCACCCCTGGTTCCATCCCACCTCAACTTCTTCCAATCACTGGCTCTCTAACAGTCAGGTGAATTAGACCTATCCAATAACTATGTGCACCAGGCTGTTTTCAACCCAGTATACTAATACAGCCAAATTACTCCTGAGATGCTAAAATGTTTTCTAGAAAAGATATAGCAAACTGTGATATGCATTTCTCTGCTTGTCTTCTTCTTAAACACACATTCCTGATATAGCAAGAACATATTTTTAGTCTCTTTACGTTGCTTCTGTTCCTTTCTTTCTTTCTCTATTTTTAACTCAGTTCGGTTCAAAGCTCTGTGTTTCCCCAGTTCCCTTTCTCTCTCTCTCTCTCTCTCTCTCTCTCCAAACTTTTTTTTTTTTTGTTTACTGTGAAATTTGCTTGTTTATTTGCACTTGTGTACAATCCTATTTCTAGAAACTGCTTCTTATCTTAGACCAGCTCTATTCAATTGACTCTACAAGAATGTGGGTAAGTTATAGATTCGTATTAAGTAATGGAAGTAATCCCCTTGAAATTATAAGAATGTTTCTGCACATTTCAAAGGAGAAACAAATAAATGCAGCTCAAAGCAGCTATTCTAGACACTAATCGCAATTAAGTGGAGTGAGACAGACATAGGCTACACGGCAAGTTATGGTGAAATATGCCGAAAGTTGTTAACTGCAGGGAAGAGCTATTTTTAAAAATTGCTGTAACCAACAGTGAAGATGAGAAGAACAAGTTTGTACTTAGAAAACTATAACAGACATAAAAGCTGCCTGAGTTCAACACTTCCGAGGAATTTATAACTGCTTCAGTGATGCAACAAGGAGTAAGAGCACTAAAAATGCTGTGAAAATCTGTCCACCAAAATGTTTCTTTAACTAAAATATGTTACTGCATCTTTGCACTTTATATTTAAAAAAAAAAAAAATCCATACTTCATCCCTTTATACTGATAATGAAATAAATGAAATCAGAACGCAAAGAGCACTGTGGTCTGCCCTAAGGGAAATGCAAAATTACTCAGATGCAGGTTAGATGAAGCACTTCTGTCGAACTTATTCTGGGGTTATTTTCCCCACAATAGTGCTGAAGTTTTATGTAGGCTTCTGTTTCTATCGATCTTGCAAGGAACAGTTTCAAGGTAATAAAAAGAAGATACAAGGATAACAGCATAACTCCTGAAAACCAAGCAAAAGGTGTTCATCCTTTTCCCTGAGAATGAACTGTGCACATATGTACCAAACATTGATTCCAAGGTTGTAAAGGAATCATGTTAGAATGTTCCTCGTCTTAACAAATATCCATGCTGTTCTTTTCTTACAAACAGGGAAATCTTCTTGATAATGCACATGTTTTTTTCAAAGTTGTTAAGGCTGTACCAAATGCCTACTGAGCTGAGACAGAAGCAAAGGCTATTTTTTGTCTCTGCATACAGCAATGGAAACATTCTTTGATCACTTCAATCTATGCCCTCTTAAATACAACTAACTCTATTTTTGGTTTTCTCCTCCTAAATAAACATAGTAAAAGTCATCATTTTACATTAAGTTTATTCTTGAACAGTCTATATAGACACTATGCATTATCTCATAATGAGAGAGATGTAGTACTGCAGCCTTACATGCACTTTGGATTAGGGACGACGAATCAACTAGAGCAAAAAAAGAACAAAAAAAAATTGGCCTGAAACTTTTTCAAGTGAGAACTTATAAACCTTGCTCTCCAGATCAGATGTAATCACAACTGTTCCTTTGACTGCATATGCATTTTTAAATCAATTTACAAAGAAATTGAAAAAATTGACACTGAACAATCTTGAAGGTCACTACGTACAAGTTTTACGACTGGCATAAATACCACAATTTCACATGACAATAAAATCCCCTTTCTTTTGCCTACTAAGTCATTTCAATCTTGAGCCAAACCAAACTGATGTATGGCTCACATGTAGGCCTACTGCTGTTTTCAGAATTTAAAATAGATAAAGTAGTCATTGTGTAACAGCTTATCTTTTACAATGTTTTGATTGCTTGCCTTTGTTTACTCCAAAATAATTTGCCCTACCTTGAAATTACCAAACTGGCAATACTACGTCATGCCAAAACATGTACTATATATCAGTTATATCAGCTGACAATGTTTCACAACATATTGTTGTTCATTTTCCTTTTATAAATACGTATGTAGTTAAACGGAAGTAAAATCAACAGAGCCATCTGTATTCTTCAGGTGCTACGTGAGTAACCTCGAAATTTCAAAGTGGAGGATATCATTACGTGGAAAACAACTTGCTTACTACATAGCAGAAACGTTAGAGTCGAGAAAAGTGGAGATCATTTTGCAAGCAAAAAGAACAGAATCTGTAAGGTCTGGTGATTAAATATCCCCTGCGCTGTGCTGACTCGGGTTTTCTCTCTTTCTACCTCCCTCCCCTCCCCCTCCTCCAAAAACAGCATCAAAGCAATCAAAATGGTAATGTTCGGCATGAATGAGACCCATCCCCCACCACGAAACTCTGCAGACTTTTTCTCCATGTTAGGAAGAAACCAACACCCCTTCTCACACAAAATGGAAGCTTCCACTATCAAACTGAAGCGTTTACAAAAACATTACAACAAATAGCGGTCAAACATCAGCAAACTACCCCTTGTATACTGCACAACAGCAAAAGCACACATTGTGATGGCGTTATATAAACCAGTTTCGTTTGGGATTTGAAACACGTTTAATTGCGGAGGGCAAAAATCAAGGCGCTGTTCCAAGTGCTGAAAACTGCATTCCAAAGGAAACACGATCGATTTAACTTAAGGAAAAGCAAATCGGTTCAAACAATGACTAACATGACTCCGACAACGTTGATATACTCAGTTTATGCGATGAGTCATTTAATTTGGCCGTACTGTTTCTCGCATAACTTCATAAATTGAGCTAGACACTGTAGAATCAGGATTGTGACTTTAAGCGTTCTATGACATCTGTTCGTGGTGCTGAAAAATAGCTCCTCTCTCCGAGGCGGAAGATCTCCTAAATTATCAACTGTATGCACTTGTTCTCTGAGAATAAGAGTATCCTTGTAAGAACTAAATTCATTCGTTCATTTAACACGATTCAAAAAAGTTAATCTTGCAACACCGTTTGATTCGAGATTGTAAAAAGTGAAAGTGTACTGCTGAGATCGAATCAAATGCTACCACGTCGTCATGTGACCGAGTGGAAATAATACCTTAACATTGGCAATAAAGTACCGAATAAGTCGATTCGGATACAATTAACTTAATATCAAGGACAAATCGATTCTCTTTGTGTTGAATCGTAACTATTTGATGCAAGACATCAAAAAGTCAACGCCGGCTACTTGGAAGCATCCTTTATTACTCTCCAGAAACATGTCGACCTACTCAAAATGGACGCTAAATTTTTCAACATTTCATGTTACACAACTTAGAGTGTCCAGACCAATTCGCTTTGTAGGTGAGGCACTTCTAAAGTCCGATTACTTCACTAAAAAAAGACCACCATGGATTCCAACACTTTCAAACCAGTCGAAAAGGCGAATTTGCTCTTAACATAACGTCTGACACAATACAAGGCTAAGCCGTGACATGAAAAATAATCCCTAATAATTTACCATTAAGGAAATATTCATGAAATCTTACTTGTTTTTCGCTTAGGGCTGTTATTCTGCTTTGCCTTTCGTGTAGCTGTTTCTTAAGCTCTCCGTCCTATAATTGAACAAAATACGATGAGTGTAAAAATAGTGTACTAAAAGAACCAAAATAGCAATGTTGGCAGTGACAAAACGTAAACTGAAAGGATATAGCGGTTTCTAGCAAAGTCACATTGGGGACAAACCAGGAAAAACGTCGCTAAGTACAAGGAGTAAAGGAAACAAGATGAGATTAATGCTGATAAAGTTTCTCGCACACTCCCATTGTAACTGCCTTATTTTCGAGACGACCACAATGGTTTAGAAATAAACATTTACCTGTGGGTCTTGCTTCATCTGTGCAACTAGTTTCTAAACAGAGAAAAGAACGAAAGATGTATTACAAAAAGTGTTTCAAGTTACTATGTTAGGGAGGAACAAAGCAGTGAGCATACACAGCTAGACAGTTTCTTGCACCTCATAAATATTCAAGTCTCGTTCTGATCGCTACACAAAACCACCGCATTATTATTCCAAATCCTTGTTGCCCTAAAAAGAAGAACGACAATACGAAAGTACTCTGAAAAGTACACCAACAATCTCTCCACAAAGTGCATGCTATGGCGTCACCAGACATTGAAGTACGATGTTTATACACCACTTATTTCCTCGGAATGCTAACCTCTAACGTTTGATCCCATCAGATTTTCTCCTCTAGCTAACACTCGCTCAAAAAACCAATAAGGTAGAATAATGCGATGTTTCATTTACCTGATGACATGGGATTTCTACTTTCAACGCCTCTTGAGGGCCTTGTAGTTCCATGTTCCGACTTCTAAAGCACTTTTCTTCTACTTTCGATGCAATCAAGGAGAAGTTTCCGCAAAATGAGAGTATTTTAAAAAGCGACAATAACAATCGAAAGAAGAACTACTCAGGCTGCAAAGCAAGTTCTCGCTTCTTTGCTGGGTACAAGACTCATCACTCACTTTACGCCAGCGAGTAAAGTGTCTCAAAGACGGTGGAAAGATTCCAGCATTTGAACATATCCACTCCAAAAACAACAACTCGTAGATATAGTCGATCTAATGTTTCGATCTACTTTACTTTTGCAAATTTTGAGTTGAATCTGGGGGACTATATTTTGTCCGAGTCCGCGGCTTGATTTCACTTTGCCTGGGGAAAGTTGCGCTTCGGCTGTCAATGCTAATTCGGAAGTTCCCGGATGGAGCAGTGAAAGAAGAACAAAACTCTCCCCTCGTCTGTCTTTCTCTCCCCCTCTGTCACATACAAGCATACACTCAGTCATGCGCACTCCCGGAAATGTAGAGGCGGGCAATCTACAATATTACAAGGACAGCTATGCAAGAAAGTGAACGTTAAATGTAAACTGACATTAAATTTGTGGGTCATGGGGAGAAAATACGAGTACATTTTTACTCTGTTTTCCCCCTGGAAATCTCTCTATTATATAATTGGTTAGCACCTTATTATCAGTGTTTTCCCCATAATGATTTACGATCCATGCTTAAAACATACGATTATCGTCAATCTGAACAAAGTATACCGGACGAATTGTGTTACTTACTGATTACACAATTGTACTTGCAAACCTCCTAAATAGGCTACTAGATCAAGCTAGATTTTTCACACAAATTGTAAGCTTTGTGCGGGCTTATTAATCACTGATTTGTTCAGAGAATTTTGGTTACTTTTTACCGTTGTCGGCAGTTAGGCCTAATGGGTCGCCTTCGCAAAGAAAAAGTGCTTTAAGTGTCGTGGCTAAGTTCTGCATCAGACATCAGTACAGGCAGCAAGTATACAAGCACGCTGGCCTTCGAGAACAGTTTAGGAGGGGTTAGGTTTGCTTAGGCACCCCTCCCTCTTCCTCCCTGCAGTTCCTCCTGGTCTGCTCATTACTTTTGTCCTCGGTATACCCATATATAAATTAACACGATGCCCTCCAGGCACAGAGATGCAAATAGATGCATCACAGTATCTTAAGTTTATCAACATGGTCAGTTATAATAACGGTTCTGAGAGCTCATAGTAAAAGGTTTAGCACTGCTGTTATCGCTCACTGTCCCGCTTCCCTTGTTCAGTTTCACACACACACACACTCACACTATACTCAAATGTTAAGTTCACGTGTCAACAATATATCAGACATGTTTCACTATTTTATTATTTCTCTCTGTTATTTTTGCTGATGTGTAAATCTTCTTAAGATCTACATTTTCTCTCAATCTTCTAATCATGTATAAGCAAATAAATAAAATAACTCAATTCAATTTATTTTTCCAATTGTGTACAAACTAGAGCAATCATCACTTTGTCCGTCAAACCTTGTACTTCTGTTAAATCGTTGGAAACACTGTAATAGTATATAACAGGTTATGAGTGTCAAAGCGGTGTTTTTACTCGAACGCATTCTTCATTCTTCAGGCTGACACCCTTTACTCCGTTTGCTCAAGGATTTGTCCTCCCCCTCCCTATCCGTCATCCGCCCTCCTCCGAGGCTCACAAAACACGTAGCAATTGGAGCGCCTCAACTGGTGCCCCTCACAGGGCCGCTGCGAAGACCAATCAGGAGTTGCGTCTCCTGCATATGCCTTCAGACGGACATGAGCAGCGATGATGAAAAACGAATCAGCGCAGCTAAGTGGGTTGGTCGCAGCTGCATGTGAGCTGAGAGTGAATGTGAAACGGATTTCAATTTTGTGTATTAATGGGGCAGAGGCCCTTGCAAATTTACTGATTCAAGTGACATATTTTAACCAGCTGTTGGTTTGACGACGGGGATAAAATTAGGAATCAAGTTTGAATAAATAAAAGGAGAAAGAAATACATACGCTGAAAAATGTAATACAGCACCATGGACAGCGACGACGAAGCAATAGGCTTAGTCAGTCCAAAAAAAGTAGCTTCATCATTAGAAGCGCAAAATCCAATTCCATTCATATGTGAGCATATGGAAGTTATTTATTCATGGACTTCACTGGCCTTCAGCACACTCTATTAGGCATTTTTATGTATTCCACTACTCTCAAGGAGCCTCACTTAACTAGCGCTTGTAAGCTTTGCCAGTGTTGGCTATTGTGTTCATGGTTGTTCCTTTGCCAGCCTCTTTTGATACGGGTCACCATTCTCACTGTAGCGTTCACTTTTGAAAAATAGCAGTCCTCGAAGATTTTAGTGGTAAAATATAGATATTTTTGCGGGCCGGATATTGGCTCTCAACGTGGGGCCGACCCCTCCCCCACCCAATACAGGTCGTAGGCTCTGTTGCTGCAACGGCGCTACGTCAGCTGCTACTTTTCATTTCACGGCTCAGCGGTGGAACTCTTGAACTCCGCTCTGAAAATGACCAGCAGTCCCTTTCGATTGCAAGATGCTTTAAGTAAGCCTCTCTACGGTGGTGCTGCTGGCTTAGAGGGCAAGGATGGTAGATGATGTGATTTTATTTGGTTTTGTTTATCCTCTTTACCCGCTTTATTGCTCTCTGACAGGCTTTCCAACAGTAGCCTACAGCTGAACATGAGACGTCGAACATTGTTTGTGAATATCTCTTTGTGAAATTACTTTAGGAACAGAAATATGTCTTTAATTTTTCAGTAAGTCAAAATAACGTGGGGGACAAATAGGCCACTTTATGCAAGATTGAAAGGTGAGAGACCTGACGCTAGAAGCAAAACACTGTGTACCGTTATTGAAACAAGATTAACCATTCATGACTGTTTGAAGCTGAACGTTTACAGGTGACAGCGGTGATAAAATAGGGTAAAACTGAAGCTGTGCAACGCTTTAAAACGCAACGTTGTTGAACTTCTGTCGTTAAGGACAACATTAAGGACAAAATAACTTTCATGTTTCAGCACTTCACAGTGCAAGAAAAGTAGTTAACAGTGTATTCTGGTTCAAGTCTCAAAAACACAAAATTGCTCAACTTTTCCTATCCAATTTGTTTATTTGTTTGGAGATCCTGGTTTCCTGCGTACCCACTTAAATACTTTGAATACTTAATTTGTAAATAAGCAAACACCATAATTGTATAGTGTGGGGGGAAAAAAGACAAAAATGTCCCTCTCTCAAATTAAGTATACTGAGCTAAATAAACAGCCATACAGAAATAACTCTGATGATTGCTGATTTTCTCTGTCGCCTTAGAAAAACTTTCAAAACAAAATGCTGTAGCAATCAAACTCTTGATAAACGGACAAACACACACTTGCACAGAGAGAGAAAGAGAGAGGTAGAGGGAGAGAGAGTATTCTCTCTCATGAAAACATTTCTTCTTCTTAAAATGCAACAACAATAAATAAACAGGGATCTGAAAAGTACACCAACAATCTCTCCACAAAGTGCATGCTATGCATCAGTTTGTCAGAACAACAGTGTCATTATGATAACTCAGTTTCATGAACCAGATATTCTTGACCATCTTTGATAAGCAAATGCAAAATAAATTAACATAAAAAGCAACTTATGAAATGCATTGTAGAATGGTGAAAAACAAAAGGATTTGTTTGCCATTTGCTACATGTGTGCATTGCTCTGCATACAATCGTTTTCATCAAAAGTTTTCATCATTCTTTATCAAAATGATCAAGTCAAACTGTCATACATTGTTTTGCAAAATGAAAACTGAAGTGTAAGAAGTGTAGGGTGCCCTCCTCTTACAGGGCAGTACTCCTATAGGAACTGATTCCAACCCCAGTGAAGTTCACTTGAAAAGCTCATCTAGGCCTTGGTTAGCTTTATCAGGTGTGTTTGAGCAGAATAGGACTAAAAACCTCCGGACTGTGCAATTCTCAAAGGATAGTTTGCTTAACATTACTCTGGATTGATGAGGAACATGGATGACTACAGCTTGGCTTGAAGAAGAGCACCCTCTGTGTGTGTAATGGCTGATTGGCTGAGCAACACACTTTCCTGGAATAGAGCAGACGCTGTCACTAGTGCTCTGCTGTTACAGTAAACATCATCCATGGAGAGCGTGGCTGAAGTGCCCTGGGCTGTGCTTAGCGTACAACATAATCCGCCAAGCACGCTACCTCCCCCCAGGCTCCAGCATGAGTAAGCATGCCAACCAGTCGAGTGGAAAACAGAGGAGAGAGAGAGAGAGGGAGGACAACTAGACAACTGGATTCAGCCACAGATCTAGCTCTATCTGATTAACATCCACACCCATGCACTCACCCATCTTGACAACAGCTGAATTCTTCTCTTACTTCAGCAGTGGAATTTGCACCATTAGCTGATTATTAATTATCAAATGCATTTTGGATTTGTGGAAATGGATTTATAGGTAATTTTTTTCTCTGTAGTTCAGAAGATTGTTTCTATCTATAAGTCTAATTTGGAAGATGTAGTGGAATGAAAAGAATTAGAAAAGTATTTACTGTCAAGTCCCTCTTAAATAAAGGAGTTACATGAAGCACAGTGTCTGAGGGTTGATGATTATGTGCTAACAAAGTGGTCTCAGTAGTTGCCAAATCGTTCAAAAAGACAGTGCTTGATTCACAAGACTGATTGGTTTCGCTTTCCAGCATATTTCTTACTGCACAAGAAAAAAAAATAGTCCTTACTCTTATATGGTCACATGATCCAGTTAGCATTTGCTCCCTGGCTGGAAAGTCCAAGATATGTTGAGATTGAGTTCATTAGCAGAGTTGTGTCCTTTATCCTTCAACTAAAGATGTTCAATCACTAAAGTGGTGCTCTAACATTTTTAGTCAGCTCTGTTGAGAAAGCCTTGGCACACAGTCTCTCACAGAGCATATAGCACATGAGTCAAGCAAGGCTCACTCTACACTAATGAAAAGATATTACAGTCTTTTCAGAGACAGCAAGGCATCAGTGCTGAACATTGACATTGATTAAATGGATATATAAAAATTTTGTTTTTAGATGCATGACTCCTTATTGTGCTCTAGAGCCCTGTACTTTAGGCTGCTACTATCAGCATTACATCTAGTCATTACTGTAAGCAAACTGTTTATTTAAATGTCTTGTTTATTGAAAAAGACATCCTTTATCAGAAAAGCTTTATGATGTACAGTTCTGTGTAGAGCAGGGATAAGGAACTTATGCTCAAATGTGTATATGTAATAGTAGTGTACGAAATTAAACAAAATGCCATAATAAACCAATACAATACAACAGAATAGTGGTCTCACTTGGTTTGTTCTGGAGCATTGGGAGCTGTGCTTTAGTTCAGCTGAAGCTGATCAAGTGGCTTCTTCAAAAGGACAGCATTCATGAACAGGGTTAAGTAGGATAAAGTAGATAGATTTCATTTCATTTTTATGAGGAAGATCAAAGTGCATATGTGAGGGTTTTCAATATGTCTCATTCATAATAAATGTATATTTTGTCAGAAAAAAGAGTGATGAGTTTTTTGCAGGGTACAATATGCTTCTTTGAAGTATTTTGATATTTTGTGGTGTCCTGGAGGCCTGGAGCTAGACATTTATGTAAACTTCTGAAAAATTTTAACCCAAAAAGTAGTTTCATTTTGTTATTCTGGGTAAAGGGATTTCCAACCAATGGCTGGCGGTTTGCAATTGAAAAAAATATCGTAAAATATTAGAAGGCCCACCAAATATAGTTACATTTGGATTCAGCATTTTTGTGTGTGGTGCACATTCACCAGATATGCAGTACAATTTAATTGCTTGGGACAGCAGAGTAGAGATGAATTACTGTTAGGCAGATGTGCAATGAGCCTTGTGTTGACTGTCCACCCCAATTTGAAGTGTCTTTGGTAAGAGAGCACTTTTAGAAGAAAGCAAAGTGGTGGTCCAAAATGGTATGTAACAGAAAAAACAGTTTTCCTGTAACAGGGTTACAGGTTTTAACCATTTACGACCCAGTTATAGGGGTTATAGCACTAACTGTAGTTTAATTTTTTGCTATACTCTTTTGTGTAATCAGTGATTCTTTTTTCAGCCTAGTTATTCTGTTTGATATTTACAATGCTGTGGTTTGAAAAGAAACTGAAAGACTGACAGAAAATATTTTGTTGAATGGTGTTATGTCTGTGATGAGCACAGAAGAAACAAGTCAAACTAAAGACAGAGTTTATTCATAGAAATGCATAACGGAACAAACTCAGAAGGACCGCATCTGTCAAAACTAACAGCCCGTGTATCACTTAGTGATCTTACAGAACACAGTCAGAGTAACCAGTCCAGCAACAAGGCACATATGTCCTTGAGACTTCAGCACAAAAACCCAACATATGGCCTGATGCTTTTGATAAAACTGAGTAGTTGTATGCTTAATTTTTACCTACATTAGAGAATAGAGGAAACTAGCATGGTTTTCAGGCTTATGAGGTTTTAGTCAAAGAGCAAAGTGGGAAAATGATCATTTAAAAAAAAATCCCCCCAAAAACAAGGTAATAATGAATGACTATTGCAGTGGTTTAAACCTTTTGTGCAGCCTGCAACAAGTATTAAAACTCTAATAAACACCTTCCCACTTCAAAATAGGGGTATATTTGTAAATATTTTGGGGGGTTAGTACCAGTCATAGCCACTAGAAGGCAATAACAAAAAAGCAAGGGAAAATAGAATTTAAGATACAAAAAGTACTTGTCCTACTGCTGAGTGGTAGTCTCCAGTTCTTTTCATTAAGGTACACCCGATATATGAAGTATGTACAAATATTTCACATGTATTGCCGTAACCCCAACTTTATTTATCTGAATTGTATCTTTTCTCAAATGACACATTAGGACTGTCTGTAGAGAATAGGAATATTAGTATTTGTTTTCATGTTGCATGAAATTATTCCAACAGTATGTCAAAGATTGTGAGCAAAGATAAAATACATTTTGCTCCATTAAGGGCAACCAGTTAAATTTCCTCTTAATTTGTCCATTCACTCTGGTAATTACTGTGTATGGCAGTTAACTAATTGTGCATAATTACGGTTTCACTGATCTGTGGTGCCTGATTGACATTTAAATATGTCATGCGAGCAGTTCAGCAATTATAAATGCATGCAGTGAAATTATAATCAGGGCTGCCTGATTTAATTAAGCGACTAGCAAGGATAAAGATGTTACTCATCTTTTTTTAAGGGTGAGTGTCAAAGGCTGACAAAGAACACATAGAAGGCTGGGATTCATTTACATTCAGAAGTTTATCTTTTTCACAAATATGTAAAAATGGATATATATTTCTGTAACAGTTTAAAGCAGTAATCCCCCAGTGGAATAAGAGCTACCTCAATCACCGTAATCCATGATGTTAAACATTCACTCATTAATAGTGATCAATAGCACAACAGACCTCTAGGGGGATGGCTTGGCTTTGTAATGCTGGCTCCCATTTGGTGTTCTGCTCTGTAAAAATCCTAGATCAATTGATTTTGTCTTCCCTGTCAAGACCATTGGTTAGAGTGTGGTTCTGCTGCCATTGTGACTGGCTATGTGAGCAGTCAGAAGTATGTGTGCTCATGAGACTTTCACACACTCTTTGTGACTTCAAAGCTCTCTTCCAAGGGTGAACAATAACTGGACTGAGTAAATTATTGCCACAGATTTTGAGAATCCCTCACTGCTGGGAAGAGAGTGGAGAAATATGGAATATATAAAATGTGTGATAGTTTTAGCTTGAAATGCACTATATAGCATTTTTCTACCTCTCTCTCAGAGCAGAGCCTCTTAGATAATTTTGTTTTTCATGAATATGCTTATGTATTCAGTGCAAACAAGAGTTTGTGTATGATCCTTTATGGTGCATAAAAGCCTATGCATGACCTTTTGTCTCATTCGTGGAGCTTGCATTCAGTTCTCCCTGTCTGATTGCGCCAAGCCTCCTTTTCTCTCCTGGCCAGCTGGTCAGGGTTCTCCTGCTGCCATTAGAGCTCACAGCTCACTTCCTACTTTCTCCAGCACCTGTTCCTGTCTTGGCACAGCTCTGTAGGATCCTGAGAGCTTGGAGCCCAGCCATCTGCCATCTAATGCTGCAGCATTTTTTATACAGTCCCCAAAGCCTTTCTGGATCTGTGTAGAGCAGTATTGAGATCAAGCTGTGGTTTTGCCTACCACAAGGAAAAGTTGTTAACTCAAATGTGAAGATTCTAAAAGCACATCTTGTCAGGAATGAGCTTATTACTCTGCAAGTGTGTTGTACTAACATGGTTACAATGTTGTCTTACAGCAGGTTTTTTTTTCTCTAATAATAATTGTGCATGGGAAATATATACAGATATTTATTTTGTTTTACATATTAATAGTAATGATACATTGGCTGAGGAAATAATCATGCCAGTGATTTGTATCTTAGGCTGATATACCGCGGTGCTGATGAAGATGAAATTTCATCCCTGGAACACTATAAGGTTTTTACATTATAGAACTCCAAATAAGTAAATAAATGAATGAATAATTTTTTTTTTTTTTTTTAATGATAATGATGATAAATTTGTTGGAGCAGTGATGAAATCCATTACTTAGGCGCAGCATTTAGGCATAGTGACTATACATTTTTATAACTGTGTAACTGAGATAAACTGATTCCAAAACATCTTCCTTTGACTGCCGACAAATTTGGCTTAAAATCCGGACCATCCGATGCACTGCATGTACCATTCTGTCAGGATTTGTTGGCATATACAGTGTGCAGTCTGCAGTATTCGATGGTGTGTGATTTAAATCGGTTTGGTTAGAAAGAGAGTGGTTTTATCATTTAAACTGCAATGACAAGCATTGCACTTCATCATTACACTACAACTCCCTTGACACGTTGACGTAAAAACCATCCTTTGCACCTGCGCATTGCTGTAGCCGGACGCGCGAATATTCCGTTTTGTAAAATGGCGGCGTGACAGAGGACCCCGGCGTTGAGAGGAAATTGACGAAGAGAACCGGTTGTTACCTAAAGTTGTGAAATACCGAACATTGTGTCAGTTTTAGTTAAGGAACGTTTCAAATCCAGTTCAGAATACAAGAGAGGTATGTTGTGTCCAGCTCCTTTTATGTATATTCCACAGTTAAATGATTTTCAACACCAACGTTGAAGTTAGCTAGGAAGTTAGCATCATGTGGAACTGGAATTGCCTGGCCTCCTGGCCATCAGCGAGCGAGTGACATTAACCAAGTTCGCAAGCTAATGCTCATGTGTTTTCTGTTGATGCGACGATTTATTGTATCATTTAACTACGTTTTACCTTTACTTATTTAGCGTAGAACACCGACTGACAGACGTAATTTAAGGGTAGATAAAATAAGGCTAATACCGGGGTGGTAGACTTGGAAGGCAGTATAGTTTGCTTGGCTAGCGTTACACGTTAAGTAAATGTTTATGTTAGTGGACGAATTGGTATGTGACTTCAGTAAGTTCGTACTCAGCGTCCAGATTGGATTTGAAATCAGGTCCAGAATAAGTAATAAGAATATGGATTACCAAATATTGTCAAAGTCAGGATTCGACGTTAACCGCTTGGGCTAATGCTAATGGGAGACAGCACCACACTAAGTTGGGTGCAAGTTATACAGGTGTGCTCATTAATCTGACAGATCCTAACTGTTCAACCAAATTTAAGCCAAGAGCTGGTATCTTTCCCAGTAATAGAGAAACATATTTGAAAGAGACAGAGATCGAAAAGAAATCTTTAGATCTTTAGGATTAATGAAATAATGTACTCGGCTCTGATTTGTTGGGCTGGAGGGATTCATTATTCCGCTACGTAAACCCTCATCTTTCTTGTACCAAGACTGCAAATAATGAGTTATTGAAGTTGGTTTTTGACTCTCAACAAACGATTTGTTGTTTGATCTATGTGTTTACTACAGCCAAAACAAAATTGTGATGGCAAAGAGGATTGCAGATAAGGAGTTGACAGACAGGAACTGGGATCAGGAAGACGAGGGTGAAGAGGTAGGCAATAAATCATTTACTCTGCTTTTACTTTCAGTTTGTTTTTGGGAACACTTGCTTAACCTGAGTAAAAAATGTTCAAGCAGCACAAGCCCACTTCAAGCCATGATTTTTTTCCCTAAAAGCTGTTGGTATAATGCAAGATCTGTTGCTTTGCTCCTATATCAACATAATTGATGGTCTTGCACAAACAGTTCAAACGTGAAAGTATTGCACTAGACCATTGCTGTATTATGAATAGGCCTTGTTTTTGGTTTAAAAAATACACGGCTCACCATTCACTGAAGTTGGGTTTTTGAATTTGGCTCTATTTTAGTGGAGGTGTCAACAAACCCATCTGCTGTTTTCTTTTGGTGACAACAACTTGGATCATTAGGACAAATGATGCTTTGCTCAGATGTTGTGCAACTTGAATCTGTACTCATGTTTTTACCTTTAACCTAACTTTGAACTTAAACCTACATCAGAGAGTTCATACAGCACAATAAAACCATATTAGCAGGGTCAGTTAGCCTATGCCCATGTATTAAAGCTATAATACAATAATGTAAAATAAATGCTCATTTGGTTTTAAATAACACCATCAAAAGGTTACATAAATTGAATAACCATTGCAAACAAACATATCTGTTTTCATTTTATTTTCATAAATCTTTAATGGATATTATTAATTACACTTTAGGAGCACTCAGGAAGGCTGCTGTTTTTATAACACACTAGCATTAATAGCGCACATAACCATGCTTAGATTGTATTTTATAATGAAGCCTTGTTTGGTATCTTGTTACTATGAACACAAATCCTGGTTCCTTGCAAAGTGAAGATGAGTTAAACAAACTTGTCTGGAGTATGCTGTTTATTGACACATGGTATTTTCACTGAGGTCTGAGGCAAAATTCAGTTGCTTTCTCTCATCGTTTTTTGTTTTATCTCTCTCCATTGTTTGGGACAGACAAACTGTACATTGTTTTTACAGCTATGCTCTTGGATAACAGAAATATTTGCACACTCCCTAATACCCTCAACAGATGGACACAGAACTTTGTAAAACTATATAGTTATACTTAGTTCATGAAAAAGCATTTGTACGTTGCAGTTCAAATAATCACCTTCCTACATTTCTCCGCCTATGATTCAATTGATTCAACAGTAAAAATATGTCACTTTAATCAGCATACAATGAGTTATTACTCAACATAGTGAGCAAGCAAATGAAGTTCTTGGACATGGGCACTCTTGCATAGCTGTGTCTTATTATGAGACACAAATGATCTAAGTGCTTTCACCACACATACTTGTTTTCTCAGTATGTTATTGAAGCAGATCAGTACTACCAGTATGATGACCAGCGTTATCATCAGTTGAACGAGGGCCTGGAATATGCTTTAACGCACTGAGCCCAATGCACCCTTCACCCCGTTTAAGACTGTCACTGCTTGCTTTAACCGTCACCGTTTTTTACAGTAGTTTTTTTTGTTTGGTTTTTTTACCGTATTTAAACATGTGACGCCTTTGCTACTCCTCAGGCAGGGACATTTTCTGTTGCGAGTGAAGATGTGATGAAGAATCGGGCCATTAAAAAGGCGAAGCGTCGAAATGCTGGCGCAGAGGTAAAGCTGCTCACATGATCTCATTCACGATACTGCTGTTTTCCTCTTGGAGAAAGGGATGACAGTATACCCGACAGTCTTAGTTAGGGTATTCACTCTGTGCACAGAGTATCTGAATTATTGATGAGTTTTCTATTTTTGCCTCAGGGTGAGAGTGGAGGAGCTTTTAAGGCATTTAAGGGCTTCTCGCTAACCCCATCCTCAGCAGGAGGTACAGGCACATTCCCCAGTTTTGGGAATGGAGCTTCTTTCAAGCCTCTGTCCAGTCTGACCAATGGCAGCACCACTCCGTCTTTTGGAGGCTTCACAACACCCGCCACAACCAAGACAACTCCCGTCCCAGGTAACCCTCTCAAAGTTTGAGGCCCCCCCCCCCCCCAACCCCCCCCCCCCCCCCCTTTTTTTTTCCATTTGCTCATTCGCTGGTGTTATGTCTTTGAACATACAAGGGCAGAATTTCTCAATGGACAGGTTGTTTGTTCGGTGGTTTCATGACTTAATGACCTGAAAACCTTGTAGTGCTCTGCTATTTTAAGTGAGAAATATGTCCAGTTTACAGTGTTTGTATAGCCTTTAACATTTGCTTTGTTGATTTATAAGTTTAATAAAACATAATAATTTATTGTAAAATAGCTCTTACTGGCAGACGGGCATTAGTTTGAGGTTTGTGTGCAGGCTTTGTAGTTTACTTATTTAGTTTATTTAGTCATATACAGGAGGTGTTGTAGTATACTGTTGCACATTGTATGCTTTGAGATGAGCATCTAGTCCAAAAGAATGGCAGTATGTCAACAGTGTTGATGGGAAATGGACTTGAAATGATTCCATTGTTGAGGGGAAGGCTTTGGCATTTGAAGTTAATGGAGCTGAATCAGTGGTTAGTTTTTTGCGTCAGTGTGCTATATCCTAGCCTAGCGAGCTACAGGCGGCAGAATAAAAGAGCTGCAGTGCTTCCTTCCTTTGAGAGCCTGTCATATACCTCTCAGACGGTGCAGGGATGTTGTCTGGGTAGTACAGTCTGTGACAAACTCAGCCCCCTGCTGCGTCAAAGAGCAGCCTGAAGAGCATCAGTTCTATTGGGTGCTGTCAGTCACTCTGCTCTGCTTCCCCCTCCCCCCTAGCCTCAGGATCCTCTACATTCAATGGTCCTGCCTCTTCCAAGCCCCCAGCTGCTGACATCACGGACAGGCAATCCAATGGCTCCTCCCCAAACCTGGCTCAGAGCTCTAGCGGCTGCGGCAACAGTAAGGAGTACAACCGCCAGCTCACAGCTCTCAACTGCTCCGTGCGCGACTGGATCACAAAGCATGTGAACGACAACCCCCTGTGCGATCTCAACCCTATTTTCCGTGACTATGAGCGGCACCTGGCCAGCATCGAGAAGAAATATGGAAGCGGCGTGGCAACAGCCACCCAGGTGGATACAGCCTCCAAGAGCGAGGCATCAGGGGGGATACAGGGGGGGCTCCAGGCTGCCAGCGCTGCTCTGCCTTTCTCAAGCAGTACTGTCACAACAGCCACAGCCGCTGCCAGTGCAGCACCCACTTTGTTCTCTTTCGGCAAAGAGAAGGACAGTGCCGCCCCTGAGAAGAGCAGCGTGCCCGTTACCGCGCCTCCCGGTGTTACCTTTAACTTTGGCCAGAAGCTGGACAGCTCAGTACTGGGCTCCCTCGGGTCTGGTGGCGCTCCCAGCTTCTCCTCGTCGTCCTCCACGTCTTTGTTTGGAGTGACACCCAAAACAGTTGCTCCTGCATCCTCCTTCTCCTTCAGCCAAGGGGTCAAGACCGATTCAGCCAGTAACAGCCAGACTGCAGGTACGCACTGAAACATTGCTTTGTGTACATGCCGATCAGAGTTGAATTATCTTAATAATGTTATCAAATCCACACATAATTGTGAAGTATCAAAATTGTTCTCCTTTGGTGGGGTTTTAGTTTGGAGCCTGTGGTTTGTTTGGATGTGGTGTTAAATCACAGAGGGTTACAGTAGTATACCCTTTCACCGAATAATACTGAACCTAAAGTGTACCAGACAGCAGCGCCTGAGATCATGACACATTAACAATGTTTTTGTAAAATGAGCACAAGTTCCTTCAGTTAGAGCAGAAAATTGATTTAGTGTGAGAAATCTTTCAGAAGCTCTGATATTGATAAACGATAGTAAGCAGGTTATGTGGTCACGACTGATGCATTGGTTTAATGCCTTGCAATGCTGTATGGTTTGTGACATTACATTCAGTGCCATAAGACTAGACTGTGCAAGACATACAGTCCATTTTGCATGACAGATTCAGTGGAGATTTGATATAAGACATACAGTGCATTTTGCATGATAGATTCAGTGGAGATCTGAAATAAGACATACAGTGCATTTTGCATGACAGATTCAGTGGAGATTTTAAATAAGACATGCAGTGCATTTTGCATGACAGATTCAGTGGAAATCTGAAATAAGTGTTCTAAATGGACAAAGTGTGTTTTGCTGATATTTTAGAGGACAGCATACAGTAAAGAAATTTAAATAATATGTTAATAATCCAGTGGTAATGGGCTTTATGAAGGATTTATCTAAAGCAAGCAATGTATATGACAAGTCAGAAATTGTCACCTTATTATCGGAGATTAACAAGCTTGCACTTCACCCTTTTTTTTTTATTTGAGTCGATTAATCATGCAGCGTATTGTTGGCACAGACAGGGAGAAAGTAGAGGTTTTGTTGTCTTTGTTTGCATTGTAAGGTTGGGTTTAATTGTGATAATATTTGTTTGCACTGTAAGGTTAGGTTTAATTGTGATAATATTCGTTTGCACTGTAAGGTTAGGTTTAACTGTGATAATATTTGTTTGCATTGCAAGGTTGAGTTTAACTGTGATAATATTTGTTTGCGCTGTAAGGTTGGGTTTAATTGTGATAATATATGTTTGCATTGGAAGGTTGGGTTTAACTGTGATAATATTTGTTTGCATTGGAAGGTTGGGTTTAACTGTGATAATATTTGTTTGCATTGGAAGGTTGGGTTTAATTGTGATAATATTTGTTTGCATTGGAAGGTTGGGTTTAACTGTGATAATATTTGTTTGCATTGGAAGGTTGGGTTTAACTGTGATAATATTTGTTTGCATTGGAAGGTTGGGTTTAACTGTGATAATATTTGTTTGCATTGGAAGGTTGGGTTTAACTGTGATAATATTTGTTTGCATTGGAAGGTTGGGTTTAACTGTGATAATATTTGTTTGCATTGGAAGGTTGGGTTTAACTGTGATAATATTTGTTTGCATTGGAAGGTTGGGTTTAACTGTGATAATATTTGTTTGCATTGGAAGGTTGGGTTTAATTGTGATAATATTTGTTTGCATTGGAAGGTTGGGTTTAACTGTGATAATATTTGTTTGCATTGGAAGGTTGGGTTTAACTGTGATAATATTTGTTTGCATTGGAAGGTTGGGTTTAACTGTGATAATATTTGTTTGCATTGGAAGGTTGGGTTTAACTGTGATAATATTTGTTTGCATTGGAAGGTTGGGTTTAACTGTGATAATATTTGTTTGCATTGGAAGGTTGGGTTTAACTGTGATAATATTTGTTTGCATTGGAAGGTTGGGTTTAACTGTGATAATATTTGTTTGCATTGGAAGGTTGGGTTTAATTGTGATAATATTTGTTTGCATTGGAAGGTTGGGTTTAATTGTGATAATATTTGTTTGCATTGGAAGGTTGGGTTTAATTGTGATCATTTTTGCATGCTTCTCCTCCTCACTAAGATGAGAATGCAGCAGAGGAGGAGTCAGAGGAACCTCCTGTACCTGTGGTGAGAGAAATTAAGGAGAAAGATGCCTTCTACTCCAAAAAGTATGTCTTTAAGGTTCTCTTGATTCTCATGTACCTCTAAGGATTTTTTTTAATCTGAACAGACCAAAAAATATTGAGTAATTAATTATTCTAGTAATCATAGCACTTAATTTCACGTTATGTCCGTTTCAGGTGCAAGTTGTTCTATAAGAAAGAGAATGAATTCAAGGAGAAAGGCGTTGGCACGTTGCATTTAAAGACAGTAGCAGAGGGCAAACTGCAGCTGCTGGTTCGTGCTGATACCAACCTGGGTAAGTTGATTTCATTACATTTAGCTGTGTCTAGGGGGTTGGCTTACAAACACATCAAAAATTTTATCTGAACATTGAACTGGTTATAAAATATTTTCTTTAGATGAAGTTCTTTGAAATTGTACTGTAATTAAAAATAAAACGAATAAAATGAATGTCATCCGCAGTAATTGCAGTCCTGGTATCCGTTTTCACTGGCTACCAGCCGTTCTCACTGGCTACCAGCGAATCGGCACAAGGTTGCTCTTGTCATTCCTTGGTGGCTATAAGAAGCAGAGCAGACATGTTTTAGTCACTGCTGTACTGTTTTTTGTTTTTTATATATATATATTTTATATATATATATAATTTTTTTTTAAAATTCCACAACATCTAGTTAAGGCATTTTCTTATATGTTCATGACAAATAAGTCATATTTTCAATCTGTCATGCCTGCCCATGTTGTTTATTTTTCCCCAAATCTTCCCTCCTTGTTATTTAGGAAACATTTTGTTGAATATCATGGTACCGTCCACCATGCCTTGCTCGCGAACAGGGAAAAACAATGTGATGGTGGTGTGTGTCCCAAACCCCCCTGTGGATGACAAGAATCCGACCACCCCCGTGCCCATGCTCATCCGTGTGAAAACAGCCGAGGACGCGGATGAACTTCACAAAATCCTCCTGGAAAAGAAAGCCTGAGGCTCCGTCTTCTTTCACCTGTGCACAGACTCTGAGCCACTCGTTTTAACAGACTCCCCCGTTTTCCCCCCTCCTGTCCTCTCTGTCGTATAATGCCTGAATGTTGCCTGCATGGCCAAATGTGAAGATTCCGTAGTTAGCCTGTATCTACACTCGATTCACACTCGTACCAGTTCATTCAAAGAAAACCTTTTAATTTGCATGCGTTTACAGACATCTTTGCGAGCAGTTTTAAATGATTTGTTGACAGAGATTTCACAGTGTCGTACGCTGTGAAATCACGCAAAAGCAGTCCCTTTCTGAGATGGTCATGATAGCTTAGAGACTTCTTTTTTCCCCACCGTTGAAGAGGTTATGTGATTCAGAAGAAGGCTTCCTCCTCAGAAAGGCGCAGGTTTTGTGGCTAATGGAGTTAATCTGAATTTATGAACATTCCATCATAATTTACTGTGCTGCTATTAAAGAGATTAATTAAAGGTTAGACAGATTTTGCTTGTGGTTTTTTGTTTTTCTTTTGAGTGATTGGAGAACTGTTTTCATTCATTAATGAGTGCGTCTGGATTAGATGAAAAAATGCTTGTAAGAATGAACTGGAGTATAGCTTGAATATTTTGTACTTGCTGAGTTTACCCTTTGTAGGGAAAGGGAGTGGAGAGGTCTTGAGGTTAGTATTTAAAACAAATCGCTGCAGATGTTGACTCACAATCTGATTCCAAAACCACATATGTATTTTTAATCATTTCATTTAACGGCAGATCAGTTTTGTAGATATACAGATCCTTCCATTTAAAACACAATGGTTTGTTCCTGTTGATATTCTGTGTTCAGGCATTTGTCGGTATTGGTATTTATTTTAGAAGCGATGGTATGTTGCCCTCTGATCTGCATTGTGTGAATGAATCCTGTATAGTTCCCTCCTTTGGAAGTGTATGATATCCAAACACGTTAATAAACGGTTAAGGAGTTCATGTTTGATCATTCAGCAGTCGATACTTTGGTGTGATGGCACTCGTCACCAAGTAACTTTTTTTGGTTGACTTTGTTTTTCAAGTGACCTTTGTAATGCCTTGGACAATAGAGTGAGTGAGTAAAAAACACCACCTGATACCTTTGTAGATTTGTGTATTGGTTAATAAACCAAATCAAGCTGATTAACTCACCTTGTGTCTTCATTTTTTGTTGGGACAGTATATGCTACTGACATATTGTGACATATTGAAATATTAAGAATGGTAATCATAAATATTGTCTAATGCAATATTTGGTTTCTTGACCACTTCTGTGTACATTCTGTTTTTTCAGATTTTTCTAAAGGTTTTGATGGCTTCTGAGTGTGCTACGTACACTTTTGGATCCAGTCCTCTACTTCAGATTAAGGAAAGCATTTTTGTCATACCCCTCAGTATCTATGCTTGATAAATTGAGAGACATTGGACATAACTGAACATCATCTCCAAAATCTCCAACTGAGGAGAGTGGCTATGGTCTCATTCTGTCAAACAGAAAAGATAGTGGAGAGAATTATAGCAAAACTCTGCCATGCACCTCTATAAATGTCAAAGTGTTGTGTTTTGTATCAATATGAGCGAAAAAGTCGTCAGCTAAGGAAAAATAGGCTAATGATCCTTGACTGAGCCTAGTCCTCAGTATTTTTCTGATCTGCATTGTGTTTACCCAACAGAAGCCTGCATGGGTTTGCTCACTGTGTTTAGTTTGTTTTACATAAATATGCAACACAGTTTAAAAAAAAAACACACACATATATATATATATATATATATATATATATATATATGTGTGTGTGTGTGTGTGTGCGCGCGTATATATTTATATGTATACAGTGATATATATATATATTTTTTTTTGTACACATTACACTTCATGAACAAAATATAATTTTGTTGATGAGAAAATTGTATGAGCAAAGTTGTGGGAAGGGATTCTCAAAAGTGCTTAACATGACTGGAGTGAACGGATTTGTAATATTTGCTGGCAGGCCCAGTTTTGAATTTGTAGAAGGCATTGTGTTTATCTGCAGAATACAATTTATTTGCATCTGCTCTGTTTAGAACCTTGTAAAACATTTGTTTGTGAACTGAAATATATTTGCAAAATGATCTGCATCTGAAAAACATGAATTTTTATGAATTGGAGGATATTTTCAAGAAGTTTTTGAAATTTAGCAAGAATATCAATTTCCCTCTGAAAACTATGTTAAGGACATGTATATATGCATGCTGTTGTGGTGTTGGAACTGTTTGGTGGCCTGCTGATATAACTTGCATTAAGTGTACGGGCACCAGGACAGTCATGACTAGATTACAAGTCTAACCAGCATGCTAACATCATGGAGTTGACCCTGGAGTTGGCCCTTTCACTGAGGCCCTAACATCATGGAGTTGACCCTGGAGTTGGCCCTTTCACTGAGGCCCTAACATCATGGAGTTGACCCTGGAGTTGGCCCTTTCACTGAGGCCCTAACATCATGGAGTTGACCCTGGAGTTGGCCCTTTCACTGAGGCCCTAACATCATGGAGTTGACCCTGGAGTTGGCCCTTTCACTGAGGCCCTAACATCATGGAGTTGACCCTGGAGTTGGCCCTTTCACTGAGGCCCTAACATCATGGAGTTGACCCTGGAGTTGGCCCTTTCACTGAGGCCCTAACATCATGGAGTTGACCCTGGAGTTGGCCCTTTCACTGAGGCCCTAACATCATGGAGTTGACCCTGCCTCACCAGGCCCAAGCTTCAGTTTCAGAGAATTGTCACAGCTGTGGTACAATGTAGTCACATTAAATCCCCCCCCCCCCCCCCCCCACCTCAATTAGCCAAAATCTTACATGATGCAATTGTTTCAGGATTTGAACAAGCTAATGCAAACACAGAGCCAATATCTGGAAAGCACTGTAGTCTCCTTTTACGTATGGAAGTAGCACTGGAAATGACTGCTAATTGGCAAGTTTCTCTTCACTAAAGAAAAGCTTGTTCCCACTCATTTCTTGGAAGTACCATAATAACTTCTCCTCAGCAAGATTAATCAAGATGAGTGAGCTTTGTTCGGGTCAGGTGTAGTCAGTAATGGCCTATGTTCTATGAAGATGCATGGAATATTTTTTTAAGAAGCTTTTCTTGGGGAACTGTGAACCCATCAAAGTAGCTATGCCAACTAAGGATCTCTAGTTTCACCAACACACAAACTAGAGAAACTAACTTGACCAGTACTGCACAATACAAATGGTATTTTAACAGCATCAAAATAGTGAATGGATTGGGAACAACAAACTCCATTGTGGTAGCAGTAGATGTAATTGAACAACTGCTCAAAAATATTTGCATTGAAACTAAATGGTCACATGTTACATGTGAGAGAGTGAAAGCTTCGGTAGGGGTGACTATCTTTTGGCTAACCATTTAGGCACAAGTTCCTACTCTACAGACACCTTGAGTTTCTCTCACAGAACATGTGTGGATCTGAGTCTAGTAGGCATTAAATACCATTAGTCACATTACTTCATTTAAATGGAAACACATACTGTTTTAAATCTTGCCTAAACACACTGCAGTACACCACAATGTAAGACATCTGTCTTCAAAAGGACAATGTTTTTTTCTGGTAATAAGTATTTTCATAAAGAAGCACAGTAAAAGTACATATATTTGCAAATGTTATAACATAAGAATGGACTTAACATGCACATTTACAGAACTACTCTTTAAAGCTTGATACAAAAGCGCATGTAAAGCATAAAGATCTGTGTATGTGTCACAAAACCCTGTTGAGAACAGTGCTCAACTGGTTCAAAATGGGCCTCTATTAGACCACAGGAAAAATAAATAATTGCAAGGACAGACAAAGTTTCAAAAGTTTAAAAAGCATTTTCAAAATGCTACCAATATATCCTTTTTCTCCACTAAATATTGACTGGTCAGTAAAGGAGTTTTGGCAATCTTTACATTGGGAATACATTCAGCTAACAAACGCCAAATAATACTGAGGATACAGGTAGGCTATCTCCTCACACACTCTGTGACTTCAAACTGTTTTTGTCTGAAATTAGAAGTCACTTAACCCTTTCATAGTCAAGGACAAATCACAAGAAACAACAAAATTTGAGGGAGATCACATACAATTGCAAACAGCTACCATTGCAGATTTGACAGATTTGCTTAACCTACTGTTTGTCTGTGTTGTAAATTCAAAGAAACTTAGAATTGCATGAGCCTCCACAATTTGTCTATATTGTGTGTATACTGTATACTGTCATATGCCTAGATCATTTTCCAGTGAGTGGTGATTTTATTAAGCACTGTGCTCTTGTCATTATACTAAATATACTTAAAAATGAAAACTGTGCTCTGGAAGCTCCAAATAAAAATAGTACATCAACTGTTATTTGTCTCAATAAATACACATCACAAGATCATCCCATTGTACAGAAACACCAAGCATACTTGCCCATTAAAGGAAGATGAAGACTATGAACTTTAATTTGTGCAGCTATTTTAAGAGCTGCAACCATCAAGTAATATTAATAGTGCACCTAGCATGTTGTGTGATCAGTAGGTTGTCAAAAGCTTCATAGTGTTATATCAGCTGGTAAAGAAGTGTTAAGGCTCAGGGATAACAGAGGGAATATGGAAAAATGCAACTACTGACAAATCAATGTACAAATAAACAACATAGCTAAAATGTGACCTTTTTTTTCAACAAGAATGGACAGGGTGTATGATTCACTGAGTAGATAAGCAGCTGTGTATTTACAAGTAACAGACATTCCTTTCTTTTTTTTTTTTTTTCTTCGATTTCCCTTTTGCTTCCAGGTTGGACATTAAGTTAGTGCCACTTCAGTTCCAAGCCCAAGCCGACCAATCAGACAGTACTTTTCCAAGTTGTTCAGATGCCCAGGGTTGTGCTACCTTGGATATCGTACACTCTTTCCGACTCAAAGAAAGGGTAGAAGAATAGGTGGAAGAGGCACTTTTTGATTGGCTGGTTTTAGTAGTTCTAGGGGTTTCCCTTTTGTTCTCTTCTCTTTGTTGTTGGTTTTTTTTTGTTTTTGTTTTTGTTTTTTTTTTTGGTTCTCTCTCCCGACACTAGATGGTGGTGTTGTCTCAGTGGCCTGATGCAAGGAGGCACTTAGTAATGTGTCTTGGGCAGCTGACGCTGCTATGTCATCAAGATAGGCTTTTGTCTCACCTCCAGAATATCTGTAAGAATGCAATTTAGATATATTTAATATAGTTTTTTGTACAGTAGATAAAGTTTAATGTCTTTTCTATGCTGGCTAAAAAACACTGCTGGAAGCATTACTGTTCCCAAAATGATACGTCATAAATCAAAGCATTGCTTTGATTTATCATTCAACTGTGCTTCAACATAAATGTGAGCAGGTCGCTGTCTTTTTAAGAAATACCACATTATATACAACCAGACAACGCATGGAAACATACAGTAATGATTTGATTCCACAGTTGTCTCATAGAACCTGCTACCTAAATGTATACTGACAGAAAAAGTACTGGGTAAATTTTGCCTTTCAGTTAGTTGACAGCATTTGAGTACCTCTAGACACAGACTGTTGGACAAATGTGCAAGAAATCTTTGGGAACAGATCAACTTTTACCATCCTTTGAGAAGAGCATAGCCCATGCCTAAGAGGATACTCTACCTGTTTTAAAGCCTCCTAGTGTGGCTAACTTGGATATACTGAAAAGAAAGCTGCTGAAACCTGTCTGTACCTGTGGTGATGCGGTGTAGGGGAAGGGTCACATAGGTGAGATGAGAGTATAACAGGAAGTATTCTTCCGTGCGGTTAAGCTTCAGCCAGGAACCCACTAATGAGCGACCCGTTCCTGACAGAGACCGTGATCGCAGGTTTGTGGTATTGCACAGATCTGTAGACAAGGGGTTTACCATTAATCTTTCCATTTTATCACAAAACAGACTGTAATTCTTTCCACAAAGACATTCATCATAGCGAGTTCTCAGATGACTGACCCGTAAACGGTTTGTTAGGAGTGTAACACAAAAGTATTCCGTGATTGCCTTCAGGCACTGCTCTGCTCTGTGTGCAGGTATATTCTCTTACCTTCATCATCCTCCTCTCTGAAAAACTCTTCACTGTCATTAGCTGAATGGGACTTTTTCATCTCAGCTATGCGGTTGCGGGGCACTTTGCGGCGCAGCGATGGTGAAAAGAAGGAGGGTCGATTCCTCTCTGGAGTTGGTGGAGTGCTAAATGAAGTTACCTGACAGAAATCAGAGCACAGAGAAAAGGAAAACCTTAAACTGCCAGGAAAGACTTATTATTAACAGCTGCTTTCATTCCCTCAAGTAAAGATCAAAGACAACCATGGGAATAACACTGGTTGACCTTACCCTTTCACCGTGGACAGGTGAGTCCTGGTCCTCCTCCGTGCCACAGGGGGAAGTGTCGCCAGTGGGCACTCTACTCACAGCCATCTCAGCATGGCCCTTTCCCTGAGGCCCTTTCATTCTCACAAACTCCATGTTGTTGTATTTGTAGAATCCAAAAGACATACGCTGAGCCATCTTGGCTGCCACACTCACCTGAGCACATGACAAATGAATAAGGGGCATTTTCAGTTTATCTCCAAGTGGGCTCTTTAAAGAAAATCATACGACACAACTGAGAATGTGAGACATAAATCACGATCATCGTTGTCCACAGACAATATATAGCGCTGTGTTTTACCCTGTTGTCATAAACTTTTTTGAGGGCTTCATAACGAATGGAACCCTGGAAAATGACTCCTTGGAACGTGTTGGTCTTGTCACTGGCCACCAGTTCAACACACACCATCTCTCCCTCTCCAACAGTCATGTCACTGAACACCTGCATGACACATCATGTGGTACAGGTTTTAATACAGTTTGGATACTTAATGTTTGTTTTTAAACTCTGAACCACACAATACCTAAACAACAGAGGTGTCGAGGAGGAACAGAGAGAGAGGGGGAAGGTTACCTCCTCAAAGTTATCAATCATGAAGAAGATGTTTGGATAACTCATTTTGGACTCCTCCCCTTTGCTGTCCATCGGATGTTTGCTGGGAGAGGCAAACACTTGCTGTAAAGTGAATCAGACAGGGAGTTAGAGGAGTGCACATGCAAGTGCTGGAGTAGGCTTTAGTACTGTGTGTTTACTATGGCTGTCTTTCACTACTGAATTAACATAGTAAGACCATGCTGAAAAACCTTACAAAAAAATACATTAAAAACCCAGGGTTGTTTTTAGAATAGAATTGTATCTTGCCTGGGACTTTTTCTTGTGAATGTGAATATCTCCAGCTTCTGAGCGCGTGCAGACAGCACATGTGACCACATAGTCCAACTGAAAGACATTAAGACATTATACACACAAGTCATTCTTTTAATCATAAATATTGAGATATTTTAACAATAATACTTTAACAAAGTAAAGTAATTTGTGAAGGTGTTACCATGTTCCATAAAATAGTATCTGAGGCAAACAAATTACACAACTTTAAACATGGTAGCTAATGTCACATGTGTGCCCATAGAGGCTCTGTAAAAAAAACAACAACAACAAAAAAAACAAAACATGCGGACTTCCAGAGCAGCTCTCTCACCTGACCCACAGTCAGTTTGTCTAATCCACTCGACGATGCAGCATTACCCACCTTTTGTAAAATGAGGTTCAGATAAACGCTCTCTTCCCAATCAATGTCAGGGTCTCCGAGGCCAGGAAGTTTTTTGGAGTCTCTTCTGTACACCTCTACCTCCACCTTAGAAAAAGTGAGAGACGATTTCACATCATTAATTTTAACCACTCCACATGGCCTTACATTAAACACTGGTATCACTTCTGTGTAAGTCAAGGAGCAACTGAAGCCTTCGTGGACAGAAGAGTGATCTCAAGCGATATCACATGGACAAATAAAACTAATTTTTGCCTGTGAATTCAAGTAGGAAAAGAAAAGGCCCATACGAGTGAATGCTCATTTTTATACAGCAGACAAATACTTTCCCCATGTCAGGATCTACTGCCTGATATGTCCCTACCCTGCCGTGGGTACTTTAAACAACATAGAGGGAGATATGATTTATTCTCTCCTGTATGTTACAGGCTGTAGCTGATTGCCTTTATACCCTATTTCATCACCAACCTGTACCTCAGCCCTTTACACTGACTGAAGGCTTGAGGAGAGATGGATGGTGCATATGCAATTAAACAACAAGCTTCAGAGAAAGAAAGGGTTACCATAGTTACAGGGAAAGGTAAGGTGTTTATGTATGCTAGGGAGATGGGGTTTACCCCCTGAAGGCACAGGAACCTTAAGCTGATTCTTGGAGGGCTTAATTCTTTCAGTCAGCAACACTGATCTAGGCAGGGACTTAAGAGCATCCTGTGCATTTTCTATATTCTCCATAGTTTGAAAGAAATCAAATGAACATGACGGTAGAAAATATTTAAGGAAGACAGTCATGCAAGAAAACAATAGATGTCTCTAATCTTAGCCGATCTATTTGGTCAGTTCAGTAGTAATGACAGGCCCAAGCATTAGGCAAACGGAAAGCTGTTTCCAAGTAGACTTTTTGAATAACTGTTCAATCAACTAACACTTGTAGAGTGCTGCTGAGAAGGAATCAGAGAATATCATTTTTTCGCTTCAACAGAAATTACATATCTGACTGCAATTCAGTTTTAGTTAAAGGGAACAAAACAGGAAAAAAAGATTACCAGAGAGGAATACACAAATTAATGTGTGTACATATTTGTCAAACAATTTAAAATTGACCTCAGTTCTCAGTCCTGTAACTTATGGCCAACTATTGGTAATCTTCAAGGTAAAAATTGGAATTTTATCAAGGGCACCATGTAGTCCCTCTCAAGAGCTTAAAGAATGTTTCTCAGCTGAAATCCTCTGTCTGTGAAAAACTGTAAAGATGCATAAAACCACAGTTCAAGAGACATAAGGAGGAAATAAAAGTTAGCAAAAAAGTGCTCCTGTGCTCCAACCAACAGGTCAACTGTAACATATTTTTCCAGCCCTAGCTATGCCACTGGCTAAAGCACAACTCTCAGGTCACCGGACATGCACGTCTGCGGCGTCTGTAAAACACTGAGAAAATGCCCGTCTGTACATTTAGATACAGAGGGAAGAGCCTGAATGTTAGGCTCATACTGTGACCCTCATCACATGCAGAGCAGGGGTCTACAGATGACTGACGTACACTGCGTCACTGGCATTTCATACGGACGAATTATCATGGATAGTCTCTTCTCTGCCCTGGCCACACTGTGAACGACACTGAGAAAATGCCCATCTGTACATTTAGATTTACACAACAGTATTGCATGTTTCTGGTCTGCATCTCTTTTTTTAAACTACAGTACCTGGTTCTCCTTGGCAACAGTGCTTTGTACAGCACAGCCGTTTATGGCATATGCGCATCAAAAAGGGTAGTAAACATATAACTGACACACTAAATCAAAATAACACTTCCAAAGCAGAAATGACTTATGCATAGGTTAATTACTAACATCACTGAAGAGTACAGCAAGAGAGTACCGGCAACAGTTGTCTATTTTATGTTTTAATTACTTTAGTTTAGGTATGATTTTGCTGAAGAGAAGTAAAACAGTCATGACCTTCCAGAGCAGTAAGTTGATAAAACTGACTTTTTGTCAGTTAGTCTGTTTGTTCACTCACTGATCTAACACAGTCATTGTGAAACTGACTGGATTTGGACTGTGGGAAAATCTCTGTCATTTGGCTTAACTTTTCATCAGAAAAGGGAACAACAGAATGTTCCTGACCTAAGCACTACAGACGCAGATTTGCAGAAATGATGGCTACGGAAAAGATGACAAGAGCAACACTCTTGTCAGAGCTCCTCAACACTCGTTTCATTTAAATGCTAATGTAAGAAAAGAAAGACAGCACATGTATAAGGCAGAGGACAAAGAGGAGACAGGACATATTAGACAAGACAAAAAACAAGATTCCCTGGCACCAACACAATGTTGTGTCCATCTTTCCACTGACTTAATTAAATAAGAGCAGTTGTGAGTTGAAGAGAAAAGGACAAACTAAAGCTAATAAAAAAAAAATACCATGCAATGTCAATACTCATCTGGGGCCTCTGTCTGCTGTGGTGAGAATGTTTGAAATCACTTCAAGTTCTCCTATATCTCAGGCACCGGGAGACAAATCAATACCATTACCTGGTGGTAATTGGCTTGCTGCTGAGTGTCAGCGCTTGGTAGGAGAGGGTCAGGGAAGAACAATAAGGCAGTGAAAGAATAGTCAGGCATCATTTACACAGGCAAGAGTGACTTTCCTTTGTGTTCTATGGTTTTGTCACTGGTTATAGTCCATTACTGAAATTATTTAAACTCGTGAGCAATTACTGAAATTACTGAACAATACAAGTGTAAGTACAATTTTGGAATGAATGTTTCTTCCATATAGCCTGTGCCAAATCAGTGTTCCAAATCCTAAGAAATGGATTTATTTAACCCACAGGTAGATAAGAAACTGCGAGATTGCTTTTGTTTACAGGAGACAGGATCTATGCTGTGCCACTGCACTGTTCAAGAAAACTCATTTGTGAAAGGTCACAAACACAACCTGAGGCATCTTCCCTCCACTGATTATCAACTTCAAATATAAACATCAATTTTGGATATGGTATAAGCAACAATATGAGCATGTTAATGAAAAAAGATAAAGAGAGAAATAAAATATATTTGAGATTGTACTTGGTCACTTTGAAATACAGCATTTGAGAAATGTTATGGTTTTGAATTATGAAAGTGAAGGTTACTCCAAAAATAGGTTCACCGAATGGCATAGAAGGTGCTAAACCACAGAAAGGGATTAGAGTAAGCTCATGTCATATTTTTTTAAACAATCACACTTGGCAAAAGACTACAAGCCTGACTTACTCCAGTGTTCTGCTTAAAACTTCGACAGTGTAGTAATATGGCTACAATACCACTGGTCAAGGACGTAGTGCAATAATCATTTGTCTTGTTAATGCTGTTGCAGGTGCAAATGATGCTAGTAAATAGCATCCTGTCCTGCTCTCCACTGTCCTTGTGTTTGAAGCCCTTGTCTCTCTTCGCTGTGTACCAGATCTAGGCTAAAGATGGATCTGGTGGATTTTGAAGATAAAACAGTATACTATTCTCATTGTCTCTCTTCAGTCGATGTCATATCATTGTTTTCCGGGATGGAGGTGCAGGTAATGGTGACTATTACAGGTTGCCAAGAATTCACAGACAAAATAACATAAATCAAATACTCATATGAATATGCACACATAATGCTTTGGTGGCAATATTCATCTATCCCGGGGAAATCAGAATGAACTGTCACATAGTCAGTTATATAACATGGACAGACTTGTGTTCCTTTCCTCATTTCAGGAGATACAATGAGCTATCATAATGGGCAGACGTTTTCACCCTTCAGGGGGACCAGAATGTTACGCACTACACAGCCTGCACTACTAAGCATGAGACTGCATTCTGGCATAGCAACTACTGCAATGCAAAACCAAATGGTGTCTACAGAGAGAGAGCAACTCCCACGAAATCAGCTGTTCCCACTGGAGCATGAAGCATTACTTGTTGAAGGCTATCTTATTAAAGATTAGGCCTGAATTAGTTCAGCATATGAAGAGGACTGATACATGATATTCATTTTCTATGCATTTAGATGAAAGTCAGTGGGAGGTTCAACTTGAAAGCAGGAGGTTTGACTACAGTACTCACTGAGTAAAGATTTTGTCCTTATAAGTAGATAATTATATTATGTTACAAAATATCCAATGTTTTCACTCTTGACAAAGATCATGTGTACATTCATGCTTTTTGTTACTGTGTCCCTATGAACAGTACCACCCAATTCTGAATAAATTATTATTATCATACTTTATCATCGATGCAGATATACAATATTTCATTATTCTGTACCAAAGACTGCATGCAACACGTTCATATAAAAAAGACAAATGTTCTGCAAGCATTTATGGTAAATGGCCCTCCTAAAATAAAAGCTTGTTATTACTGGATGTCATTCAATTGAATCCAGACTTCACAATTCAGTTGGATGTAACCTGCCTGTCTGAGCCTCACTTTTACCATTCTGGCCCTCTTGTGGTGAAAGATGTGCCAGTCCCTGTCAGAGAAGCATTGCACTGTCAGTTATGAAAATGCTTTGATTAGACTGTGCTAATGAGATTTTTTTATTTCAAAATGTCAAACTGACAAAACACAAGGCACTAGAGCAAAGAAAGACAGGAAAAAGGCACCAATGATAAATAAACAGGCACATGCTGCTGGGAATGACATCTAATCACTTTCTAATCACTGATTCACTACCATTAAATTATGAAGTACCAAAATAATCTGTCAGACAGACTGATGAGAGACTCTGTTGTGAATAAGAGGTGATAAAATACAAAACTACTGTCTTTAAGTTAAAACTCAGATTACTCTCTATATTAAGGGTAATATTCAAAATGGAAGGACAGTGATGAAGTATGACGAAATGTCTGAGCTTTCCAACATAATGTCTGTTTTAAAGAGTCTTCTGGGGAATATTTAATAAATACTTAATCTTTATGTGTTATACCTCTCCCATGAGTCACACCTGCAATGGATTCAATATCTTTTAAAGCCCACCTGGTGGTGTATTATAAATTTCCTACTTCCCAGTTTTTGTGTACTGAGGCATGTTGATTTAAGCCTATTTGCTATGCTCTTTTATAAATTGCTTTGGACAAAAGCATCTGCCAAATGACTAAATACAAATGTTAATGTAAGACACTGACCTGATGTTGACCTGAAGTTCAACCAAGATGTGATGAATAAACCAAATACTAAAAGATTAATCAAATCTGAACATTTGAAGAATAAGGTGGTCATAACTAAAGGTCTAGAACAGCAGCATGATCACATTCTCAGGTAACTTGTGTACCACTAGTTTTGAGCTTTTTCTTTTAGAAATGAGTACATACATACTAGGCAAATACTTCAAAGAGAGAACAGAATCCACAAACACAGGTGCCAAAATTCCCACTGATAATCTACACATCTATGGTATAATTCACACAGTAGGAGCCAGCAAAAAGGAGTCCAACCTGAAACAAGATACTTTTCTTAACTCAGATTACCAGACATAACAAAAAAAAAGCACTGTTGCATTTATTGTCAGTTTTTGTGGGGAACTAACTTTGACTCATATGATTGGTATGAGGTCCCTGTCTAAATAGACTGCACACCTCTCTGTGTTGGTTCCTCTTTCCTCTCCTGGTGCTCTTTGTGGCTGTCTGGTCTCTCCAGTCCCTGCCCCTGGACTGATCTGATGTTTATGACAGTGCTTAAAGATCAGTGGAGTGCACTCACCCAGCAGGACACATTTTCTCCTGCTACACTGTGATATGAACACTGACAGAGGAAAGTGGACTGTGAGAATGTATTTGTTAATTCATATTAATTTGTATGAGCTTCAAAAGTTGAATCCATGGAAATGCATTCAAATAGTCATGGATGTGATTTCACATAAAGAAATATTTGCAGAGAGCAAATGCAAACACCTGAGAGCAATTATTAGATCACTCGGACCTGATCACAGCATTTTACCTTCAACTCCAAAATAAGTGAACTTCTGTGAACTGTTATGAACTGTGAACTGTTACAGAAGATGGCACCAGTACAAACAAGGATTTGACTATGTAGCTCAAGAATACTGGCTGGATAAGACCTTATTAATTTAAAATATTTTTAGGACTTTGAAATAAAATTAGTTTTCCCACATTCTGTGATAGAATTCTAGCGTCATTCCAACTGTGGTTGAAAATTTGTTAAAATCTCTCAATCTGAAAAATTTGGGTAGGCTGTGAGTGATATTAAAAATAAATATCTACATTTACATTTATTCATTTAGAAGACACTTTGATCCAAAGTGAATATACATATTTATAAAGACATTTTCATCAGTATTCACAGGCCTGGAGACTGTACAACTCCTTGCTTTTAACCAGATCTATGAACTAAGGGTGGATATGGAGAACATTGAAGGCATCCTAACTTATGCACAGTACTCCTTCTTTGCCATCTCTCCTGGGGTCACTGATGTCGAGCAGGACAGATAAAGACTATATGTCAGTGGTTTAACAGATGGAGGGAGAGGTAAAGGCAATCATGAGAGGATACCTGGATTTCAGATATTGGAGATGGCCTCAGTGGTCAACTGACAGCAAGCAATCATGGCAGGATGCCAAATCCACCAACAGAGAAATTGAATCTAGCCATAAATGTCAAAGTCTCAGTGATATAGCACTATGGCTACTTAGCATTTTGGAGCTTACTGACTCAAAGATAGAACTAATGTATAGACAACATAAATGATCTTACATAAATGAATGCATCCATTCCTATTTTAGGAATTTCAGAACTTCAGGATCAGGATTCTGCTGTGTCTAACTGTACCACAAAGTTTGAAAATGGGTGCTCGCTTGGTGGAACAGAAAAGACCCTAGGCAGTCACTGCACAGATCTGAGTTCATACCCCGACAGCGGTCCTTTCGGCTTGAACAGGCGTCTGCCGGCTGCAAGACTACTTCATAAAAAAAAGCAGTTCAGTTTTTCTCAGTTCCCCTATTCTGTCCCTAAACGCTTCAGATCCTCTTATCTAAAATCACATTTTCAAATCTCAAACTCCAAATCCCAACGTGCTCCAGAGGAAAATGGATAGGTCTTTGAGTTTCTACAGAGGGTGAGACCAGTATAATAATGACTTCGAACATGCTGCAGCAAAGTGCTGGGTGGGTAAGCCACTTATCAGTACATTATACAAGTTGTGTTCAAAGAAGAAAAAAAATGATGAATGAAATTCAGATATAAAACATGAAACAAATCCATAAAATGAAAATGTCATAGCCCATTTTCTAATATACTGTATATCTAGCTACTGAAATTACCAATGGGCTTCTGGTGGACTGAGAGAGGGGCTCTGCTACTGTAGAGCCATGGTTTGTCAGCAGGTTTGGAGACCATCTGTCTTGTCACTCAGAGTTATGAGCTGAGAGTAGAACACGGACGACTTTGTAGGAAGGAAAGTCTATGTTAAATATTTCCCCCTCGCGATTTCTCTTCAGCCGTTAATGCTGAACTGAACAGCTCCAGTTACAGGTTGGAGGTGCTGGAGAGAAAAAAAAAAAAAAAAAAAAACTTGCCTGATTTCCATGACTATGCAGCCCTACACAAAATCAAATACTCATCACATCTCTGTTTATGTTTTATCCACTATTGGATTGGACGATCTATTGCCACAGAGCTTCATGCAGCATGGAGACAGGATGACGTTGAGCTTTGTCAAAAGTATTTCTATGAAATTAACACCAGTAAACTTATGAGGAACTCTGCATGCTTAATGCTGCAAAACTGAAAATCAGATCAATTTCATATCATATCTAAATAAACAACTATTGTCCGGTTTGCCTGTTTTGTTGCATTGTTAATACGCTGTACGTTGTAAACAAATATCCATGTGAAACTGTTTTGCAAAACATCACTAATGCTGCCCGGCTAATCAGCAATAGCAAGGGACAACGGACAACATCACAGAAAATCTGTGTTTAAAAGAAAGGTAAGCAAGGGTATATGCTCACTGCAAAGCAATCATTTATCACAGTAGGGAACAAAGGCTGTTTTTCACAGGTCAACCTTATACCGTGACAATATATTGAATAAGCTAACAAGCTAACAAGAAATCCCAGTGAGCCATAAAACCCTTCCAATATTCAACCTGAAAAAAAAAAACAACAACTAAATTCACAAAAATACATACATGCATGTCATCGTATTCAGACATGTTACTGAGCCCAAGATAAAACAAGAAAAATATATACTGTCAAATCACTAATCTGTCCAAACCTTAGGGCACCTGGATCTTCATATACAGATGTTTATCCCCCACCTTTCTGCTAAATGAGCGGGAGAGAGAGAGAGACAGGCAGGCAGAGAGAGAGAGAGAGAGAGAGAGAGAGAGAGAGAGAGAGAGAGTGAGAGAGCAAGAGAGAGAGAGACAGACAGACAGACAGAGAGAGAGAGAGAGAGAGCAAGAGAGAGAGACACACACAGGCAAAGAAAGAGAGAGAGAGAGACAGAGACAGAGAGAGCTGTGCTATCTGTGAACACTAATGAAGTTGTTTGTTTGTTGTTCTCATACTATGATGTAAGATAGCGAACCGTTTTTGTTTTGTTTTTTTTCCAATTTTGAAAATGAAAATTCAAAAAGCACAATAACATGTTGTATTATCTTTAAAACAAATCAGGAACTACAATTCCCTTGGATGTAGACACTGGCAGAGAGAACTACATATAATTAATGAAGAAACTAGAACTGACACGACAAAACAAGAAATTGAGACCTAGGAGAGTCTGTGCAGTTCTGTAATGTGACTTAATAAGCGGAAGGCATTCCGGGAATTGGTCTTACCTTCTTTCCCTCTGTATTGTCGGCACTGACGTATGAAAGCTTCCGGCGAACATAGAAAAGCATGTCATCCTGCCGTGGTGCCCACTTTTCCATGAAATATGTAGAGAACATCCACGTCCAAAATACTATCCGGTCATCTTTAAAACACCCTGTTAAAACAACACAGATGGTCACCTCACAATCCCCATAACACTTTTATAAAGCTAAAAACACAGAGATATAAGGTATCAAACTTTCATATCAATAATGAGTGAAGTCTCAAAGATGTAGACATAATATTACATTAATACAAATGCTTTAAAGAACCTTAAAATATACTAATCTAACAATACGCTACAGGCTTAGTGCATATGTTCTCAGAGTCAAGTCAGTTCACAAGAATTCACTTGTTTTTTTTTAATTTCTTTCAAAAACACACTGTATCTGTACATCTACCATTGCAAAAATGACACTTGACCTAAGTTCACTGACAAATACACATTATTCCTTATTCTCAGTTTTACTGTGCCTCTTTCTGTGCCTTCCATTTTTACATGGACAGAGTGGACTATCCCTGAAACATCGTCAAGGACCATGACATACAAAAAGTTCAAAGGCTGCATACAGAGACTGTACAATTTGTTTCCCCTCAATTAGATCTATGTAAGACTTCCTCCACTCAGAAAGTGTTTGTGTGTGTGTGTGTGTGTGTGTGTGAGAGAGAGAGAGAGAGAGAGAGAGAGAGAGAGAGAGAGAGAGAGAGAGAGAGAGAGAAAGAGAGAGAGTACAAACACAAAAAATTGAGGGAAGAGAAAGAATGAGATGGAGTGAGCTCAACAAGGGAACTGTCACTCATTCCAGTGTCATCTTTTGCCTTGTTGCTAGGCGACAGGGTTGCTGAGCTGCAGGTGTCTGGCCCCATTGAGGAGATGACCTGAGGTGCTGCGCTGCAGGTTAAGACCCCACTGGGGTAAATGGGGAACTAAGGGGTCAGGACAAGCTGTAACGGTGTGTGTGTCTCTTTTTTGGGGGGGGGCTCCCGAGAAAGACAATTTATAATAACAAATAATCAATAGTTGGCATATCTACATAAGGAAAAATGTATACAAACTGCCCCAACCCTTAGAAAATTCTGTAAAATGCTTGACAATAATCGGTTTCTAAACTTACAACATCACATAATTAAAGTCTCTAGGGTATTTTTTTTTTTCATTTAAATGAGAAAAGTCTATAGTACAGTGCCACCTGGAGATTGGTTCAGAATCTTGTCGCATGGGAACTTTGTATGCATGTCTCTACACTCTAGCATTGGAATGCAAGCTGCTGACCATCTGCCTGATGATTGATTGATGGATTGTTCTCCTTCTCATTTCACTAAAGCCTGCATGACTCAGAATCATCAGTTTAAAGCATATCCTCCAAACATTTCAATCTTATTCAAAATGCAGATACTGTATAAAATGAGAACAAAAACAAATCCAGTAAAGGTTACTACCCAACAAAGTTCAAACGCTTGAGAAAGGTCATCGATATACCACGTGTTTACACCAGGCATGATAGCTGGGGTTCAATTAACTCTCAAAATGCCAACTCCATTACTTTGGTCCGTAAGGGCGTTGCCATGGCAACTGATCATTTCAAACCCATCTAACACAAGCTGATTGAGACCAAATGCTATACAATTAGGGTGCTTCATGAAAGGCAGTGAATATTAAATTTGAAAACATACAAAAAGAGTAAGCTACAATTTGTCTTAGAATGCAGCATGTATGACAAAGTTATGCACAGAAGATGAGCAACAATCTCTGAAATACATTTTAATGCCCATTTTAGACTCATCCATGAAATGATCATGGTGTATAGTTTAGGCATATCCATTGTTAGTTCAAACAAAGGCCTTGCAAGTTCAACCTCAAAGCCAGCACCTTCTATAGATGTGACATATGCCATAGCAGAGGGTTAGGCTTGTTATCAGAAGACCCAGCAGTCAACAGGAGGCAATTCATTTGTCTAGTTTTCAGTAAATACAGTATCTCTGACATGGCTTTAATTTACCTGAAATGATAAACTCATCAGAGGGCCACTTTTTCTCTCTGACGACACTGTCAGAAAGTCAACACAGAGTCTATTGCAGTCTTGTGAATATCAAATTAAAAAAGGTCATATAACATACTAGGTGGTGAATGATTCTTTAGCTCCCTATTGTACATGGGTCTTAGACTGTGAAATAGCTGCACTTTATTACCTGAGGATCCTTGGTATATCATGAATGAGCTGGCTGGTTATGGTAACAGAGTAATCTGCATTACCATTATGGAGAGACCATAAAGTGTCTGGACTAATTCCATATGCCCCTGAGGACAGTAACCTCCTGTAGATTCGGGCTCTGCACACTTCATCACAAGACATAATGGGGGTAGTTCTGAGATTATAATGCGAGAAGTAGTATAGCCCACTTCAGTGAGCAAAACAATAACGCTGGCCTGAGAAAACACTACAGGTGAATTTGCATGAGAGTTCACTATATGGTTAACTTATACTGTAACAATATATGAGAAAACTTTCACTCTACTGAAATCAGTGGGAACTACTGTTTATTCTTGATTTTGTATTGCTAGGGCAAGTGACGCAGCACTTGTCTATGGCTCTGGATAGGCTGACAAACAGCAGGCCTTGATTTGTTTTTCTTTTTTTTTTTATTCAAACTGTTCTTTTTAAGGCTAAAGTGTGTCACTTTTCATGCTCATGAATATTCATTTAAGCTTCAGAAGGCTGCAGTCTTGAAATAGCTGAGAGCAGAGCCCTTTGCTCTTAGTGCCTTTTTCATGCTCTGGGCTGGACAGTCAATCAGTGACACTCTTTTGTTTCCATAGTCCAGCAACAGTGATGTTATAATGAGGTCCAAATGCACTTTGCACTTTGGCTTTAAAAAATTACAACTGTGCCGACTGTAGACATGTAAAGAGAAAAGGAATAGCGCTTTGATGATAAAGGTTCAACTGTAGTTGAAATTTCACAGACACCTCTTTGACTCTTAGGTCACATGCATCTGATGGCATGCAAAGAGGATGTTGTTTGTGGAAATAAGTTGAGGAAGTGAAATTCCTTTGAATTTAAAATCCAGAACAAGAGACTGTACCAAAGTTTATGCCCTATGTATCACAAAAAAGACTTTTGTTATTCACGCAAGAAACAGGGGAAAAAAAAGCCACTGAGGTATGTATTGCATTCAAAAGTCTGTGAATGCCATTATTCAGCCTGTGATAGTGTGTTGTGTCTGTGAGATTCCCCATGTTCTCCATCTTAAAGGTGAGCGACAGCCCACAACTGCAGAAAAAAAAAAATTGTGAAATGGACCAATCTGTATAATAGAGAGCAAGCAAAAAATACACATGTGTATAAAAACACACAGGATAGAGCTTGGGCATGTATGTCAATAGGCTTGTAACAGACTGTAACAGATGTGTTATTAGTTTAAGGTTTGCTACCAGCAGTCTAACTTCTTGCCCTTTTGGCTCATCAGTAATAAGATAGACTGTGCTGCGATAACTGGTGTATGTCAGACAGAAACTTTAACACTAAAAAGAAACCAGCTAGCAGTGCCTTTTGTAATGCATCGTAGGACCTGCCCAGAGTTCTGCTTAGATAGTCCATCTAGGGGTCACTGGGATCCTCCTTATTTCAGTTTTTAAACAAAAAAAATAAAAAACAAAAAACCCTTTACTTCACACTGGCCGTCAGAGCCCCTGTCTCCAATCAATACTCACACATAAGCCAAATCTCACAGCTTTACACAGCATTTCACACCAAGGTTCAGTGCAACTCAGCGTCTAGCACACTGCTCTTCAGTGAGCCCTGTGGAAAGCTGTGGTGGACTTAATGGAGCCCACAGGACCTGAGTGAGAACCACAGAGCCTTAAAGTATCACACAGTAATCCTGCATACGACTCTAAATCAAACCCGAGCTTAATTACATGGCTTGAAAAGCCAATTTACTGTTCTCTCTTACGCAGTTCTTCTTCTCTTCATTATATCTATGCCTAAATTTTCTTATCCCATCCGCTCCCACAACTTTCAAAGTGCATAGTAGCTGTTTTATGGGAAAATCCCATAGACATGCAGTGTTGAAAGTGGCTGGACTTTCAGACCCAGGACACTTTGTGGGACTGCTCATTTTACTTCTCAAAACAGAGAAGTAAAGGTCTGAATGAAGGCTACGTCAAAACATATGGTATATGGTGACCACCAAACAGATTTGTCATGCTTTGGGCTTTCAGCAGTAAATGGACCCACTTGTAAACAGCTGAATCCTAAGTGACTAAGTCCATTACTGCAAGCAGATATGCCTTTTAAACCAAAGCCTTTTTGTTCTGAGAAACACACAAAGACGTATAGAGGAACTGGACTGAAATGCCTATACGTTCTGAACACAAACTTAAAGACAACCTGAGTGAGGGGCATGAGGCAAAGGACTAATAGAATCAATTCTACTAAGTCTAATTCCACTGTGGTAGGGAGGACAGACAGGGGGCCTTCCCAGGACTGTCTGCCTCTTACCATAATGAGATAATCACAGGGGCTTCCACTTGAACTCCACCACACACAGGGCTTTGCAGCTGAAGCGGATTTGGGGGGTGGGGGTGGGGGGGTTCCCTCTCTATGTTACAATAAGCCACAAAAAGCGACGTGGTCAAATGTAAGTGTTACTGATATTACTGATTAATAAAAAATTATACTCATTGTCTGACTTCACTTCCAATTACAAACTGTACTTCTCTTAACATCTTGCTCAATTTATTTTCTAAACAGGCTTAGAGATAAGAACGGGATTATTCCAAGCAGTCTTCCTATAATGAGCAGAGGGTTATTCCTGAATCACTCTAAATCGATACGTTCCCATCTGCAGAGCAGAACAACAAAAGCGACCTAGGAAAGCCCTTCAGTCTCATTTGATCTGATGGCAGCTGAACATTACTCCTCATCAGTTCACTCTCAGACTTTGAACGGGGAACATGAAGAGGAAAGGGTTTGCTGAGTCCTGTGAAATCTGGCCTGTGATCTTTTCAAATGTGCTGGAGTGGTAAACAAACTGACTCTCACTTTTCCTTTTATAACATTCCTTCTTTCTCTTCCTCTCCTTCTCTCCATGAGCAGACTCAGTACAGCAAGTAAGAATGCACAGCAGCAGAGCAATGAATTAAACAACACAATAAAGTAAGACTCTGAAACGTTAGACTGTGAAAATGAAATATTTAAACATCACCATAAGTCATGGACACTGGTGTGTAGCAATGTGAAATCAAAGAGCTGAGGTTTGTTTGTGTCTGTGGGAAGGGGTAAAAAGACCTCGATACCACATATGATACTCAAATAAACAAACTAAAAGAACAGCTTCCAATGAGAGTGTTATCTTTATGGATGGCTACACTGACCATTGAGACATGGGGCTCCGAAAGACGGCTTTCCCGTGAGAGGAACTCAAGCAAATGCATTCAAGCCTGTCAAGGAGAACAGGGCTAAGGACCAACATACAAGTGAATCTGTTTCATGATTTCTTTAAGTTAACTCTCAGACAAAACTTGGTAAAAAAAACAGACAAAATGCAATATTTATGGGGAGAAAGAGAATAACATGCAAAAGTTCATTAACAAAACTGGAATAATTCAACGGATAAAGAGGTAAAAATCCTCATTAACTTGAACTGCTGTAAGATCTGTGTTGACCCTCTTTTATCAGTCTGACATCAGACAGGATCATATATTCTCCATGGGCTTAATCATTTTGCTCTATTTTTTGGATAGAGTCATGAGCAGCTGGAGGCAAGAGACATAATAAGGAAAAAGAAGACAGAGGCTTAGCACTGATAGCCAACGAGACATAGATACGGTTTAACTGTGCACAATCTCTGCTGCAAGTTACATGTCTGATGGGGTATGGAAGTACAATGTACAAAAGATTAAAGATTAGTTTTTTGTAAAGGTGTTGTTTGTATGTAGCTTAAATACAGACAACACAACAACATTATACCAGCATAGTCATAAGGAAGACAGAGGCAAAATGGGAAGAAATTTTCAGTGGCATTTCGTGTCACACTGAATGTCAGTGGCTTTGAGAGGAGAGTGTGAGTGCCCAAGCCAGACAGGGAAAACATGACTATGTGGCACTTGTGTCATCATACAACAGGCAGAGGAGAGAAAAAAAAGAGCAACCAGCAGGCACAGAACTGGAGTTGTTTTTTGTCACTCACATGAAACTGTGAAATTTATAAATGCATTAAGTGACGCACATTTATTTCACTGTTGCAAATAATACAAACCAATTCAATCTGAATAACTTTTATCCTTAAAGAACTTTAAGGCACAAAGAACATTCGTGTATTCATTAGTATTTTTTTTTTAAATAGCCCATTGTTCAAACTGTTTCTTTCACTCAATGTACAATCATTAGCAGAGTGGAGTAAAGATACCAAACCATATGTCATGACGCAAGTAAAGGACGTGAGATTATGAAATTCACAGTCTGAGTCTTTGATGTAGCATGACAGTTAGACACATTGATCAAGTAGCCAGTCTCACAAAAGCTCAGTGCACAGTTTAAATACACTGTTCTGGGACTACAAAGACCATTACACAACATTTGACGAAAGGCTTTCTATTTATGCACCTATCACAGCAAGCAACTTCAAACCACCTGTTTATTTCTTGTACATAACAACTGTGATGTATTTATTTGAAAAGGAGTAGACTATTTATTTGATTTGATTTGATTTGATTTGACTCAATCATCCCATAGTCTGAGTTTGTATAAAGGCCAAAAATATATTCAATCAAGGAGATGCCCTTTCATGACTTGGTTCTTGTTTAAAATAATATAAGAAAACAAAACAAAACAAAAAAACCTTTTGCCCTATGAGGGTGTATCATGTAGGATTCCAAACAAACACACACGTGTGTTTCAATCACCAGACACGATGACATTCACGTTCATCTGTGTGCTACATATGAATGGCTAGTAACACTCCAGGTGTGATACCCATCCGGCATTTTGTGCATCCAGCCTGCTGCGCCATCCGGATGTGGTACAGGGCTTGTGGAGGTGGTAGCTGCGGCAAACACGAGAGGCTTTGGTCAGGTGCCAAGCTCGGCCAGCCGGTCAGCCGGTGACTCAGACAGACTCCGCTCCTATGAGACTTAATTACCCCACAATGGCATTATCTACTTATCTACTGGCCTACATGAAAACAGAGGACAGGCAAGGAGAGAAAAAGATAAAAGTAAACGCAAGGACCCTCAAGGCAGAGAACAACATCAGTGATAGGGAAAGAGTGCTTTACACTGTCCAACACAGCTGAGGTTGCTTTTGTGTTGAAGAGGTGATGGTGTGGGTTATCATAAAGTAACGCTTCTTTTACTCTTTACCCTTTTAATACTTTACGCTTCTGCTTCACAGAACAAGGATACAGAGAAACTCGCCTAAGTCTCAAGAATGAAAAGAATTCACTCTAGTAACACAGTGTTAATCACTTAGTACATAAAATCCTTAATTAGTTCAGAGATTTAATTCATGATGAATACAGTGTGTGTTTTCTTTTTTTTTCCCATTAAAAACAACTTTCTGACAAGATGCAGTCACAGGTTCAATTATTATTCTTACATATTAAGGAAATGCTTGCTTGGTCCTGCACTGTCCTTACCTACCATTTCACAGCATCATTTCCAGTAGCACTGGGAAGAAATCCTTCCCTGAGTCACTGGACTTGGTCATTGATATGCACAGACTGAGAAACTGACTCAACACTGACTAAAGAAGACACTGCAGTGTTACCTATATAGAGCTGAAGGACAGAGAAGACCCTGACCTAGCCAACCTCACAAACTGAGGCAGTCCATGGAGCCTTTGATCATAGAGACAAACGAAAGCATAGCACAACACTGCAGAAGCTTGGAGCAATGCCAGATATGAGACAAAGTAGAGGACAGGGACGATGGCTGAGGAGATAACATAATGGTGTTGAGGAGCTTCTGGAGAGGCTTTGAAATAACAGCTAGTAGGACCAGATTATTCTAATGTAACACAACACCTGCCTGACAGCGTGAGACCAAGGTTGCAAAAACTAAAGCAGGAATTATTGATGAATTAAAGGAGGAACAGCAATTAAAAAAAAGAAACAAACTTCCAAACACTTTATATTTGTATGAACATCGTTTAAGTTTTTATGAGATCGTGCATAATGTATAGTGTACTGATGTTATTAGTTATGTAATATCACATGTAAAACAAATACATTGGTTCATGATTGGCTTGTGTTGGCAACTACTGGTTTGATTGAGCTCAGTTTTATTCATGAGCTATGGCTTAAAAGAATGAATTGATGCTCATTTGAATGTCCTTCATATGGTAATATACCTTTCAAGTAATTGAGTACACCTGGGCAGCAAAAAGGATCGAAATTAGAATAAAAATGGTTTGGACCAAGAGCCAGGTGCCAGTTACTGTTACTAAAAAGAAATAAAACTCTCACTATTTATGAAATATTGCTTCTTTTTTAACGATTGCCCCCCTTTAGATCTGACCAGTATCCAAAACCAAAACATCTTACATTAACTACACTGATGCAGGAGACGATGTGGGCCTGGTTATCACAGAGACCCTCTAATAAATGATTCAATCATTTGCAGGTCTGGCACGTTAAAGATAGCGAAATCATGACGATTTGCTAACAAATCGCTCAGACCGTCTCACAGATTTTTACCAACTTGGGTCTGTCGACATTATGTAGGCACTTATTTCTCGTGAAAATTTACAAGAGATTACGCTCTTGCTTCGTGTCGCCTTCAAACTCAGATTACCAACCTATGATATAATTACGATAGACTTTGTGATAAGGTGTGCCTAGTGGTCGGGTGTAGAAGGCTATTGAATAAAATGACGTCAGCCTTCTGTTGAAGGGTTTCACCGTAATAATACAGACTACATAGGGTGCTGTGCATTCATGTGCCTTTAAAGACAGACTGAGTAGTAATGTAAGGATTGCCATAAGTTCTTGCAAAGCAGCTTTGTACTCCGGCGTAACATTCTTAAGTGGAATGACAGCTGAAGCAGAGCTTGTGCAGACTTAATGTAAAGGCTTTTAACAACTCCACTGACTGACACCATAGCTACTCTTGAGAAGCATCAATGACAGAGACTTACCTAACCCACTTATTTCTTGACGAATGTTCAGACGGTTCCGTTCCTCGGCAATAGCTTTGAGCATTTGCTGCAGAGACTGGTCCAGTTCACCGTTTTCATCTTCCACTGTCCCGACTGTCTTGCAATAACTCGGAGAGGATGCCATCCCCAAACTGATCTCATGACAGTCCCTGCAACGGAAGAATAACCCGGCTGGGAGAGTGACCTGACAAAACAGGCAGACCAAGGCTGGGAGATTCACCTCTGTGTCTTTACTGTAATTGTCTGTATTCCAAGTACTGTCGACCTAAAAGGACACCCCACCGTTACTCCTATAATGTGGCATCACAGATCTATAAGAAATGCTATATGAAACACAATTGTTGCCTTCACTTCCGTCTGTTCTACAAGAGCAGTTGGAACTGCGACGGGAACACCCCTTACACTTCCTGTAACGCAGGACAACAGAATCCACTTAAAGGGGAAGAGACTTGCCAAGAGGAGCTTCTTCATTCTGCAGTTGATTTGTTTCGAAGATACTTTGTACACTTAAATCTGTCTCTGTCGGACATTAATTTTCCTACACAAACATCAAATGTGTCACAATGTCACGCTATGACTTCACAAGTCACTCTTTTATTTTCCTGTCACTTGAGGATGACACGGACGGCACGAGTGATATAGCGCGTTGGTCACGAGCCAAGACATATCTCATGGTAAACAAAAGAGAGTTTTGTATATTAGTTGTTAAAGCATCGCATGGTCTGCATCACATTCGTGGCGTGGTCTTGCATTCACCGCAACATTAACACAAAGAACTCAGTTTTGTAACAGACCTCTAATTGTTTACTTTAAATTATGTTTTAAATTTTACTTTCACCAAATATTTACGGCTAATAAACTATACGCCGGAACCAAGATGCTATCACTTAATGCTCACGTATATATATATATATATATATATATATATATATATATATATATATATATATAACAACAGCAACAACAACAACAGTAACCATATTAATAACAACTGCAAATGGTAACGTGTGACTAATGAGGTCACATACATATTTTTAAGCCTTTTTTTTTTAAATACATCTTGATATATTAGCCTTAATAATTTCTTTTTTTTTTTTTATCCGTTATGACCTGATGACACGTAATAAAGACATTGTCACTACATGTATAATGTGTCCCTTCTTATTTTCACTAAATGCTAAGCACTTTGGCCCCAAAAAAACATTCAGGAAGTTACAATGAAGTTACACTCTTCAGATTTCGCATTCCAGTGGAATTAGTATCTGTTAGTAACTGTGACTAAGCTATGTACTTTAATGAGTATGACTTACCAATGTCTATAATCTATTACTAACTGAAGTATCTACTTGGAGTAGAGTGGTATTGATGGTATCACTCGCTCAGTGTCACTAAGGATGTAATTTGAAAATCAAATTTATGACAGTATGATTTCAGAGAAAATGTTTAGGGGGATTCACATAATAATATAAATGTGGTAAATACTCACCAGAACTGTATATACCCTTTACCCTATAACTGCCATGGTCAGTTTCCACAATTCAATAGCAGATAATAAATATAGTTCACATGATTTATTTTTAACCAAATAAAAGTTGATATGTTTTCTATTTCAAATACTACATGAATTAACAAATGAAACAAGTTCTGTTTCTTGAATAAATCAGCAAATTAGCTTCTTTGAACACTTAAAATAAGAAGGCTGATTACATTATACTGTATTTTTCTTAAATACTGAAACTACATTTTAAATATTTGAAATATATAACATTGTATTATATCAGGTTCATAATACTCTTCAGCCATCATATCACTACTGTTCTAATGAATGTTCCAATGACTTGTGCTAGCTGCTCATAGTGTATCCACATTAATTCTGGTAAGTGATTTAGACCTGTAATCGGATGGGATGTTTTCATAGTGCATATGTGCTTGTTCTGCAGAATCTTTCATTAAGACTGCACTCAGAGCTAAACATGACTCAAGCAACACCTATCAATACCCAATCTAATTTTATTGGAAGCTTTTTCACAGAATCAGAGCAAGCAGGTAAATAGTTGTTGTCCTTGTAAGCAGTCAGTAATAAATTTGTCTCATGTTGCAACAATTAGACTAGAACACAGGGGCAAGATGACACACAGAGCTTGGGACTGGTTCTTCTTTTGTAACTGTGAAAATCTGAGTTTGTGATAAGGTTGATTAATGGTCAGTGTTGAGACAGAAGACGGCAAATGGGTTTATCACTGTGAACTGTATGAATCAGTTAATTATACTTAAGCATAAAACATTCAGCCCTTTAACTGAAATATCTCAAAATTTTAATGAGCACTTGCAGTCTTCCCAGAAGTTCAATTCAAAAAGAATCTGAAGTGTCAGATGAAACCCCGTCGGATATCAGCAGGCCGGCTTCCCCCTGGTCTCAGCGAGTTCCGTCCAATGGGAACATCTATACGAGGTTCACGGCCAGGCAGTGGACCAATGGGGTCGTAGCGAGGGCGTGGCAGGACGCTCGGAGGGATGCCAGGTCTCTGGTCATACTCGCCTCCAATGATTCCAGGCGGGTACAGTGGAAAGGGAAGAGGAGGGTTGGGTATGGGAGCAACTGGGTAAATACCTGGCATTGGATATGGGAATGGCCTGTGTCTAAGTTTATTCATCTTCTTCATTTGGATGTATCTTTTTTTGTAAAGCTGTGGGGACAAAAGCAAAATATTTTGCTTTATTTCAAATTGTACCACCACCACCACCACTAATAATAATAATAATAATAATAATAATAATAATAATAACAGTTGAATAATATAAAATAGAATGATTCCAATATAATAACTATACATAGTAAATTAAATTATAAAATAACAATTATAAATTATTATAATTCAACATAATAATTTGATTTATATAGAACTTGACAAGTACAGCAGTACAAAGAAAAAACATAACTCAGCAAAAATAAGTATAAGAGTTTGTGGCAATCAAACATAAGCCACGGTGAAGGGCATCTTTCTAAGTCTCCCATCAATATTATTAATGGATTTAGCCTCCTGAAGACTTAAGGGGAGGGGCAAAGACAATCCACAGCACTAGTGTATGTACTGAAAACACACAATAAGACTCTCAGTATTAGAAACTGAGTAAGAGGCCTACATCGACAAAGCATCAGCCTGCGAGAACTGACATATATCTTGAGGAGGTAAGAGAGGTAGATTGGGATGAGGAGAATTGTAAAATGAACGCTAAATTTGGTGGGCAGGACAGGCAGAATTTGTTTTTGGGGTTTAGTGTGAAGCAGAACTCTAGCAGCAGAGATTTAAACATGCAGTTTATTTAAGAGTGTGTTATGAACTCCATATGGACACATAAGACTAACAAAATGATGTCTTGATCCAGCCCATAATTGTGCCACTGATGACAAAAAGACAAAAGAAACAGCAGATTTGATACTGGGCCAGACAGTCAGAGAACCAAGCCAAGGTTAACTTTGTTTAACACAAGGGTCACAGATACAATTGTAAATCAACTAAAAAATGCCAGCTGACAGGGAACTATTTAAAATGTTAACAAGGGCTGAACAAACAGTCAGAAGAAAAGCTTTCAACACTGAGGTAGGTATAGCATTTATTGGACAGGAAGTTGTCCTGCAGCAGTTTCTGAACACTGCTTGAAATGAGTCAACAAATTAAATGGTTGAAAACCTGATAGAAAGCTCAGCAATCAACAAAATATTCAAAGGTTTAAAAGGTCAGACTTTGACAAAATTGTGTTTATAGTGACAGTCTTAGCTTGGAACACACATAAAATGAATTAAGCGTCTATGTGAGAACAGGATTTTTCAAAACATTGACTGATGAGAGACAATAAAACATCTGAGCTGCCTGTTACTAAGGAGATCATTTTAGAACTGTAAAAGCCTCTACTCAGTGCCAGTGTTTGTCAACATGCAGGGTATGGTTATAAACATGTACTTTAAGTTTCTTTTGTTTCTTCTGAAGTGCTCAAGCTAGTGATTCAGTAAGTTGGAGTTTTAGGGGTTTTCCATACAGATCAGTGCTTGAATGTGACCATGTGTGTGCTACAGTATTCAGTGCAGTGGAGGGTAAGCTGTTTTTTCTTTGTGAGTGTTTCTGGATAATCTAGTAAGACACACATAGAAAACATTTATGGGGAGTTTAATTTAATGGGATCAAAATACACACAGATACTGTGTAAAGGTTATTGAGTAGGTATGGGAAAGTGCTGAAATGTTTAAAAGAATCCTTCATTTTTGGCAACATATGCAACCCACCTCTTTCCAGTCTGTATCTCTTGGCTCAGTCCTCGATGGATTGCATACTGAAGGAGGATGAGAAAAAAGAGAGAGAAAGAACCCATACAACATTGGCAAACAAAAAGTATAGTCTCAGAGATGCATCAACATCAAATGAAAGCAATGCAAAAAAATGAAATGGTAGCCTATGTATTACTGAAAACAGGCACTATTTTCTCTCCTTATTTCATTTGAAAGTAAGTTCTGTAGCTCAAAACTATATACATCATTGTGAAACATAACTGTACAGGAACAAGCCATGTAAAATAACATAAAAAAGTCTCCACAAAGCAGCACTGTTATGCACATCATTAGGACAACCACTCAGTGTGTTCATACCTCCGAAATCACGGTGACAAAGGTATCTCCAGAGAGACGGATCCTCCGAGGCTACACGAAGGTCTCGACTGACGGCTGAGAGGGCAACCAGGGAAACCACATCAAGCAGGCGCAAGATCCTCAGGAGTAGCTCGGGAGGCAGAACAGGCAGGCCAAAAAGTGCAGGTAGACCCATAGCTTCCAACAGGGGGAGACAACAAGCCATCATTCAATGTCCTGTTCATTTACGCCTAGAGTGGGCAGCACTGCCTGCTCTGTTATGGCCAAGTTTTTTTCTTTCTTTTTTTTTTTTTTACTGTTATGAAGCCCCTCACATCCTGGCTAAATTGAGAACACTGTTTCTGAGTTGAAAATTCATACACAGCCGCTATCCTGGTGGAGGGACATGGGCCCTGCTACACATGTTGAGAACAATGCAGCCAAGTAAATGGGCGGAATTCTTAGAGACAAAACAAACTATTTGGGGCCATTATCAATAATACCGTGCTCGAAATATTGGACTACCTTGTCTAGCTGTTGCAATCAAAGGGTAGGCCAACTGGTCTTTGAAAATGTGAGACAGCTTCCTCAAGTCTTTGTACACTGCAGCAGCATTTTCATCTGCAGAAAGGGAAAACATGTGAGTATGATTACTATTTAATCAGTGTGGCAGTGAGACATAACCAGAGATGTACCAACTTGGCATACAAATGTCTAAGACATGACAAAAGTACATCATTTTAAGACTTCAACCAACCTGAACATTTCTGGGTCACATACGAGGATGGTTTAAGTGATAGCTTCCTTGAGTTTTCCATAGTATTGTTTATCTTCAGAGTAGCTGTAAATAGAGTAAAAGTACTTTCAGACTATTTAGTGATCTCTTTCACCAATATGTCAAATTATGTGACATCCTTTGATGTTATACATAGTTTAAATGTGAAGTGTAAAAGTGTGTTATTTAACACCAGTCTCTAAATGCAGCAAGACAGACCCTGAGACAATCAATAATGTGTCACAGATTAAATGTTTGTGTCAATGTGTAATTGTAGTGTATTTGTATAAAACTGTCAGTTTCTGTCGCAGAGTGACACCATTAAAAATAACATGGAAAAGGTGATGTAATTGGATGATGTAATTTGTATACCATTTATGACAAGTGTCTGGCCCATAGGAACTGCTACAACAGTGACAAGGCTGGTTTCACACAGAGGATGCACATATTGTAGCCTGTACAGTCCACCTGTTGCCCGCCATCCACTGGGCATTTCACCTGCCCTCACCTCCAAACCCTGCACAGCAACAACACAGTGTGAACCTAATGTAGACAAAGTACAAATGAACATTGTTCTATGGTGTTTGGATTTTACATGGTACGTGCCCCTCCTTAAAGTTACAATTAATTAACAATCGAAAGAGCCAAGTATGCTTATTTCGATAATGCTAGAAAGGGAACTTGTTTAACAGATAAAACTTTTTAACATTTAACATTTACATTTATTATCATGTGGGCCAGAATCTTTTTGCTCACTCAACCGCTCACAATAAGTTTTTGTCAATACATACCTGAGGCTGGAAACCAGTCTCCACCATGAGAAGATGTAAAGCCACCATTAGGGAGTCACCAGAGCTCTGGCTTTGGGCTCCACTGTGCAGAAGCGCTAGAGAGTGTGGTACCTTTCCCTCCTCTGCTTCACTACAGAGCATGGGTTCTGGGATAAAAGGGCCTGTAGCCACCTCATCCTCTGTTTCCAGAGCCTCCTCATCCTCAGCTGCTGCTGCCTCCTGACTGCCCTCACTGCTGCGAGGAACAGCCTGTGAAGCAAACCAGAAAGGTAAAAGAATAAACTTGCAAGTGTACTCTTGGCTCTGCTAAATCTGTTGTGCAACCTCAGTTAAACGAAGGAAAAGCAGGTGTTCCCAAAGCTTGATGCAAAAAAGCATCTTGGGCTTGTAACTGTTATCAATTCGCTATCAATTTATTCAATATTTTGTGTATTTGGGTGTATGACAGAAGAAATATAAAATGAAAATAAGGCCACTCGCATCCCTGTTCTTTTTTTTTTCACTTTTTCAGGGCCTGGAGCAAAACTTCATAAGAGACAAAAGGAGATTCAAAACTCCTCAGTGTTGAGCCATAGAATTCTGGTTTAACCATGCAGGGAAGCTTTGATATTAATATCTTTCACTTTTACTTCTGTAGCAAGAAGTCTGACTTTTCCTTTTCTTTTTAATGTCACAAAATATAATCTCTCAAGAACAGAGTCCAAAATACGAAACAAAAGTGGTGGTACATACTATTATTAATTAAGTATTAACATTTATTATTAAAGTCTCATTTAAAATAACCTTCAGTACCAACTTTATTGGAGTTGTAATTTTTTACTACATACCTTCATGGTTTAGCTATGCATGATTTTTTTGTGTATATGTGATTTTCTCTAGCCTAATTACTCTACAAACACATTCAGTATCAAAAATGATAAAATAATGTTATTAAGGCATGCCTGCCAATAACCCCTTTACCCTAGGTGTGAAAGTTTTAATAAGCTCTACTTCAGCTTGTCATTTTTGTAAAGTAACTACTGATGGAAGTCATTGTACAGCATGTTCATCAGAAGAATTTCTCACCTCATTATTAGAGTGCTGGAATGCTGAATGGGCAGCCCGATCCGGCTCCATCTTTTTTTGTGCTGTACTAAAACCGCTCAAGTTCTGACATGTGGAGGATGGGGAAGGTAGAGGGCTGGACTGGGGCAAAATCACACTGATCAAATCACCAGAAACGATGCCACAGGAGGATAGGGTTTGTCCTGTGTCAACTAGGGGCTCTTTGCCATTCAGGGACAGAGCAAATTCCGTGTCTGGTCTGTGGAAAACAAACAGTGCAAATATAAAGTTTCAAATAGGCTGGGACATGTAGCATATTTTCTGATTTCCATCAAATGTTGCCAAGTCAGCCACGTGTTGTTGAGATGAGATCCAACATCTTTGAGTCTGGAAGACAGGTAGCAACACAGCAAATAAACGAGTCATGTGTAATCACGCACAACAATGCACTTTGACTACTGCAGGGAGCCCCAAATCCTCATCAAATGTATGAGAAGATCAGTTAAAGATATCAGAATGTCGGCTGTGTCGCACCTCTGAAAGTATAAGGGGGAATGCAGTAACTTACACAAGTCCGTAAGACGGTAATAGGATCTCCTTGACATGTATGTTAAGATCTGTCAGCGTGGGCTGGTCCCCATCCAGCTCCAAACGACTGGTCTGTTTATTAATTTTTACACGCAACTTCATTCTACGAATGCAATGCACAAAACAAACATAACTGGACATGTAGAGCAAACGACGGATTATACTAAACAATATGGTTTCATTTACTTTAGACGCAAGCTTATAACTCTGGTGTAAACATCTCGATGTTTGGTTACTTGTTTTTTCCAAGCTGATCACACTGCAGGGAAAGTGGGACAGGCAAGCATCGACATAAACTATATAGTCAGTTTCGCAGGAAAATACACAGTTTGAAACGTGCCAATGCAGAGGGTGTGTCTGTTTACAAGCAAACGAAAAGTTAGTTAGCTAGCAAACTAGCTGTGTTGGTGATTCACCTAACCCAGGGCAGCACAATTGTGATGGTTCCTACGCTTGTTACATTTAGTTTTTGAAGGGCAACAATCTGTACTACATGGAGACCATGGAAAGACGCGAGCACTGACAACTGCTTTTTATAGTTACATATAGTATACGAATTTGCAGTAGAAAAGAAAGAGAATCGTATGCGTACATCAGCGATCAGCGATCAGCGTCCAGACCGATGACAGATGAACGACAAAACTTCCGGTTTGAAATGTTTCGTTTTGTCAGTATCTTCAGAATAAAAGTACCTCGTTGGGGTGACTTATTTCGAAGATACCTAACGATCAAACTATGTCCTACAGATGTCTGCGTAACATTTTTAAGACAGTGAAAGAGATACATTGAAGAGATATTTGCTGCTTTGAATGGCAGAAGTAATCCAGCATCACCTATAATTTTGAAAACGCGTTCTTATTACTTCTCTTGAGTATGTGCTTTATCGAGATCTCTACCAGCGCACGTCGAATGCCGACGTCACCTCGCTGTAAATATAAGTGTGCATGGCATCGATGACAGAAGCCGACTGAAAGATATCTCGCTGTTATAACCAACGATACATGATACCAAAATGAGTCGTACTTATAATGATGAATTACAGTATTTGGATAAAATCCATAAAAACTGCTGGCGAATCAAGAAAGGTTTTGTCCCTAATATGCAGGTGAGGCAAGAGTGAGAAATGGAAACGTGTACTGAAATGTGGCATAGTTTGAAGCCATTCGTTAGCCATCTTAGCTAGGTTAGTCGGTTATTGCGTGCCTCACTCTATAACTTTTATAGTCGATAAGTGCTGCCCAAATGTCCAAATTCTGTTTCAGTTACTCTTCCAAATCAGTGTTTGTTTTGGAATACACAAGTACTCGCCTAATTATGTTTCAGGGGTGAAAGAGCGACTTCGTTTTTACACTAAGTACTTCTGCAGCTATAGCCCCTCAGCTAACGTGGGTCAGTGTTTGAATTAGCGCTCACTAGCTGAATTTTTTCCTAATCAATTCTAGGTGGAAGGGGTGTTTTACGTCAACGATCCACTTGAAAAGTTAATGTTTGAAGAGTTAAGGAATGCATGTCGCGGAGGAGGTAAGCGATAGATGTGACTCACACCCATTTGATTTTGTCAGTGATGTACCACAAAACAACATCACAAAATGTCCCTTTTAGCATTTTTGTAAAGCAATACACGAAACTCACAAACCAACCTTTGATATAGTTAAAATACACTGTTTTCGCAGGTTTTGGTGGTTTTCTGCCGGCTATGAAACAAATTGGGAATGTTGCAGCCTTGCCTGGAATAGTCCATGTAAGCAGATCATACCATCTCACGAATGCTCTGCTATGGTAGATCAACCTTTGAAAGCACCTCAGTTGAGTAGATTCCTGGTAATATTGCTGTTAATTTTGCAGTATGTATTCTACCTTTTTTTTTCCCATAGAGATCCATAGGTCTACCTGATGTTCACTCTGGGTATGGATTTGCCATTGGAAACATGGCTGCTTTTGACATGAGTGACCCTACAGCTGTTGTCTCCCCAGGTGGGTAGATAGGAGAAATCGTTACAGATGCATTTTAAAAATTAAGACTAGCCCATGTGATGTTTATTGTTCTATGTCCACTCAGGTGGTGTGGGATTTGACATCAACTGTGGTGTGCGGCTGCTGAGAACAAACCTGGATGAGAGTGATGTGCAGCCAGTGAAGGAGCAGCTGGCTCAGTCCCTGTTTGATCATATACCTGTAGGAGTGGGCTCAAAGGGAGTCATTCCCATGAGTGCCAAGTGAGAACTGAGAAAATTACAAGTCAAACACAAATTATTAACCAGTTTATATTTTCAGTTATCCACATTTATTTCTGTATCATGTAGTATTAGGGCAGAGTCATCCGAAGACTACAAGAGATCTGTAAGAAAATAAAAAGTGTATCTGTCATGTAGAAATAATGCCAGATGTTCCCGGCACAAATTTTCTATGAACTTTGAAGTGTTTGGTTTTGGTACGAGTCGATGTGGCTGTTCTTTGTCTTGTGTAGGGACTTGGAAGAGGCTCTTGAGATGGGTGTGGACTGGTCCCTGCGAGAGGGCTATGCCTGGGCTGAGGATAAAGAGCACTGTGAGGAATATGGCAGGATGCTGCAGGCAGACCCCAACAAAGTTTCCTCCAAGGCCAAGAAGAGAGGTTTACCACAGGTAATGAAGCGGTGTTCAGTGTCTGTCCCCACTGGAGATCCATGGCATACAGTTACCAAGCTCCCATTTACCATGTGAATTTAAGACATCTTAGGTTTTCTTAATACACATTGCAGCTTGGGACTTTGGGAGCAGGGAACCATTATGCTGAGATCCAGGTGGTTGATGAGATTTACAATGACTATGCTGCAAAGAAGATGGGCATCGATCACAAGGGCCAAGTGTGTGTGATGATCCACAGTGGCAGTCGGGGCCTGGGACATCAGGTAGCCACAGGTCAGTGCTTTCAATTTGCCTTACATCAAGATCTTTCAAAATGTACGTCAAGGGTCGATAGTTGTAATAAATGGGCCATCTTTTCCTTGCTATGAAAGTATTGAACTGTTGGCTTCCTTTTCTTGTTTAATTTTGTTGTTTTAAGATGACTGACAATTGAAGGAAACCGCTAATTTCATTTGTTAAAGTTGACACAAAGAAATAAAGTACAAATTTCCGTTTCATTAAGTGCAAATGACGGACTGAGGGTTTAGAAAGCAGGTGCAAGATAAAGATACATTAATGGAGATGAATGATCCTGAGCTCCTTCTTTCATGTGTAGATGCCTTGGTTGCCATGGAAAAGGCAATGAAGCGAGATAACATCATAGTGAACGACCGTCAGCTAGCCTGTGCCCGCATCACCTCCCCAGAGGGCCAGGACTACCTGAAAGGCATGGCTGCTGCCGGCAACTATGCCTGGGTTAACCGCTCCTCCATGACCTTCCTCACCAGACAGGTGGGCTATGAACTGCCATGAACTGAAAAGTGCTCTATAGATACTTGCTCTGAGCAGGAGATTAAGCTTGAAGGCAACAGTGACTTGATTATTCTGATGCAGTGGTTGAAACCAAGTTTGAACAATAAAACATACTTTGAGTTCTTTTTTTCACATGCACCTCTCCTTTTTTTTTATCTTTCAGGCCTTCTCTAAAGTGTTTACGACTACACCCGACGATTTGGACATGCATGTCATCTATGACGTGTCCCATAATATTGCCAAGGTGGAGGAGCACATGGTGGATGACAAACAGAGGACCCTGCTGGTGCACCGTAAAGGCTCCACCCGTGCCTTCCCACCCCACCATCCCCTAATTCCAGTGGACTACCAGGTACTGCACAGACATGGATACCAAAAATGCATGAAAGCTGTTGACAGTTTATTTAATGTCTGCTCAGAATATCTCTATGAAGGCCCTCTATAGTGTGTAATCAACATACAGATAATGGTGATCTTCTAAACAGTATTTATTTTTGTCGGTTTTGTAAAAAAAATATCGCAGAGATTTAATGATGTGTGAATTTACAGTGCCAACTGTGTGTACAGCTTGTATGTGTAGCCTTGCTGTTTAGGCAGTAACACAGCACTCATTTTTTGCTCTAACCAGCTGACAGGCCAGCCTGTCTTGATTGGTGGCACAATGGGTACCTGCAGCTATGTCCTCACAGGCACGGAACAGGGCATGACGGAGACCTTTGGTACCACCTGTCATGGCGCGGTAAGGCAGCAGGGTGAATTGTCTGTGGAGTGTATATGTGAATGCAGCTTTACCAGTGCTTGGGTTCCTTTTCAGTCTTCAGTGCTGTGTATAGAGGGATTTGAGTTCTTAATACTTACTTGTAGAAAATGCATCAACTGTTGAATTCATGCATAATGGAATATCTGTTTACAGTATTCAAGTTTTCAAATGCAATGCTAATGTGGACATCATGAAGAACACATGTAATCACACACAGGCCATTGGTGAACTGCTCATTAAATTTCTGTGTATGCTGGTAGGGTCGTGCATTATCCCGAGCCAAATCCCGCAGAAATCTGGACTTCCAGGATGTGTTGGACAAGCTGGCAGACATGGGTATTGCCATCAGGGTGGCCTCACCCAAACTCGTCATGGAAGAGGTAAAGAACAGAATGATGTCTGTGTGCAGAATAACAGGGACCAGACAAACCAGATTTCTCATTTTGTTTAGGGACTTCTTTCATGAATAGATTGTCTGTGTCTGTGCTTTCTTTCCACACAGGCACCTGAATCGTACAAAAACGTAACTGATGTCGTCAACACATGCCATGATGCTGGCATCAGCAAGAAGGCCATCAAACTGAGACCAATTGCAGTCATTAAGGGTTAAAGACCTGACGTGTTGTGACTGAGACGAACGGGCACCTAAGCCAGGATGACCTCCAGAAGCCCAAAGGAAACGAAAGCTCGGCTGACCTTTGTTAAGGAAATGGCTGCGTAGAGGGATGTCTTACACTACCAAATATACATGGCCAAATGTTGCCCCCTCCTGAAAACAGCTCATTGTGCTCGACAATGTTTACAAATTTCTAAACACGGGAGAGCTATTAATTACGTTCTGCTCATGACGGTTGAGTGGCTATTTTTTTTTTTTTTTTGAGCGTTAAGAAAGGAAAGCAAAAACTCCTTTGTGTTTGTGTGGTTATTTCACAGCTTACCACTGCTGCTCACTGATCCAATGAGAAATGTGCAGAATTAAAAGACTGATTAGTATACACTTTATTGGTTGTGACAAAAGATTGACAAGGATGTGAAAGTGTATCTCAACATATCAAAAATAAGTCAAATACTAACAATAATACTAACAATCCAGAGTGAAAGAGGTCTATTCTTTAATGTCTTTTTTTTTTGGCGTAAATACAGATCTTTCAGAGCAGGTGTGATATGCCACTAAGAACTGTCAAGCTTAAAGGATGGCTGCTTGAAGAAGAGATAACATACATTTTGTGTTCAGCAAAAATATTTGATAAGTACTACTGACTCTGATTTAAACTTTTATTGTGGACGGGTGGGGGCGGAGCAAGGGCGGGGCTGGAGGAGTCATGTACTTAGCCTGAGGAAGTCTGTGAGAAACTAATAAAACAAACCGGCCCACTTCATATCTCACATTAACAGCACGTTGTTTTGTTTTGTTTTGTTTTACTAAATTCTTTACAATCAATATTTTTCTTGTGCTAGATTTATTTATTTATTACCTTTGTCATACCGTCAATTGCTGGAAATATTCTGAGTGGATTTTAGTTTAGATACATTTGCCATCTTGCACATCATGTTTCTTTTATTTCTTATGTGTTAGGATTACCACAAATGATTAACAAGGCCACAAAACCAACGAAACAGGAAGAGAGTCAAATATGCAGTTGAACCACACACCTATGAAATGTAAGGACTAATGCATCTAAAGAGGGCATCGATGGTCATGTGACCTCTCATCAAACATCTGGTGATAGCATCTTATGATAACCATGACACTCTGTAATATTGCGTAAGATGCAAACACAGAAGTGATGTCTGTCATATTTAAGCAGGTACTTTGCTGAGAATAATCAAATACTCATATTTTCAAAAAATTCTTTCACTTATTTTACAACATGTGATCAACCATCCCATAACATTTTATACAAGTGTGCATCACAGCTTGAGAAACACCTGTGTGGTCAAATTTAAAATGTTTTATGTAATACTAAGGTCCATAGAGTGACTATGACTGTACATTAAAGTCTTAAGTGACTGGCCTGGTTATGAATCACCACACAGTATGGAGATATAACATGTTGGCTCCTGATATACTCAACTCTTCCTCTTGATAACAGTTATACTTTAAGAACACCGGGTCCTTTGACAGCTGTTCAGATACTATACAGGTCAGGGGACGCTGTTTTAACATACCATAAACAAATCAGGCTGTTTATTTGACAGAACAAATGGAGAAACTTATTCTGATAATTTAACAGAGGTTACATTTAATGAACAGTGAGGGTTTTCTTGCCTGCTCTGCTAAGAACATGTCATGCATGTATTCTTTTGGACAGACAATTCCGTTTGAACTGAGAAGGCAAAATGTATGCTAAGCCAGAGTCAAGAGCACTTCCATATTCTCCTACATATCACTTCAAACTAAAAAAAAAAAAAACAACTTAAAAAAGAAACTGTGGCCATTGAATAAAACTGCCTCGGATCAGCCCTTGTTTTGCTCAAATGCATTGGGGATAAACCTCACTACTCAAACACTCAAAAAAATATCATATCTTTAAATGTTCTAAAGAATTTTAAACCAATAAAGCTATCTCTCATAAATCCCAAAAAATCAAGGTAACATTTTGAGGTCATATTTTTCAAATAATTAATGAACTGTTTTTTTTCCCCCACATTAAGTAACCATAAAATTTAGGTCTCTAACTTTCCCTTGGACTTTGTAATTTAAGCACCTCAAGTTCTTCCCCAACCCTCCCACCGTCTACACTTTGCTTCCCGTCCTCCCACCCAAACTGAGTGGGCTGACCAATTGCAGACGTCCATCCTTTGATGAGAATGCCACGCCCACAGAAAGAGCATGACTCGGATTGGGCCTAGGTCTGTGGAAGGGCACGGTCACTTTGAAGTGACAGCCCATTCCCACGCAAGTCCTTTATCGGCACCAGTTCCCCCACTTAGACAGGATGGGCTTTGTTATGCAATTCACTTTAAGTGCAAAAGCAGCTCCTACGCTAAGCTCTGTCTTTTTCTTTTAAGTGGCACTGACAACTGCTTTCCTCTTGCTCTAGTGCCTTCTCCACCTCCTTCTGAACTTCCAGTTTTTACAGTTTGGCTCGCTGAAAAAATGCCTGAAAGTTGACAGAGGGGAAGATGTGTTAAGTACATTAATTTAAAACACAATGTAACAGCACAAAAGACCAATGCAAATGCATTACACAATTTAAAGCAGTCTTTTTTTTTTTGTAAAGGAGGGGGAAAAAAAGGATTCTCCAAATCCTCTTAAAAGATGATTTTACAGTTCCAAAGCAGTTCACTGTTAAAGAAAATCACATACCTTCATGTAGTTTTTCAGAACTTTCACATCTGGCTGCTGAAGTACTTGACAGAGTTCCTACGTGAAAGTATGAGAATGCAGTTCAAACACAGATAATATGAAAGAAGATCTGACAGACTATGTTAAAACCATTACTTTTACTTTTTTCCTCTGACAGTGTGACAGTCAGGGATGTCAGTCAGTACTATTTACCACAACAGACAAATTAGTACCAGACAACTCATCACTACAGCATGTGGATTAATGTTATACCATGAAATCTCGGAAGCTAAATGTACCCAAAATACATTATGGCCTCTCTCTTTCCTTTAGAACTCATGTTTTGATAGTTTTCATATTACAGGTATATGGTGTCAGTTTGTAGTTCTACTGATAAATTAAGATCTTTATAACATGCTGGTCCTACCTGTGTGATTTCAGGAGATACTTGCAATGAGGGCAAGTATTCCTGTTGTAGAAACTGAATGAACTCAGGTCCCTGGACAAAAAGAACAGAGATATTCTCAGCATCCATACTCACAGATAGTGTTCCTTTTCATTCACTCTTGTTTGCAACAATTGAAGAGTTATGTAATAACTGAAGAGTTTTATCAACATAGTTTATACTTATTCCATTCTTCTGCTATCTCATTCTTTTCTTAGAGGCAAAATAAACTTAGATGATTCGGTGGCTCCAAGTAAATTTGGCCAACAACAGTGACTATGCTAATATAATCAATACTCTGAAAATTAATTTAACTGAACAGACTAATACTTACCCTTTTGAGATGAATCATCTTCAGTGTTAGTGTACACTCTGACAATGTCTAACAAACAAAAACAAAGCTCAAATAAGAAACACGACCATCTCTATTTAAATTTAAATATCACATATTCTTGACGACTGACTTACCAAGATAGTCTGTGCGTCAGAAAGGTCGAACGTTGGCTTGAGAGGTGCCACAAAGCATGCTGGAACAATGTGTTTGTAAATGAAATCCGGGAACCCTACCAAACCGTCTTTACCCCCTACAGGGAAACAGCAACGGATTAGCTAAAGGGTAAGAGGCTGATGTGGAGTGGTTACTGATTCGTCTCTAAATGAAAGCATTTGCACCCTGTGCTCCCACTAACAACCACTCTCTCACTCGGTCTGAGTGAAGGAGTATTCAAAACAGCTTACCCCACAGCTCCACCAGTTTTGACAGAATAATGAAGCAGGTTTTCTGGGCTATAGGATCTGGGAAGTCCACAGCTCCCTGGATAATTGTGAAGAGCACACGCTCTATGTTTTCAGCTCCTGGAGAACAATATATTCATTATCAATCCTTTTCCTTCACAAGTATTTTCCTACTCTGGTTTCAATAAAGAATTTGTCCTAACAGTGGTATCAGACCGTTGTAAAGAAAAAGACTGATTTACTTTTGTAGTTAGAGCAGACTGCAGACTATACACACTGCAGACTACACCCACTACAGACAACATTTAAATACTGAAAACTGTAACAGGTCAAACTACAGTTTACGTTTTTTTTTAAATATATAATCATGCATCTTTAAATGATTACAGAATTCACCATTCCAAAACATGTAACTGTGTTTAAGAAGTTAACTGGGCCATTCATTTATGTTATTCAAACATCAGTATCTCAATATATGTTCAATAAACCAAGTTTTCCCCACAGTTCGTAAACTTTTTGGTTTCAGATGAGGCTACAGTGCTCTTCAGAATTTTTGGTATATTTGGTAATGGTAAGCAAAAAAGGACCAAAAAAAATTGCATTGTTGTTTAGCAACCTGATCTTACACTAAGAAACACAAGAAATCTACCCCCTTCACAGAGGTCAAATTATTCAAAGAAAAAAAATCTCTCAAAAATGAGATTTTTTCCGTCTAAAAGATGTGTCATATTTACTGGCACCCCTTGAAAATCTTACAAACACTCCAATAATAGATGTGTATTCGCATTAACATTTAAGTTTTCATATTTATTTGTGTCTTTGGGAACACTAAGGTGGTCATCCATGACTTGCTGTTATAATATGGTATAAATATGGGGTGACACATTGGTCAAACTCCTTTCTTTATCAACACAGGAGGTCACAGGAGGCACAAATTAAATGAAACGGATGGTTGCTGACCTCCATAAATCAGTCAGTCAATGACTATGAAAATACAGCTACACACCTGAAAATATCCATCTACATCATTCAGGCCATAGTTAAAAAGTGTAGAAACTGGAGCAATGATGAAGCTGCCGGTAAAAAATGTGAGTGTATTTTGCCCCTGCACACAGTGAAGTAATTAGTTCAAGAGGTAAGAATGTCTGTTGTTGTGGGGCTGTTTTAAATCCAAAGGCCCTGTGGCCCTTGAAAGATGCCTCTCCCTGGAGGCCAAAACTTCGTCATGGTTGGAACCTCTAGCAGCACAATGATCTGGAGCATACCTCCAAATTCACACAAAAATGGTTCACTGACCACAGAATCAAGCTTTTGATCTTGATCTTCATCAAATACTGTGGGATATGACTCAGTGCTGTGATTTTGAGAGAGGGGGAGTGTGCACCAATCATTAAATGCAGGGGTACCAATAGTGACACATATCTTTGACAGAATGTCGTCCAGCATTTTTTCCTCATATTAATCAAGGGTGCCAATAATTCTGAAGTGCTCTTTGTCACAACTTACCTTGGTTGGCCATCACCTCATTCATACCACTGCCTGTGATGGTCTGTATGAAGCTGAAGTAGCTCCTCCTGAGCATCTGCTTCTCCAGAGCCGCCGTCTGATCGTTCTCTTCTGCGGGCCGGCCCAGGACCTCAAAGATGGCCAGGACCAGTGGCATGAACACTTGCTGAAGGAAGGGAGACACCTGGCTCTGCATACAAAGACAGAGGGACCAGAGAGTAGTGTGACTGGGAAGATACAGTTTCATGAATATTTAACACTGGATTTAGTGCTATTAGACCATACAGTATTTTCAAATGAACCCTGTTTAAGTCAAAAGTATTCTCAGATGGAAACTTCAACAATGTTAAAAGCAGACCTTTTTTTTAGCCAATGACTGAATAGATATTGCATTACCACTGGCTCTAAGACACATGGGGATATCTCATTAAGATTTACACAATGACTCAAAACTGTCTGCCATGGTTTTAAGACTGAGAAACCAAATTCATTTTGACAGCTTTCTTAGAAGAATGGGAGACCTTGAACTTGGCAGTAATCTGGCTGATGAGGGGAATGAATTCTTGCAGGTCTTTGGCCTCACAGTCTTTGAGCATGTGCTCAGAGGCTGCTGGGATGAAGGGCAACACCTCCTCCTCCAGGCAGATGATCATGCGGTGCAAGAAGGAGCGAACGGCACTGCGCAGAGGCCCCCTCTGGACAGGACAGCTCAGCGCAGGCAGGAAGGTTTGTAAGCAGTCGAGGTAAACCTCCGAACAGCCACACTGCTTCACCGTCTGCTTGTTGCTGAATGCCTTGCTGGTGCGACTGCAGGAGGTAAGGCACAACCACCAGAGGACAGATATATGATAGTGTTCACGCAGACGTAATGCAACAATACCAAACATGGCTTTAAATGCTCATTAAGGGTCCAGAAGTCTCTGAGCACTAGAGTTTAATGGGTTCTGTGGTTCTCATATTTCTTTCTATTTACAGTCTATATTACAGAACCACCAAACTCCTGTTTGATTAAAGCAAGGGTCTGTGAGTGAAATGTTTTAGTTATGTTGGATAATACAGTGGTGGTCTCTGTACCTAGCAAAGCCAACAGCATGGCTCAGGCAGTCTGCCAGCGCAGCCTGTCTCTCCTCGTCAGCCTCCTGTGGCAGCTTGGCCAACAGGAGACGGAAGACGTCAGTGAGAGGGGAGAGGAGGCTTCTCATCAGGGCCTGTTTCCGCTCGGCAGGGCTCTCACCGTTCACGATCAGCACGCCCGCTGTCTCAAACATGAATAACTGATCATCACTGGTCAGCAGGGCTGGGAAACCATTCTCCTGTAGAGTGAGGGAAATGCCATTAGACCAGGATGGTCATTTGGATTTGTGAGTAAGGCATTTGAGTGTGTCTGACTTACTGGAGGAGCTAGCTCGAGAAGATCTTGTATTCTGGTCAGGATGTCCTCAATGAAGGCATTCATATGCTTACTGCTGACAAAAAGACAAAAAATTCTGAAGGCCCTGGGAAAAAGGTAGGTGTTGTGAATTGTTAATTTTGTTTTTTTATTGGGTTACATTGGGTTATCTCAAATGAACATGTTAGGAAGACTCCCGACATCGCTGTAAATTATTAACTGTAGTAAACCACAGCATAGTACTTTTACAGTGAGAGATTTGAGTGACTGCACTGTATGGCATGACTCACTGCAGAGTTTTGACGAATCTGGAAAAAAGGTACGCCACCCTGCTCCGGACCTTAGGACTGCTGTTCCTCAGACCCCGGTGGTCCAGGAACGCCATCTGACAAGGAAACACACACGCAGGAAGAGTCTGTTCAACTGTCACTTCACTATTGCTTTATACCGTAACACTTAACCATTCGTTCAGACTGCCTGGATTCAAAACACAACTGAAATTATTTTTTTACACACACACAGAAATGTATAATTGAAGTTTTATCAGACAGGCCGGGAGACATAAACAGGACAGCTGCAAAGAAGGCATTAAGTGGGGTGATTGAAAGTATATTGCGTACCAAGAGTGTGGTGTCAAAGAAAACAACAGATCTGTCTATGAACACAGGTATGGCACACTCACCAGGACACTGGGAATGTGTTGAGGCTCTGTGATAAAAAACTTGTCATACCGGACGACAGTCTCAAAGAACTCAAGTGTTACTGAAGTATGTTGATATTCACTGACGCCGCTGGTGATGAGCTGGAAATACAACACACACCGTATGACAATGACAACATTCCACCTCATATTCTCTCACATACACACACATACACACACACACACACACACACACACCAGAAGAGGAGTGCAACAAGTGCAAACCTCATGACCACCTGAATTTGTGCTGAACATAACCATCTCATCAGAACAATTTCACTCACACAACTGATGAGAGTAGGGCTGGGCGACAAAACAATAACAATAATTATCGCAATATAATTTTCCTCGATAGAAATATAACAAATGTTCAATAAATGTTCAATATAATTAATTTCCTTGCTTAGATAGCATGCATAAAAATGAATCACGAACTGCCAGTCATGTCACAGGAACAGAGGTATGCTTTGCACAAGTTAGGTTGCAAGGTTAGACGTATAAATTCAAGCCAGTACATGGTATTGTTTACAGACAAAGCAGCTGACAGGCTTGTAGTTGAAGCGGAATAAGCAAAATAAGTGAAATGAGCGACACCGGAGAAAAAGCAGTGCCCATGACCAGCTCGAGGACGAAGACATCGTCAACAAGAAAAGTCGCTCAACCTCAGTAGTGTGGAGATACTTTGGTCATTTACAATCTAACAAAAAATAGAGCAGCGTGCACTGAAAACTGTGCCAAAGACACATGCCATCAAAGACAGGCAACACCACAAACCTGTCTCATCATCTGAAACAATATCACCCGTTAGAACACGAGTGTCGTAAACGCTTACAAAATGTTTCAAACCGTCTGTACAGTAAGGGTTTGGCATGCTGACCAGAATTAAGACTTCTTTGTTTATTGTTTCGTTTATTGACATTATCCTTTAAAACACGTTTAAACTTTGCAGTCTGAGCCATCTTACATGTGTGCTGTATCACACTGCAGCAGTTAATTTTTTCTATTAAGATATTTATTTTGTTGAGGAAAAGGGCCTGAGAAAGGATTTTATTTAGTTTTACTCATGCATATTTTGATGTTGAATAAAGATTTTATCATTATAATTGTTTTGAATGTTCTACCTCAGATTTGTGAAATGTTCCGCTGTTTGGCAAGTGTTTGTCATGTTCTGAACATAAATAATAGTTTAAAACCACAATTAACCGTCTGGTTTCTTCAACATTCACTTGGGAGCAAAAATCAGCCTTTAAACTTGAAAGAAATAATGATTTGACATTTATCGTGATAATTATCGATACCGACTGATGTGAATGTCAATAATGTTTTCCCCTAAATTCACTCACAGTTCTCATCATGTCCTGCAGGGTGCTAGTCTTAGTGGCGTCTCCAGCGAAGTGAGCCCCATGAGATGCAGGCATCGCCTCACCCAGCATGTACAGCAGTCTGATGGCCACCTCCACCTCCATGAAAGGGGCTGTTTGCCAGCTCCTGTCACAAAACACACACAGATGCATAAACACTCACACAGCGGGGTCTGACCAAAGGTCAGTAGCTGATCTGTTAACATAACGCTATGTGTAGGAAGAGCCAAGTATGTGGTATGTCAGGGCTTAAGCAGCGTTAAGATGATATAGTGCAGGTATCAACTGAAGAGACAATATTAATTATGAGTGATCAGTCAGGCTAAGCAGTAGTGTACTGTATCTTACTGCATGGCTGTGTCAAAAACCCTGCGAACAGCTTGCAGCAAGAGCTCAGGGGAGACTTGAGCCAGTCGGTCCAGAAGCATCTTCAACTGTTTCCTATACTCTACAAACATAGCCTCATCCTCCCCCTGAAGAACACAAACAGAAAGAGAAAATGTGTGTGTGTGAGAGAGGGAATGATTATAAATCATATACCCCTTTCACACACGCAATTTTATTCGCAAATTTTCCAGAATGGTGTTACACGTGAACGCGAGCGAAAAAGCTAGTGAACCACCCATAAGCAAGCAGCAAATAATTGTACATAACAATATTAGCAGTAGGGCTGGGTACCAAACTTCGGTACTTTTATGGCACCGACCGAATTGCTGAGATACTATCGAGTATCGAAAAATGCCTTGTCATTCGGTACCAAATTTCGATACCAAAGGAGTAAGTCTCATCAGCGTCAGTGAGCCAATAAGCTTGTAGCATGCTTGTACCAAGATCCAGCAATGCTGGTGATTGGCTGTCTAACATAACATTACACGAACACATAGTAGAGGCATACAGGAAAAACACTACGTTATGCCCAGAGATGGGCTCACATGTGTGGGTTGTATTTTGAGAGGCTTGACTACAGTGTGCATCGCATAGTAGGTGTAACAACGTCTAAGAGATCAAAAGCGTGGCTCCATTTTATCAGGTTTGATGCCAATAGCGTGCGATGCAATATATGCAAAAAGCACATTGCTGCCAAGACTTGCAACACGACAAATTTGATGAAACACCTGAACATTCATGGGATAAATTAAAGAGCAGAAAGTTGCTCCATGTTCGACTGCAAGAGGAACGGACCACAACCGTCTTCCTCTCATCATTCAAGTCCACCTAACGTTACACAGCCTCCACCCAAAATCTCTACCTCCACCCAAAATCTCCATCGGATTCCCCCTCATCTGATATTACTGAGGACTGCACTGTGACTGGGATTTTAGCAGGTAATTTGGCCAACTTGTACATGGTTGTTTACCAGATTTAACGTTACTGTAATAGGTGCAGTGCGGGTTACTTAAACTGGGATCCCCATGTAACGTTAGATATTGTTTGAGTTTAGCTTTAGCTTATGGCTAAAGATAGCTAGCTAAATCAAAAGCTGAAATGCATTAAGATTGACAGTAAGTGGTCAACTTGAACTAACATATGGGCCAGCTTGTTAAAACTGCTTGCTAAACAGCTCAGCTATCTTTTTTTTCTCTTCACATTAGGCTCTGCTCCTGTCCACCCTGGTGTGAGGAGGACACAGGAGCTGAAAAATAAAACTAAATAGAACTTAACGTTTGTACCGTAATGTGTAATTTTCTTTTTGAAAAAATGGATTTTAGAAAACTGGCATCCAAAAATGTATCATTCAGGAACCAGTATCGAAGTCAAGGTATTGATACTCTGTCAGCGAATCAACACTCAATAGGATCTGTTCACCCGTCATTTTGTTCAAAAGCGTCTTCCATCACATACATTAGATGTCTTATCCTGCCTTTCTGGGATTTTCATTTCATGTATGAACACGCTTGTCTGGGCAAAGTGCTGGGATAGGGGTGCAATGTGAGAGAGGGTATCTGCTAGCACTGGCAATGGTAATCTGGCAATGTTACAGGTCTTATGTCTGAAAGGGCTTTAGAGAAAAACACCCTACCACTTTGTCTATCACTTTTAATATACATTTATTTAAAAACAGAGAGAGAGCAAGAATATTACCTCATTTTCAAAATTGTACTCGTCATCGTAGGTCAGCTTTTTCATAACCGCTAACATGATTGCCTGTTGAAAAGCAGAGTAATGACTTACTAAGTTTAGAGTCCTTAGTTCAGAGGGTAGAAAAAGGATGACAGAAATGAGGAAATTTGGATGATCTGATATAGTACCTCTATATTGTTTTTTTGTTGGTCCGTGAGAAGTGGTAGCTGTGGAAAGAACAAATAATACAAAAAAAACATAAAAATGGGACGTGTTACATGACCAGGACAAAACCAATCTGAACGTTTTCAGCATCATCTTCTGGAAAAAACTGAATGACTGTCTAACACTAGTAGTTGAGTTAATCTATGCAGCTACATACTGATAAAAACTGATTATTAATCATCTTAAAAAACTGGTCCAGTGCAACCATTTATTGCCCTAATGTGAGTCACGACAGTTTGTCTGTTTACACACCTGTTTGAGGACATGCAGGTAATCATAACAGAAGCCCACAATGTTGGCAGAGATGTCATCATCTTCGTGCACTAACAACTTCAGCATAAGGGGCACTTTGGCCTCCAGTGCCCGCAGCGTTTCGGCAGCGACCTTCACATTGCCTGCCTTGCTCAGCTTGGTCCAGCTGAGCACCAAAGATTGACCCATGCCGTTCACCAGCCGAGAGAACTTGGCCAGGAAATCCACGTCCTCTTCCTGAGGATGGTAGACAGGAAAGGGATATAGAGAGAGGACATTTGAACTTAAAGAGCATAAAACAGAAATTTGACATCTGCTTACTGACTTCAAAACACTGGACCCATGAATTGCAACACCGTAATGTATACCACTCACTTTATCTTGAGTCTTTGTTTTGCATCAGGAAAGACTTCGCAATCCTGAGACTTTGTTGTGTTCTTAATTTAACCAGGTAAAGTATTAAAAGCCTCTTTTGTAAGAAAGGCCTGGCCAAAGCTACAGTATAAAAACAAACATCAAAGATAGTAAAAGAAACCATAGAGACATAAAACTATGACCATAGATTTATACACTACAAAAAACACACAATTAAAAACAAACTGTAAAAACAGATCATGAAATTAGAACCAGGTCAGCAGGACAAAACACACAAATGCTTCGAAAAGGAGATTTGATGCCAGTACTTTAGATGTGCTAGAGTTCATGAGATTCTGCTACCACAGACTTTCCTGGATAGACTGAAACCACTTCTTTTTTTTGTGGCTGGGCCACGCATTCCCACTTTTACATGCCAAACTTAAATCGTAGCAGGACAAGAGCAGAGTTTTTAGCAGAAGTGTGCCCATATACCTGTTCTACATTGAAGAAGCCTGCAGACTGCAGCACTTGGCACAGAGACTCCACTAACTTCGTCTTGTCCACTGGGTCCATGCCCTTGTTGACAATTTCAAACAAGCAGTCACAGGCCTCCTCTCTCAGGTCCTCTGCAGACATGTGGCTTAGTAACAGATTCACAAACCTAGAAATAAACATAGCCAACAGTCACTTTCTGTCCCATATATCTGATGTCTGAGTTCAACAATGTGTACTGAACTCAAGATGCTCCATCCACAGAAACAGTTAGTAAACTACCACAATAATCTTTCTTCCACTTTCCCCCCTCATTAATTCTGCAAGAAACAGAAATTTTATCAGAAACACAATTTTTCCAGAGAATCAAAGAGCATGCATTTACCCACAATACTGGACTAGTTCTTGTGTCACACTGATGACCGCATGCACAGCAGAGGGCATAGTTTATAATTGTAGTACAGAGGTGGAATCACAGCCATAACACTGATAAGCCAACCTTTGTTTGCTGAGACCCTACTTCTTGATTTCTTTATAATTAGTAGCTCTGCTTTTCCTCATCATAAAAGCATTACATCTTATACAACGTTTATGGTTTGGATACCAAAAACAGCTGATACTTGCTCAAGAGGGAGATCTGCGCCAGATCACTGAAGGTCACATCAGCTTATGAATATGTTCAAACTGTTTTTTTTTATATTGAGAACACAATTTTGATAAGCGTTTCTGATGGCAACAGCAGGAATTTCTGACGGCAGCAATTAAACTGCAACATACACACGTATTTGATATCCGAAATTATATTTACTTTTTGATGTCACGTGCTGACATTCTGATATCATAAATACTTATTTTAAAAGTATGCTTTACTTTAATTTGTGGCTGGTTAAATATCCGTTCTGAACAAACATGAATAGTAGAATTATAACCAGGTGCCACTTACCTCACAATATGACTGGCAAATGGAATAAAAGCCAAATGGTCTTGTCATAGTAGGCAATTATAACACAAGAACTATTAACACAAACATAACAGAAGAACTACAATAATGCTACACCTACAACCAAGTTCTAAATAAAACACAAGCAGTGCAGCACTCTAGATGTTCCCGACTCCTCTAGAACTGCCAGAGATGAGCTGAATTTGGCTCATGTGAGCCTTGTGGGACATTTTTATTGTGCAAATTCTGTGCTTAAAATACTAAAATGTGAGGCACTAAACTCTAAGTATGTAATAAACCACCTTAACGTCTCTCAGCACTGACCTATCATTGGCTATGAGGTTGAGGTCAATCCAGGAGACGTAGGCACCCACCACCTCAAGGCACTGGCAGGTCAGCTCCGTATGTGACTGCTGGTAGGCCTGGAGGATCTGGAACCATGACTCTACCAGGCTGGGGATGCACTGCTCCCGCATAGTGTCCTTAATGAGGGTGTTCCTTCGTGTTTCCTGGCAAATGAGAAAATAAGACAAATTGTCATCTTCAGCCTGGGTCTCCTTTTTGTGCATTTCAACCAGCTCAGTCCTGTCAGGCTGAAATGGAGAGTACATCCCCATGTGAGAAAAACACAGAGTGCTGCTGTGCTCTGGGCCTTGCCTCTGGAGTGTGGAGGATGTCCCTGTCCACCACCTCAGCGTCTATGGCCATGAGTGTACGTAGGTAGATGTCCACGCCATGAGGGTTCAGCCCAACCAGAGCCAGGATGTCAAAGAAGAACTTCGGCCAGTGCGTCAGGTACTCCATGACGAAGGTCAGGGCAAAGACCTGAGCCGCTTTGTTCCGGATGAATGGCTTCTCTGGCTGCACATTCATAAGCTGAGGGAAAAGAAAAAGACCAATGTGAACACAAGTCACAAGAACACACTCTTTCATTCGAAGTTCGCTTACAGAAGATAGAATATGTTGCATCGTTATTGACAATGACTTTTTAAACAACCTGATGATTCATCGTGAAGGAATCAATTCCACAATTGTCTCTGCTGAAGAACAAAAAAAAACAAAAAAAAACAAACCTGTGCCTGTAGCCATTTCATGAGGGTTTCTCGAATGAGCTGCTGCTGGACTGCACTGAGGCCCGCATGTCTGTGAAAAAGAGAGAAACGCGTATTCCAGGAACAACTCTTTCCAGGAAGACACACATTTTTTTCTGCATAATGCTATGCTTACTGTGTCATTGCTTTCATTTACTATACACTTGTCAACCAATCAGCTATTATTTGACATTAACACAACTTACTACTCCCGTTCTGACTTGATATCCTCCTCACCTGTATTTGATCTGATGCTCCAAAACTTGGAAGCAGAAGAATTTCACGTGATCATCACTGTGAGGGAAGACGTTTCCAGCATTAGATGTCTGATTAATTCAGACACTGCAGTGCAGAATTAATGACACAGCACTACCCTTGAACATGCAGTGTCTTTGAGACAACTGTTAGCTTAACACAGATATCGCACTCTTCAAATAAGACTGCCCTGCCGAGATACATCTGTAAGCATGTGTTCAGCTCACCTGTAGATCCCTTTTGCCAAGGCCTCAGCGCACACTTCCCAGGCATCCTGAGACTCCTTCAGCTGCTCAAAATATGCTAGTGCCTGGAAGGGATGAAGATAAAAGGTCTGAAGAGTCAACTTTTAACTATTATATATGGCCCTTTTAAAAGTGAACAGTAAATACTGGCAGAAAAGTCTCCTTGCTGGGAAAGTATGTGTAGGTGTTTGTATTTATCAACACACGTATGCTTGGTTTTGTAATTTGTTTTGTTTTTGCTGTTTGGCCTACGTGTAAACAACAGCCAAGTGGAATTGATAATAAACCATAAACTTTTTATGCTTCTCAGTCTCATTATAAGAGTTAACAAATATAGCTGTCATGAACACAAAAACTCACATTCAGGATGTGCTTTGTAATATAATTGTGAAACAATAGAACATCGAGTAAATAAATGCTGAATGAATGCCTAAGCCCAAACTAAAAGCAGTGGAACAGCAAGCTTTGGAGGGAAGCTCAACTTAGCTTCCTATTTCAAAACTACATTACACAACATCCATCGAGTGTTATATGTTCAATATACAGCAAGGTTTGCCACATAAAGAAAGCTCATCTGAACTCATCGGCAAAACTAAGACATCAAATCCATCCACAAGCTCTCTTCTTGACAAACCTCATGTATGAGTAAAACACCTATCTTATAAATGAATCTCATCATTGTTGGTCTAGTCAAGATTCCTCAAATCCAGTTTTGGAAGTTTTTCCAAAACTATGACCTCTAATTGGCTGGAGAAAGAACTCACCCAATGCCCAGGAAAAAGAAAGGAAAAAATCAGCCTCAAGTTATGAGGCATGGTTAAAAAAAAAACAAAACAAAAAAAAAAACCCAAAAAACAGAGGGAGGATATCTGCTTTAGGCAGTATACTCCCTAATGTATGTGATGATGTCACAACGGCAATTTTTAGACCGCCAAATGTTCCCATTTTTACACATTTTGAAAGAAAAGCAAATGTATGGTTTCACCATTATATGTGTGGGATATATGGATGCTGTAACAGTTCTTGTCCTGGCTTACCCTCTGCCTGTAACAAGCATCCGCGTTTGGGTTCAGTCCCATCAGGGCCTGCTCGTCCATGATGGCTCGTACAGACTCGCAGGCCATTCGTGGGTTAGCTGGTGTTCTTTACAGATTCACTCCCTTCTTCAACCCAAGAGTTGGATACATACATCTGCCAAACAGAAATCAAAAAGTGGTATTAAAAGGGCTAGTTTTGCTTTATAAAATAAGAGGACCATTTTTAATCAAAGCAACCTGAGAGTGGTTTTGAGCATCTTAGTAAACCATGTTTTAATCTATTTTTCCATGCCAATTTTGACAGCAATACTTTGGCGTCGACATGGTGGCATAAATCTAGTAAGTTACTGCTGACAGAAACATCTGGCCGTGTGACCAGATTTATTATCATTTACAGTACTAACACAAAGTAGATAGTGAGCGTGGCCTATGTACAGGTGCGATCTTAAACTAAGCACCAACAAAGCAAACACTGACAATTGCCGTTCAGTCAACACAAAAGATGGGGCTGACTGGCCTCTCGCTGTCAGTCTCCGCATTCAGTAAATAACAATCAACGTTACCAAAACACTTGTTTCTCGATGACATGATGCAATATGGCTCCAATATTTTGAGCCGCAATGTCTCCCCCATATGAGAAGTTTGCCTGTAACGTTAGCCATTGCATTATTAGCGAACAAAAAACTATTTTGGCACGGAGCAACGTTGATAACTTCGTGTCAACGTAACAGATTTGCAACACAGAATCCACCTTTCAACAAACAGTCCTACATAGCTAACAACACAAACTAGCTGACAACTTTTCTTAAAAAGTTAGCAGTGATCAATATGGTAGCTAGCAAACTAGCTCGCTAGCATGTCACATGCGCTTTCATTTACAATAACGTGGTATGACATTACATATATAAACTGACGTTTCATGTCTTTTAGAGGCACAGAATACGCATCAACCTTATCAAGCGACTTTATAAAGCTAATAAAAACTGTAGGTCGGTGGCTATATTAGTTAAACATCGTTAGCTGAGTTAGCCAGCTAACGTGCTGATTGGCAGTGGCTGCATTTCCTCGCACATCAGCACGCCTGAATCTGTGACACAAAAGCATCGCACGAAAGTTTCTAAGGGCCTTTAATTGTAATACATTTTCAGTATAACACATACTAAGGGGTAGGATGATTACGTACCTTATTAGTAACTCTACGGACACATTGTCCTCCGTTATATGCCCCTTTAACTAATAACTATTCAGAACTGATCTCCGTTCGGCTGTTTAGCGATGTGGATAGCAGTGAGGTGTGCGCGTGTCGGCTAGACGGAGACTGGGAGAGCGTCACATTCTAGGTCACGACCGAAGGAAGAAGTTCGACGCTTTTCAATAATAGAATTTAACTTATATTTCCATGCAACAAATGGGTCTTATAAATGCAGTAAATTTTGACCTTTCTCACTGTGAACGCTGCTATACCACTGTACAACATGAATGCTGTTATACCACTGCAACTTGTCATTCATTTCTGTTTAACATTTTTTTCTTAGTTGACTTGTATATTTTATTCTTTAGTTGCAATATGTAAAGAGTAGTACTTTATTTAAGTAATTGATTGTCGTGTTACAATAAAGTATGAAATATCTTTAAAATAATCCTTTCCTATTTCATTTTCATATAGTGTGCATAAAATTTCCATTCTGTAGTTGTGCGCACAACTACACGATGCGCATGCACAGTCATTGCCGAATTACATCCTCGAATTTAAATTCAGCCTTTTCACGGCAATTATACACATAAATGAAAACGCAAAGCTTGAAACTGAAGTGCGTACATAAGCTTTCATGTGATAATCCTGTGAAACTTTTACAATGCGTATTCAATGATATATAGGCAACTCGCATAAAGCACAGTAGTAGAGCAGCGTGTAACTGATTGTTGACAAATCCTCTCACTCTCTGATTTCAAAGTTAAATCAAACATATATTCTTATTAATCTTATTGTTCCATAACTTGGTCCCTCGGAATACTAAATTATGGAAAAATAAGATTATTAAGCAGAGGGAGAAAATCACTCATTCATTCTTTTGCTCAAAGGCATTTTGTCCAAAAAAAAAAAAAAAAAAAAAGCGTAAACGAGAACACTCTAACGCGCAGGTCCACTTTTCCTGAAAGGAATGACGTAAAGGTGCTCCGCCCTTCTACTTCCTCTTTCACAGTGGCAGTCAGCGAGGGACACCATGAAGGCGTCTGGCACAGTACGTAAAATTGCTAAAAATCATCTATATTGCATAGGAACCTAGTATTTAAGGCTCATGTTAGTTCCTAAACTATAAGAGAACGCTCTTTTTTTGCGCTCATTAAGCTAGCTCAAGTTTTCAGATGAGAAATATTAATATTCGTGATCGGGTCGCTCATGATTCTAACATGGCGTCCAAATTGGGTTTGAGAACCATGTGGTGTTGAAAATCATATAAAGGTAGATGGGTGCGTGGACGCAAATGAGCTTGAAGTCTGTATCACAGTTCCACGTGAATTATTTAGGATTAAAAAGGTTAACGTTCTTCAAGTTAGCTTCATGTTTGACAGCCTTGCCTTCGCCAACTTTTGTGGAGCGTGCAGTTAGCCGGCTAACTATCTAGCATTGTGACTATGCTTATAAACTAGTGTACTGTTGGAAGTTAGCACCCAAAACCCAAAGATCATACCGATGCACTGTGATGTGATCTTGCCTGGTGTGCTGAAAGAAATGTGTACCTTGTCGCCTTTCGGATGCTGATTTGTGCTCTCGAAAGTGAAATCAAGGTTCTACACCGTTTCATCGGTTATGTGGTGGTTCAGCATCCGTGCCGTGCAAAAGATTAACAAAATTTACTTCTCCGACTTCTACAGCTTAGGGAGTATAAAGTTGTGGGCCGTCTGTTGCCCTCTGCCAAGAACCCATCTCCACCTTTGTATCGCATGCGGATCTTCGCCCCTAACCATGTGGTGGCCAAATCCCGCTTCTGGTATTTCGTCTCCCAGCTAAGGAAGATGAAGAAGGCCTCCGGAGAAACTGTTTACTGTGGCCTGGTAAGAACCTTGACATTTGTCGTGTTTTGTCATGGGGACCCAAACAACCCACCTTTCTTTAAGCTGAAGAGAAAGGAAACACATTTAATTGTTAATAATATTCCATTAGGAAGATTTTGTCTGACTTATCAATCATTCTGTTAAATGCATGGCACTATTACTCATTGATGTTCTGAGTACTTGTTCAGCATTGTTCATTTTGGATTTGATTACATAATGCTTGTCATTCAAGAATAATCTCACTTGAGAAACACTCTTAACAATCGAATAATCCACATATCCCTTTTTTGTGGACCAGGTACATGAGAAGTCTCCCTTGAAGGTGAAGAACTTTGGTATCTGGCTGCGCTATGACTCTCGCAGTGGCACCCACAACATGTACCGCGAGTACAGGGACCTGACCACCTCTGGGGCTGTTACTCAGTGCTGTGAGTACCGTCCATTACTTCACACTCTACGTTACATTTAATCATTCCCTCAAAAAAGTATGGTTAATCATGGATGTGTTTTGTGGTGTTGCACATACAAGTTTGGTGGCATACGGTATGTTGGAATGATCTGCGAGACACAGGTAAAATAAGGATTTGACTCTGCTCATGTGCAGTGGTGCACGCCAACCCAAATGCCATCACTGTCAGGTAGTACTGGTGTCATGTCAGTGCAGTTATCAGGTACAGAAATTTAAACAGATGCACCTTTTGTCTCAATTTGGCATTCCGCTTAGCTGATGAGGGTAAATTTAATAGTCAGCATGCTTTAAAGCCCTCGTTGCCCACAGAAACTGAAGAATTAAAAGCCTCGTCAGGATTTTCTGTGAATATCTATGGTTGGTTGTATCACCATGTTAATGGCTGTAATTCTGTTCACAGACCGGGACATGGGAGCTCGCCACCGCGCTCGTGCTCACTCTATCCAGATCATGAAGGTTCAGGTGATCGCAGCCAACAAATGTCGCAGACCTGCCATCAAGCAGTTCCATGTATGTATACACATTGTGGTAAAATGATAGTTTTTCCTTTTTAAAGAATTCAGGAAAAAAATTCAGAAGTTACGTACAGAATATATCTGCAACTTAAAACCTCACTTAAGCCATGTGGGCTGCATCCTAAGCAGGTCTCTCACTGGACTGTCTTATTTGTCAGCTCTGGTTAAAAACCTGCAAGATGAGCTGCCAGATTCCTCTTCCAGATTTAAAGTCTGTCTTAAAATCTGGCGGCTTGAAAACTGGCAACATACCCTCATTTGAAGCAAATCCGCTTAATCTTAACTCGACAACCAAGGATGGTTAACTTGGATATTAATTTGTCCTCTCATTTGTCTCTCACAGGACTCCAAGATCAAGTTCCCTCTGCCCCACAGGGTCCTGCGTCGCCAACACAAGCCCCGTTTCACAACCAAACGACCAAACACCTTCTTCTGAAGTGTATAAATGTTTTTCAGTACATCTGGGGAATAAAAAAAGAAATTACAAAATTCAAGTTTGTGTCTGTTTTTGACATGATAACTGATTATTTTGCATATAGGATTTTTAAAAGAATTTGGAAGATTGGGGTTGAGTCACAGCAGTGCAGCTGACTCATCAGTAAAAAGGCAGAAGCCATATCGTCCAGTGGCTACCTCCATACTTATTTTTTAACTTATCATTTTTAACAGCTCTAAATTTCCTATTTAAAGTCCTATTTTGCAGAGTTTTGAGAACCTGCACAATGGTTAGTCAACATAAACTATTGGAATATAGCATTGTTTTCTATCTAGTAAAGACTGAAGTTATTTTTCTGGAGAATGTATAGATAATTGTCATGAATTTCCATTAGAGGGGGCCAAAACACCACAGTTAAAGTACCATCAAATGCATTTTATCTCCACTTTGAGCAAACACAAAGTGGGAGTAAAGGTAATGAATTTAGAGTCAAATATTTACTTTAATTCTATTTTGCTAAATCTAATGATGTGAACTAGATGAAACTACTGGGGCTGTGAAATGCCCTCACAAATATTGTCTATATTATTGGTCAAATAAGCTGGTGTTTGGTCATTTACTGTAATTTAGCAGCATCTATTGATGGTCTGTCTAACATGAAGCCATAGAAGTGACCCACAAGTAGCTATGTATGTCAGTTTGTAAAACCACTGTTTTGAGAGACCTTTTGAAATGGGTCTTAAGACTTCAAGTACCACCACAAGATGGCAGTGTTTACCTGGTGTGAGTAGGTCTGTACACTCATTGATACCTCATCCGCACTAAATATGAAACTAAATGCATCTAGAGTAATTATGAAGCTCCTGATATGTACTTGTATCAAACAAAAGATAATTACCCTTAATAATTAACTCCCTGCATTCAATCTACCAGTTGATATTGATGGAAGAGCAAAAGAAAAACAATGTAATTTCATGGAGATTCAAACAAGAATGGGCTAGGTCCTGAAAGAGTTGTTATTCGGTGGAACTGGTTCCATAACTGAACTCTGTGGTCTCTGTTGAAGGAAAGGTGCATATTTTCATAATTCAGTTCAAATAAATCATCTCCTCTCAGGTCACTTTTGTGCCATGGGAACCGAATTCACTGCTTTTATATAAAACCTGTACCTGAAGGTCTGTTTTCAGCGTATGTTCAGTACTTTATGCGAGGATAGTTTTTTTTTTTTTCTGTTTACTTTTTATCAATGATTTTACCAAAACAACTGGAATAATGAGAATAGTGAGGGAGTGGAAGGGAAAGACATAAACATGAAAATGTAAGAAAAAAAAGCTGTGAAATTTCACATAGTTCACACAGAAAATTGTAATGCACCAGGCTCCAGGCTCTCTGCAATCTTCAAGTTCTAAACTTGAAGGAGTCAAGAGAATTTTTTTTTAAATATTTTTTTGTTATAGGTTAACATTTGAATGAGCCTTTCGAAAATATTTATTACCTTTGAGTTCCTCTCCTCAGTTGTTTTTTAAAGAATGAGTGAATTAAAGAATTGCATCCTTGTGTTTACTGTATTTGTACAAAAGCCAGTTGATTTGGAGGCACTGGGGAATAGGAGACTGATGAGAGACTAAAGGACTGACAAACAAAAAGAACATCAGGTTTGAGATGGAACTGATTACCATTAGCTGTTTATTAACAGGCAGCATGCTGAGAAAAGGGCATGATCGGGGGCTTCTGACTGATGCCAGTGCGTCACTAAGCTGTCGTGAAAAAATGATGCGGACTGTGGGTGATGTACTGGGAGAGAAAACTTGTGTAATGCCATCACACACTGGTAAACTGTTTGGCTTCAGTTCACTGTTTTCCTGAGTCGTATTCACAAAAATGAGTGAAAACTGAAAAAGAAAGAATTATATTTGTAATTGAATTCATTTCATCAAGTTGCGTAAAAGGTAATGGTACTCCAGGTGGAACTAATTGTAAAAATGTCTTAAGTACAACAGCATAGGCGACTGAAGGTGAAATCATGAATCAAATTCTAATATAGAGGCCAAGTTTATGAGCCATATCAAATGATTACACTACTTCTAGTAACAACATTTTCCGTTATTTGTGAGCAAGCATTAAAGTACACCTCTCACAGGAAATGGTTTATAGGTTCAGAAATCAATACTATACAAAGGAGAGTAGTGTATACTATATGCTTTTATGGAGGGGAATTAAAAGATTGTTTGGAAATGTTCTTGTTTTTTTCTTGGTACTTTGATTATGGTTCAGAGAGAATTGTGCTTCCCAGTGGAACATGCTGAGAAGCTGGAAACTGGTCATAAAAAAATAATTGGCTGTTGCATCAAATTCACTAAAATGTGAAATAGAAAAAAAATGGATACATAGATTAAACAGTATCCTGAAAGCATTTGCAGTGATAAGTTATTTATTTTTTTCCAAGATGGGTTCAAACTGTATTTTTAAAATATTATTCGCCATGAACCCTGAATGCCACTAATTATATTGCAAATGCTTGTGTATATTGATGAACTAAATTCTAAACATGGCTGCCTACGCTCCAGTGGAGATTTTCATGGCTGAGAGTCCATACGTCAGAGGGACAGTCCCCTTATTAACCCTAACCCCTATTACTGAGTGAAGTTCAGTGAATTGTTTGACCAACAACAAGGATATTATGATAGAACTAACAATCAAGGAGGGGGGTCAGGTGAAGGCTGGTGTGAATACTTTTCATATATATAGAGAGGGACATTTTCTTGTATTTGAAGCTCCTTGCCACACCACTGTAGCACTTGTGTATTTTGTATGGGTGAAAGAGCTTTTTAAAGTTGTTCTGAAGGAAGTGGTTCATTTTAAAGGTTTGCTATCATTCTTTGTTTCAGAGCAAAGATTAAACTTTGTCAGTAGTGAAAAATTCCACGTTTTAGTGCCTCTTAGAAGAATTATTTACTATTTACAAATGTGGTACTTTTCACACCAGTTAATATGATGCCATAAAACCCTCTTGCTTGGCTGTGACAATGCCAGACATGTAGAGGACCACACACAGAGCCAACATGCAAGCACCAAAGATATTGAAACATGGCTTGCGGGAATATGAAACATTGTTTTACAGTCCCCAGCACTACACCAATGGAATGGAACACAGCCTTTATCATAACAATAAAAACCAACAAGCTCTGTATTCATGTGGCCAGACAATCTCACAGAATGCCACTGACTTCATTAAGCTGGTGCCGAACCCCTAAATGTAATAGGCTTTAAATAATGACATTCTGTGAGAATGCTGAAATACAAAGGAAGGAAAAGACCAGATAATTGGAACGAGAAAGTCCTGTTTCTGTGAAGTATGAAAATGAATTGGCTGAGGTTGGTGAGATGTGATGTGTACTGTGCTTATTTTGTTACTTGGAGACAGAAACACTTTCACCGATCTAGAGAAACTGATGTATTGTTTCTTTCCACATTTTCACTGGGTGTAGTATAAATTATTGTATGAATACAACAAAAGCAAATAGTAAGACAAAGCTCATTAAGATACAATACTGATTAAAAGAATAAAAAACCCCAGCTGAGAATAAACAAAAAATTGTGACGATACCAATACAAGACCAATTCTGACAATGAGCAGAATATAAAACAGTGTTGAGATGATGATGGTTATGTTATTTGGCATTAGAATAATGGGCAGATAAGTATGACTGCATTCTTCATCTTGTTACTGCTGAAGAGCAGGATGCCTGTGAAATGGACAAATATGTGAGATTTATATAGATTATAAATGAAACATCCTTGAAACTGAGGAATTAGCTATTTGAAACTTGTGAAAGGAATAATGTATTAAGTAAGCTTAACCCTGCAAAGTTAAGAGCGGCCTTTAAAGGGTAGATTTTGATAGCGAACACCTTTGGTGTTACATCTAAGGCCATAAAGCTCAGTCTTATTCCGAGCTCTCTGACAAGGATGCAAATGGAGGTTGGGGATGGTGAGGGAAATTTGAGGGCTTAGAGCTTCACCCCAACTGAGCTCTTTCTGACCGCTGTCTGGTCATGACCAGTGCCAGGTTTTGTTCTGTGGGCAGGCTGCTGGCCCTGAGGTGGCAGACTAGCCCCTGGGACGATGCTTTCCAGGAACCCTCCCTGGGCTTTGAGCAGCAAAGCCTCAAGCCACAAGGTCCACAACGCATAAATGCTCTTGGTTCAGGGAACCAGCTGGCAGGTGGAGCGTGACACGGTTGTGGTGGGGTTGGTTTGTGTATGTGTGTTTATTGGGTCTGGGAAGACGGGACGGGGGTAATCTGGTTAAACAAGAGAGGCTCTTTAACATGCCTCCCACAGGCCTTCTTGGGGTAAAGAGAGTGAATGCCAGCAAACTGGAAAAAAACACAGGGGGCAGGTTGGACATAAGTCTGAAGTAGGTGTGACCCTAATGCAACGCCAGTGACTCACATTTCTTGCACAGTGATGTGGAACAGTGCATCAAAGCCTTACTTTTTTCATGGACAGAACAACTACTTCAAAAATAGTCTTTGAAGTGGCCCAATAAAGAGATTGCAATGAAATTAAAATAGACGACAGACCCTATGATTTGTGCTGACTGCAGTGGTGTTGATTTTCAAGGTCTGCCAGGTGATATCAGCCTAAAGTATTGATCAGTTATGAAGTGAGAGTGTTATCAGAGTGTGATTTTTTTTTATGTTGCATTTCATTTAGATTCGATGCACTTTCCTGTAATATTATTTTGTGAGAGTATATATAAACCCTCATCTCATGAAGGTAACGCCACCTGATGGTTAAGAAATTGTAACATCACTGTGTTACATGATATAACACAAAAAAACAACAACTCATTTATCTGTGCCAGGGAAAAACGCTATCACAACTGATTAGAAATGCTGAAAAAGTGATGCCCCAACCTGCAACTTCAAACTATTTGATAATAATGGAGGACTGATATTACATGCTTTATTTTGGAGTGAGGTGTGTGTATGGTGTGGGACGGGGTGTCAGTGGGTGGAGTTTGACCATTTATTTAGATTTCTTGTGTACTAGCCATTGTCAGTGAGGAGTCTGGGGCAAATCAGATATTGGAAATGTTTTTTAATTGACATTTTGTGATTCTACATAATCAACATGTCCTTTTTGAGTGCTATCAATTATCTTCATTTTCACAAAATGGTGCTAGAGGGCTGAGTATCTTACCTTGCTCAGTCATTTGAGAAGAATTTGAAGTGGTATGTGTCATGCTGTGTGATTTCAGGTGGACTAACATTTTATTTAATATAGCAGTTGATGGGACAAAGTAGAACCAACACTTCAGAAAACTAACAACAAGAATAAAAAATTACAGTAGGTGATGATGATGTACATGATAGACAGATCGACAGGTAATCTGGTAGACAGTTCCTTAGTAATGGATTTAAAAAACAGATAGAAACTTGACATGTTGTCGTTAAGTATGTGGTATGAAGTGAACATTGCTGGGTACTTATAGACTGTAATGTATGAATAAATGATGAAAACATATTAGGAGATGGTTTTGTTAGAAAGAAAATAATAAGTAGGCATGTGTGTAAACTGTTGATGTTTTATATCGAAAGAGGGGCACAATTCAGAAATTATGGGAATTGCTTGAGGCCATTATGACAAATTGTTTTTGAAGCTTGTGTTTTTGAGGTGCTTAAATTTGCTTACTCAGAAAATGAGGTTGGGGTTGCTCATCTTTTAAGCAAATTAAGCAAATTTGCACTTGGAAGGAGATGTTTGATTGTGTCGATGACTCCATTTTTTAAATTTTATTGGGTGTGTGATAACTGTTTTTGTTCCATTTCAAGCTCTTGTTAAAAATTCTAAAAAGGAGTTTGGTAACAACATTAACAATATGAGCCCCTAGGGAAGAGCATCAACCTCATTTATTTCTGTAATAAATAGCATACAACTTTCTGATAGATAAGAAATCATTTATTTACTTTCAGGCAGCTGTCAATTAATTAATCTTTGTTTCCTTTTATCTAAAGGAGAGGTGTTGGTGTACACAACATGAAAATACAATAGTGGAGGACAGATACAGGTCATTCATACATGAAGATCCTAATATTAAACTCTGGGAGACCCCACATGTAAGATGTTTGAAACTGGAAAGAGCATTATTCCATAAGAAACATTGCTTTTAAGTGAAAAACTTTTGAACCACATTAGCTCTATATTCTGTATACCACAAAGACGTTTTGGGCACTTTTTTTGTTAAAACTGTATCAACTGTCGGGTGGCTGGTGATAATACACGTTGGTTGTGCAAGACTTAAATAACAACACCGCACTGTTAAAGGTATATGTATACTTAGTTGCCATGGGCAGTGAAGAGCGAGCCAGATAAATCAATCACTAACTTTTAATAAATGCTATGCCTCTGTGTTGCACACATGGATTTTGGTGTCCTTTAAGTTGATATATTTTCAGTAGTCTGTAGCATGGTTATGGAGACAGCCCAAAAAATCTCTTGAACCATACACAGCTACCACTCTTACTTTTATTGCCAGAGTGACTCTTTAATCTGAGACCTGACTTAAAGTACAAGAAGAAAAAAAACATTTAGTGACCAATCCAAAATGCACTGTCAGGTTTTTTCCCCCCAAGGTTTCCTATCCTAAAAAGACTAATTTTCAACACAGTAATGCCTGTCTTGGTCTGTGGAAAGTGAAACAGCCAAAAACAAACTTAACTATCAGCAGCATGGCAGAATTCAACCTCATTTCCACACACTACCTGAGTCAGAACCCGCTGACTCAGCAAGTTTGAGCCTGGGGTCAGCCATTTTGATTGATTGGATTTTAAGTTGCCCAGTTTTCAGGAGACAGCGTGTTTAGCAGGTTGTACAGTACAAAGCACAGACCCAAGTCTGGGCCTCACACTGTGGTATTTGTTCAATACTTGTTCCAAGCAAACACTTTCCCTTGGTTTGATGTTTTTAGACACAGGCCCTTTACTTAAAATCTCTTATGAATCACTGGCCCTGAGACAAGCATCTAATACACGACCACAGGGAAAAAAGAAACATCAAGGGTATGCACATATCAGATGTATGACAATCTTCTGCCTAAATGAACAGGTTGGCATAATACCCATGTGCTACTCAAATAGTAACATGAAAGCAATGATTCCCTGACTTTTTATTTTAACCTCATTTCATTTGCTTGAATAGAGCAAACATGAGATATCCTCTGATACTTGAGGAGTGAACCGGAAAACAATTATTTAAAGGCTGGTTGTATTGTATTGAACATTTTCTTTTTTATACTGGACTCCTCCATGATTTTTGTGTTGACAGCAATAAAATCAGATAAATACACATATAAGCAGACTTTTATGAATATTCCGGGCAAACTGTTTGACCAAAGCTGGACGACTAAACTTTTTCCTAAAAATTTAGTTAGAAGAAAGACATAACAAACAAAATGTCATCTCAAATTTACTGTTCATAATTTAAATGCACCAGCTGACGGGAACAACAGCAGCAGCAGTCCAGTGGGGTCTTGTAGAAAAGGGAGAACTGCAAGGACCCTAAACACAATAGTACAATTTGTAATTTTAGGACAAGTTCCTCTCAAGGACAGCAGATATCTGATACATGAAGATATAATGTTTCATACGGCAATAGCATTCTGTGACATTTCATCTCACTCAGTTTTGTGTGAAAGTTTAAAGTAAGTTTACACCAAAAGACTGTCATTTAGGACCTGAAACTGTACCTTTGTTAAAAGCAAAATACCAGCTTTCGTCTCCTCTGACAAACCTTTGATGGTAAGCCCAACAATCAGTGGCACTACAGAAAAACCTTTTGCTGAGGAACCTGGAAACAGAATTTGAAGGTTTGTTTTTTTTTGTATTGTTTTTCTTTTAACAAATACTATTACTTAAAGGTTCTGAAGGAAAATAGAGTATCTATAAAGGTCTGGTCACTGAAGCAACAGTTAAGCAACTTGCACTCTAATCACCTGTAAAAAAAAAAAAAAAAAAAAAAAGAAAGAAAAAAAACCTGTCAGTGTTTTCTCTCTGATGGAGGCATGAGAGCTGTGATTAGGTGATTAATCAGGGTGTCTTTTGTTTGATAGAATGCTTGGTTTGAAGTCTGCAGAGAACAGAAAGTGTGCACATAGAAATAGTTTCGACCATTGTAAGAAAGCTAGATCACTCATCATGGCTATGTCGGCAGAGGCTTTTTTCTTCTCTTTCTTTTGCACCCCGCAACAATAACGCTACTGTGTATGAAACAGGTAAGAGTGATTGCTCTTACAAGTCGACACCCAGATATACATATACAACATAGTAAATAAGTTTTAGAAGAAGGAAGAAAAGATGTCCAGGCTTCTGTCTGCCAGTATCACTGAAAATGATCCAGCACACAAACATCAGCAGTACAGGGTTTGGCAGGATGTACAATGAAAGATTTCATCATTGAGTAACAGTGCCTCGATGCGTGGGGCACAAAAGACTGAATAATACAGGTGTGGAGCGCGTAAAGTGAACATATCAAATAAGAATAGAATAAGTAGGGTGGCAATGCACAATTTCTACATCTTAACTTTAACTCATTGATTGTCAAAAGTGAGCATGATGAAAGGAAAGGCTTGGACACCAGTATTGAGACATTCTAATGAAATCAAGACCAACTCTTGTATGTAATGTTCATGTGTGTTCACTAAATTTCCTATTTCTGGAAAGAACATAAAAAGGAAGACTGTCTTTACAGGTATGTAGCTCCAAAGCCAAACTCCTCCCGCATTCCCTGAAATAAAGCTTTCATTATCAGAAAGTTCAGCTCTCAGCATGATGGGTGGTGAGGTGAGTGGAATATAGTAGTTTCAGTATGTTCATTGAGTTCAAATTGACCCTTTTTCCCTCAGAGGACCAACATCCTCTCCACAAATGGATTTTTGATCCATTAAGAAAAAAAAAAAAAAAAAGAGGGAAACGAGGCCCTGCCTTACAGGTTGACAGCAGGGGAATTCTGGGATCTATTGCCAAGGGTGACCACAAGATGAACAGGGGAAAAGTCAGCTTCTCTGCATCCTTGGGCCAAAATTTGAGAGAAAATATATCTGCATTTTGATTTCCATGGACAAGGAGGAGGAAAAAGAAGGCAGGAGAGCACAGTGCAGCTTATTTTAATGTTCTAAAGGGTGGGAATGTGCTGCAAGCAATTTCAGGGTCTGTTTCTGATACTGCATATAGCCCAGCAGCTCTTCAAGAGTGTGGTTCCAAAGTAGAGGTTTGATGGACATTCAACTTCATATGAAAAGATCAGTGTACAATTATTTTATTATTGTTAAAACAGATCATCCAAACGTCATCATTCACTATCAGGAAAAGTTATTCCTTCAAAGTCCAACCAGAGAGCCGTGGACCATTGCTCTCATTTGCTCCTTTTTTGTATCTTCATTGTTTATTTGTTTGCTTACTTCTGAAATAATTTGAAAATCTGCTTGAGAGGGACAGGATCAGGGCGTCTGGTTTGACTTTTTCAAGACAATACCCCTTTTGTTCTTTTCAAGAGCAATTCACTGTCCCACTATGAATTCAGACAACCAACTGATCATAGGCAGACACACATCTGGAGTGCAAACATCCTCTGAATTCAGTAAATGTCAAATAAAGCATCATTTCTACTGGAGTATTTACACTTGTTGGTTTGCATAGTCAAAGGAAATTTTAGTCACGTTGTAATAAATGTACTTGATTGCACTTGCCTAAGTGATTAAGTTGTAAAAATATAAATGATAACTGGTTGAAATTACATTTCTGAATTACACATGTACAATATTTCAGATGAACAGTTTTCTTTGTGTTCAAGTAGTCTGAGTTTCAGTTATGCTCTGAAAACCTTTCTCAATATATGTTCAAATTATTGTCTTCTCGTTGAATGTGAAATTGTTGTTAATTTTGATATTATTTCCTTAAACCAGTATAACTAACAAAATCACTTGTATAAATGCTTACTTGTTGGTTAAGTGAAACTGAAAAGAGGACTGTAAAGGTAAGGAGAAAACTCACTCTTTGTGGGAATATGAAATCATGGGAATATAAAAATGTATTCCAGGGTATCTGAGGTAGACAGCAAGTACATGTCAGTAATGTCTAAATATAGTAAAACAATAGAGTCTCTGTGGTCATCTCATCCCCATGAGCAAAGAGATCTATTTAACGTCAAACGCCTTCCTGTAACTCTACTTATGTAAACCTAATGAGATATCAATACCTACCATGAACCATATAAAAAAGAGGAAGCAGAGTTAGATGCCATAAAAGAGGGATTATGGAAAAAACCACAGCAATGACACTCAAGATCATTGCCAAAACATTGAATGCAGCAAGGGAAAAAAGTGTTTTCAATGACAAATCTGAAACAAATGTGTATAAATGAAAGAGAATTAGAAGCACAGCAGAATCAAACATGACTGAAAACTGTGCAGTGAGTTTTCACAATTTTAAAGAGCATTGATATGAACCTAGGAGTCACCAGAAGAATCTATCAATATTTTGTGTTACAAGTTACAAGACTGAACTGAATTGAGAAATCTTGCAACCCCCCCCCCCCCCCACTCAAATGAAACAAAAACAAACAAACAAACAAACAAAAAAACCCCACATAAAATGAAGAATTGTCACAACAGTATTTGCCATTTATACACCCAGCAACCACTGCTGCAACTATTGCTTTATATAGATAGTAATACAGAAGCACACATTAAGAAATGCTACATCTGTTAGTTCTGTGTGAATAAGTAAGCAGAGCTTGGTCTTACGCACATCCTTTTTGTCATACTTATAAAAATAAAATAAAAAGCACCGCATGCATTGATGAAGTCTGACTTAACTGTCAGTCTTGAGTTTTAACTCCCAAGAGATTTTGAAAGCAGACTGAGCAGTGATGATGGTCAAATTTCAGCTGGGACAGAAGGAGGAGGAGAGATGAGAGAACAGAGCCTGTCTACACATTCTTCTACATCTTAAAACAACGTTTGATTGGCTAAAAGTGCCATGGAAAAGACGACTGTATTCTTGGCTTGGAGAGGAGTCCTCCCTAAGCTCTCAGTGCCTTCTATGACACATAGAGTTTAAAACCAAACACACTTCATTAACTCAAACTGTACACTTTCCATCCATGTGTAAAAAAACTGATTCAAAAAAGGACACAAGAATACAGCACATGTATAATTCCAATAGCATAAACCATCTACAGCAGCATTAGATATTGTTAATACAGCGTATAAACATCTTGTAGACATCTATTTTCTGTATTATTGGATTTGGTCAACAAATATTTTGAAACGTAAAAGGAACATAATTCTTCTGTTTCGTCTGAGCTGTTCTTTATTATGCTGTGTTTGCAATGCTTCCTGATTCATAGATAGTTAAGGGAAACAGGCAACAATAAGCTGCAGACAGAAGGAAATTATTTATGGAGGTGGGAAGCTTTGTTGACTCCAATTTTGGAAATCTCTCTGGGCTGGGCCCAAAGATGCTCTCCACACTGAAACCATGAAAATACATAATTTGAACAGAATCACTTGAGTCAGTTCACATTGTTTCCTGTATGGTGCTTTCTTGGCAATACAGGGAAAAAGCCAGCTAATCTGGATTTTCTGGATTTCTAGCAGTTACAGTCCATACATGCCACTCTTTGCCTATAGTTCTTTTTGCTCATTAGCCAACAGTCTGTGTACATGACTATTGGCTAATGGAGGACCTCTTAGAAACCTCTGTTTGAACCATCATGTCTTCAGACCTGACTTAGGATATAGAAAAGTTCATGTGACATATGTCACAAAAAGGACCATGGGTAGTGGACATAAGAACAAATGCAAATATCAAGACACACAATCATACTCCATTTATGCCAACACACATACCCCTGACACACAATTGCACATTCCATCTAAAAGTCTGCCTTCAGTCTTTGGAGTGGCCAACAAATCAGAATCATTACCATTGAAATCAAGGAAATCCTTGGGCGCTTTTTTCTTGCCAAAGTCCAACATGTGTTTTCCCTTTTCAGCCTCAACGGTTTTTGCACATCCCAGGACACCAAACCAAGGCAGCCTAGATTTGAAAACAGAGAGAACTGTGCTCCAAGGGTCTTCTTGGAACTGGAGAAATGTACTCCGCTTTCATCAGCTGCCTGCAAGTTTGATCATGACAACAACTGCCCTGCAAAACATCAGAGAGTCTGGCACCTAAAGGTCCCTTTTGTCTCCTGGAGTGATCTCACTTTTCCAGTGTCCCAGTAACACTTAAAGGTCACTCCATGGTGTGAGGTTATTATGTTCATTGCAGATCTTTGCTTCCTCATCGCTGTGCCAGCCATACCATAGTTTTTAACCGAGAAGCAATGACTTATTTTTGGAAATTCATGAACATTTTTGGTGGCAAAAAGAGCACTGAGAGTACAGCATTTAATTCCAGGGGGATCTTGGGCCCATTTGAATCGATCTTAAAAAAGGTCTTAGGCCAGGTGTCAAGGGCAGTAAATGAGCTATGTCTCATTGCATGTCAAGGATTAAAAAAATCACCCTGATCTCCCTTTTTAAAATGTCCTTCATTTATGATCTGGCCAAATTTAGAAATTCCCAGCTAGGCTTCAAGGTTTACTAAAAAATCAACGCACTGTAAATGAACACCACACCTGAAGCCTTTCCCAGGATACTTTGCATTACAACACTTCTTCTGTGAGGAGGACAATTACTCTGCAAAATGTTACGACCAAAATCACATGACTGAAATGATCCAAAAATAATTTAGTTTGCTATTCAGTCATAAAGAACTAAAAGTGAGCTAGTATTTCAGCTTGACAATTGAGTTCAAATATTCTCAGAATGGAAATTATGGTCATTTGTCATAAAAATGACTGAGCAGATGTTTAATGAAAATTGGAGGTGCACAGTTAAAGCCTCCAAAGTAAGCACAGGTTTAGAAAGTGTCAGCACTCTCAACTGTCGTGTGAATTACATGCATTCTAAAAATGTTTCACGATATTTTCTTGACAGTTTGACTTGGGTATTTTAATATATATTAGTGTGTAATGAAGTGTTGTGCCCCTTCATTAGGCAAAGAAATGTATTTGGAAGAAGATTAAACAAGTGGATAAATTAGATGAAAGCGAAAATGTTCCATGCAGAGCCAGGGGTACTAGTGTTGATAGTATAAAGCGAAGGATAGCTCTTCATCACTTGGCTGGGTACGCATGCAGAGCCCTGTCCTGTTTTGGTCAGAGAGCTTGGAGGTGTTCAGATTATTGGCTTGGTGACTTTGCTGTAGTTGTTAGAAGTTAATCAGTGGAGCCATTACATGAGCATGAGGTGGTAGTTGGAAAGAAGAGGATGTTGGTTTAGTGATGGAAATCGGAATAACCACACAAAAAGTCAAACCAACAGTTAAGTGCAGGTCGTTAATCCTATCAACATGCATGAAAATGTGTGTTTGCACAGGGAACTGGGCTAAATTATTCAATTTGTCCGTTTTGAGAACGATGTTTGGTTTGCTAATTTGTGGAGGACATTTTCCGTAGAGAGGAGAGAGACATGACCTCGTTCTGAATTCTAATTTGAGGACCAGAAAAATGTGGGCAAAATAAACCAGATCATCAAGGGAAAATTTCTCCCAAATGGAGTTCATAAAATTCCCTTAAAGTTGTATAAATAAACCCAAATTTAATAATTCAAAAAAGGTGCATGTACATGGATTATAAGACTTTGCACCCTATTATACCTAACTCTGAGTCAATTACAGGTGAAAGGCCTCCAGTAGAAACACATCTGAATAATAATAATAATAATAATAATAATAATAATAATAATAATAATAATGATAATAATAATACATGGTCATATTCTTCACACTCTTGTCTTGTACCAGCATGAAAATTCAGTCAAAATAACTTTGATCCAATTAAGTAAAACACAAACATTCACAGCTAACATGGCACAGAAAATCAAAGTTTTTGTGCCAATGTATAAAATATACACTTACACAAGGATTTCCTTGTGGTCTTACAGGCCATTCCATACAAGAGAAGAGCAGTCTCTTTTCAGCTTGGTAAAGACAATGCTGATTATAAGAAAGTACAGCACATATCATTCATGTGATGGTGCACATTTCATATGTAAGCGCCATAATGCTCACCATCCTATTTCCAGCCTTGTGTCTGTGGTACCAACTCCTGGGTGCACTGAGTACTGAGAACACAAAAAACTTAAGCATATACGTGAAAAGAAGCACATTTTGGTGTTGCTGCAGGAGTCAGCAAACCTTGACCACTGTGGGGCATTGAATGCCTTTGCAGAGTTAGGGAAGATTTTCTTACAGCCTTGCTGCCCACTTACACAGTTAGGGAATTGAGTTTAAATCCATGGTGCCTGCACATTGGCAAGGTACTTCCAACACTTTCACATAACTTTCTGAGCACCGGGCAATGCTGGCAGATTATCACTTTTCACTTTCCTTTTTCCGCTGTTCATGACAGCACCAAGTTGACATCTTGGATGTCATCGCCATGCTGCTCCCAGAGAGAGGAATTATCCAGCTCACTAGTTACATAAGAGCTGTGAGAACATTGATTGGACACGCTGAGGTCAAACGTCAAAGAGGTAGAACAGTAAAATAGCATGAATTCAGTGTGAAGGGTCCTAAACATGATTAATATAGATCGATTTTTTCTGTTTTTTTTCCCTTATAGCACTTTCTACTCAGTATCTCTTTTCAGTAATTGGCATGGAACATTCAGTCTCATCATTCAAACAAATTAAGATCCTGTGAAAACCACAGTATATATACAGTGAAGACATTGTGCACAACCCTTACTATGTATTTCAAGGAAACAACACACAGAGGACCCAGCACTGTTCAAAACCAAATATCCATGTCTTTGGGAATAGGTGGGAGGGGCTTGGACAGAGGGGCAAAGCATGTTTGCTTTCCACACTAACCAGTGGTTAAGAAGGATGGCATTTTTTTGGCTCATGTCGGTGCGGGTGTTCCGTAGAGACCTATCGGTGACACGCGCTCAAAGAACTCCCAGGTTTTGCGGTGCCAGAGGGCTGCTGAGCTTGGCATGAACCCCTGCCCTGCTGTCCCATAACAATAATACATCCAGCTGGGGTGCAAGAATCTGACACCCCCAAAGCAGCTGGGGCTGCCCGGTATAGCAGCATAAGCTGCCATTTTCAAACACAACCCCAGGGAGTTTTGTTTGAGTGGATTCATGCATTTACATTTGTTCTGATTGGACTCCATAACCTGGTAACTAAAATGGAATGTTATTCAGCAATACACTGGTTTCAAAGTAATTGTAAAGATGCCTTATGGAATTGTACAATGGATCAAGAATTGTGTAGTTTAAATCTGGCCCCAAAAAACGAAACAAACACATAAAACAAACTAGACAAAGGGGGCAAATCTCATCCCCGTACACAAGGTTATCTAGTGAATAAATTAATCTACATAAACAATGACTGGGGACAAAGACTTTAGGCTTTGTGGTAGGGGCAGCTCTTCCTGCAGGGTCACTGGACTGGCCTGAATTATACAGAGACTAGTAATCCCATTATCCTTCAGGGATCACTGTTTCCAATTTATTTTCCCCAAATGCCCTGACATCCCTCTGAGTGAGAAAATGAAACTCTCCCGAACCTAGCCTATTAATAGGCCTCACCAACCAAACACAAGGTTTAGAGTTTCTCTGGTTTTTCGGGTTGCGGCACTCAAAAGGTGTGTGGTGCCTACTGTTCGGCGACTTGACAGTTACAGACCCAAAGTGCCCAAGTCATTACATTCCATGGGTGCTGGAGCAGGCTCTCAGGTCATACTGCGGTCTCTGGCTGCATAAGAGAATGCTCTCTGAATGCTCTAAGAATGCTTTGGGGAGGCAGCAGGCACCGTCGCGCCCTGGCCCCAAATGCTTAATAGGCCTGATTATTTTAGTAGAGCCAATAATGACAGTGATTATAAAAAAATGCTTGCTGTTAAGAACTGTTCTTCAGATCCAATTATGGCGTTTAGTTGCTGACAAGCTCTCCACCACCTACAGGCTATGGAAAAAGAAGATCCTGGGAAGGTTAGGCATATGAGACTCATCATTTTTGATTACATTTGCACTGGTATGAATTCCATACTACTATCACAAAATTATTATCATTTGTTTGTGTTGTAGAAGCCCTGAAAGAATTGTATTTTCATTCACACAGGATGTTTAGGGAATTGTGAAGTCAGTTCTGCTTCACAGTTCATGCACTGCATTACATTAGGGGTTTGAAACCCAGAGCTTCTAACCGTTCCTTGACTGTGTCTCCACTATTAAACAACAGTTATAGGAGGGTAACACAGCTTTAGTCAGTTTTAATGTAGCTAAACGAAAATTAGTAGCAGATTTCAACTGAGCTTTAAAATGAAAAAAAAAAAAAAAAAAGCTGGAAAAGTACCGATTTTTTTAAACCTTCATCTCCTTCAGACAAGGACTCAATGAGCCAAAAACCGACGGGGTGGCTTTCACTCTCACAGCACTCTGGGACTTTTTGGTGCAATCTGAGAGGGTGACACGGCCCATCTCATATGCAACCGCACTCTGGGAGAACCACCGGGATTGTCATCGAAGGGAACTAAACTCTTGACAAACAGCTTCCTTTCTTTCCAAGGGATAAGAGGTTTTGGGCCTCTGAAGAGCACTAGAAATGCACACGTCATTCTTTTTTTACCTGAATGGAGGCTACTGTTTCTTCACTTGAGTTCACCACCATTTCCAGAATCTACCGCCCACTGGGCCAAACACGTCACCTGTTTCTGCAGCCCATTTTTCACCCAGTTGACGGACAAACTACTAAATGTCCTTCCAAAGGGAGGGTCGTATCAATGTTTCCCTTACTGTTCGTTTTACAGCCACCTAAATCAAAAAGTGAGAGCTAATGCTAGTAGACACTTGACATTGTGTAGAGGGCTTGTAGATCAAGCATATCACAAGTCAAGGTATACAATTCTTTTTGTTGTAATACTCTCCCACAGCGGTGTACTTGTTTAATTGCCCTGAGTGACCACAACAACAGATGAAAATTTTTAAATTTTGGCCAAAGATACAAATTTAACACGACACAATGATCACTGTATGAATTTTCCTGATCTATAGTTTGCAGGTTTAAGCATGAAGTAAAATGATTGTCCCATTGCAACAATGACAATACAAACAAACAAAAAAATTAGGCTAATTATCCAATTAACCTAATGCATATTACTCAGATGGCTCATAATTAGCACATTTCCTGATGGCTTTGTCCAGAGAACTTTCAGGCTTTTTGAGTTAACTTGCAAGAGACACAAACATTTAGATTTCCCTTAGAATTTTGGTGTTTGAATTCTGGCCCTCATTTGCCACAACACAGCAAAAGCAAATGAATAGAGCCCCATGGGTCGATTACACTCAAAGAGGAAATTCTACATTTATTATGACTCAATCCCTGCAGTCCATCTTCAATAATCCTGTAAAATACATTAAGTGCTCAGAGAGTGGGGGACTCACAGGTATTCAAACTGTGGGAGCTTTGTGTTTTTGAGTTAATGAATCTCTTTCCCCACAGAAAATAATTCCAAAATTCTGCCATCGAAAACCAGCTTTGAGGGGAGTCCTTACAAAAAAGCTATTAAATATGTCAGAATTTTCTCATGCATGCTGCATAAAGTTTGGCTCAAAGAACAAACTTCACAAATCTCACTTTAAAATTGCACACATGAAATGTTAAAAACATTCAGTCTTTGGATAAATGACTGCATATTTTTGTTTTCTATCATACGTTTCTACTGAAGGAATTAGTCTATTTTAGAGTCAACACAGATATTTCCAAGTCAGATATTATCAAAATTACTGACCTCCAGAGGGCAGCTGCCAGAACTGCATTGGACATTTTTCTAGAACAAACAAGAAAATATAAACTCTCATAATATAACACCTAATGCAACAACCATTCTGCACAACTCATTACAAAATCCAAGTATCTGAGAGGCCCTCAGTCATAAATATTCAAGGGAACAGTATAATAATGGTGGCATCATATCATGATCATTATTACCCATAATAGCTAAGTTCACTGTCACTATCATCACCAATACATCAATGCCTACTGGTAATCTTCCAATAATAAAAGACTAACTGAAGACCTTGTTTGTGTGGCTGGGATCCCAGCCTTGGCCCTCTCTGTGAAAGGGAAAAAAAAAACTTCTCCTGTACTGTGGCCAGTGATGACATGACAGAAGAGTTACGAGGCACCAGGATTAGGTTCACTGTGGAGACAATCAAAACAAGGAAGAGGAGCTTTGTGGAACCTCAGCCCCCAAACATCCAGGACCTGTCCAACCAGGGTATCCATAGAATCCCCTCCACCTCCACCATGTGCAATCTGACACAGGGGGATTAGACAGAAGGCGCTGGTACTCTGGAGGGAGGATGGATGTTTGAGACCAAAGAACTGGATAACCGACAGATTTCGCCCTGTTTGTTCAGGGGGCATATTTGAAGTAATTTATTCCCAAGGGTTGAATGGACAATTTATTTGGGCAGATAAGTGTGGAAAATGTTTTGTTCCAGTGCTTGTAGTGACTGCCTATGGCACAATGCTGTTGAACAAGACAATACAATTTTCACATACTAAAATACAATACAAAGTGATAGCGTGAAAACATTCAAAGTTTCAGAAACTCTGAGAATGGAAAATTCAATGACAAACCCAACTGTCTTTGACCTTGCATATATGTTTCGTGTTTAAAAAAAACAACAACACACAAATATTAAGTCTGAGTTGTGATGAAGAACTCAGAGAGTTTAAAACTGCTTTGAAAAGTTTTACAGTTTTAAACAGTTTTAATCTTCCTGATATATGATACAATATTGAGATACTATGGTTATCAGAATACTTCATTCATAAAGCTTGTCAAATTGTCTTCATTCGAGATGTAAAGAATTCGAGATGTGAAGAATTCGAGATGTTCTGGGAAAAGTACAATGCTGTATCAGAGTCAATGGAACAAAAGGAAGGGAGAATTTCCTCAAAAGTCCATTCTGTGGCCTTACAGTTGAGCTTTGATCTTTATTCCTATCTCTGCTATTTCTGTTAATATGGAGACACAGGCCTGTAAGTGGCGGGGTTAGCAAACAGAATTCGATCTCACATTGAAACATTTCAAGCTATTTGAAAAGGTGCACTTTTCCCAGTCTTATTCCAGGAGGAGAGGTGGCTTGTGGATTCTCAGTATGTCTGAGGATAATTAAGTCATTTAGGAATTTTTTACAGTTGAATATTTACAACTTCAAGCGGACTTCAAAGCTTTGAATAGAAGTTTAAAATGTTTAAAATGTTAATCTGAATACCTGATGACACATCACCACTCCAGTAATTCAAGATCTGGGTTCTCTGATCTTTGCCCTGTTTAGGTTCTTTCAGTCTTAGGCCACAAGAGGGAGTTTTAACAAGAAAAACCACAAGCACCCAAGGATGTGTGAACTTGCATTTATTACTTTAAACAACACATGAGTGTTCTTTGAAGATGGGATATGTATACACACACACACACACACACACACACACATATATATATATGTACACACACACACACACACACACATATATATATATATATATATAAATGAAATATAACAGTTTAGTAATTTTGCTTTTATCTGTCACAGACAGATGATTGCATTTGGGCTTATTTTAAACTGTGTTAGTCTCCAACTTTCCTGTGGCATTGGAATAGTCATCTCTCTTCAGCCTGGCAATCCCCAAAAAATGTGGACCTGTATATCAATGTAATAAGCAATTCCACTCTATTACATGGAGCACATCACATGAACAAACAACATCTGTATCATATGTGACAGACAGGGAACTACATAGGTCAATAATACAAGTTGACCTTTAAACTGAGCTCAGTGTATGACTCATCAGAATTTACCCTGGGGACTATGACTTCATTATATTGATATTATGGAACAGGTAACATTTACTGGGTGAGTCATTTATGACAGTCTTCGAATACACGTTTAAACTGAATGTGGCCTCAGACTTAGTCACAATCTTGACATGTTTAGGGATTCCCTGTGTCCTAATATCCTGTCTGGGCCCTGCAGACAGAAGTTGAACCCTTGACCTTCTCAGACCTTTCTCACAGCTCAGCCCAGGAACATTAACACCCAGCATGTAAACTTCCTGTCTCCTAAATCATCTGCTTTGTATAAAGAACGTACGTGACACAGGACTCTGGAAAGGGTGTGTCTGAACAATTCATTGCCACTAAATTTAGTGTGGCTCAGTGTTGATAAGAGGAGCAGCTAAACTAAAAATATGCCACTTTAAAAAGGCAGAGATGATGTGGTGCTTCAGAGCCACTGCCTTCATATATCTCCATTTTTTTTTCATCAGGGAAGCTAATAAGAGATGTACACTAGTCAAACTGAGCTATATTGATGTGTTTAAAAAGTTGAATTGTCAAGTTGCTATTTGCATTTATCTGCAATGAGATAATTGTTTTCATCCCAGAATAAAAACTGATGATGGATTTATAGAACTTTGTTTTAATAAGGGGATAGCCAGTTTATCAAAGCATTATGTAAGGGTGACTTCTGTGAAAAGATTTGATGGATTGTTGGACAGGTGATGAGTAAAGGGAAGCAGGGTGTGTAGGTACTCTCTGAGCACAACTGTTCTCGGAGTGAATTAAGATTATCCCGGCAAGTTTGTGAGAGTGCTTCTCCTGTGGAAGTTTTTCTGTGAGTGTGGCCCTCCTGTGTGCCAAAATGACACAATTTCCTCTAGCTGGAGGGCAAGCAGAAAGGTGGGTTTGATGTGGACAGGATGCAGACGCAGGAAAGTTCTCTTATTCATTCATGCTGTTTGAGGGTCCTGTTGAAACAGATGAAGCAAGTGGCTCATACTGGTTTGGCTTTAATTCCATAAGGCATTTATGTAGCACAGAGTTCTCCAGTTTGACACCAGGAACAAAGGTAGGAGATAGGATATAAATTGAATGAGTGCAGTTCTTAAAAGTTTAATGTGATGTCATTTTGCAGTATTTCACCCACAACTCACAGCATGTGTGCAGTTAGGACAAGAAAATGCAATCTCCGTTTCTCATCCTATGTGCGTCAGAAGTCTCCAGAAGGGAAAAGGATGTGAGACCAACAGTTACATGAGGCATCTTAAGACGTTCTTATGCTATACCTGTGTGAGAAACTCTCTCATAGATAACATAAAAGGAAAGGGTTGTGGTTGTGGGCTTATTTGAATGGATATGACTTCATCTTTGTTAAAGATAGGCATCTCTTCTCCTGTGGACCCACAGTTTGTGCAGACTTTTGCTCTATCCCTTATCTGAGATACCTGGCCCTACTATTCAGATATTCATTCAGGCCTTAATTGGCTACACTGGTATACTATAATGGTGCTTGTATAGTTTGCAGCTATACTGAAGAAGGTTGACTGTCCCTTGCATATTCAATACCTGTTATGTTTAAGCCTCTCATTATGGCCTGTAGGTAGGTAATGATATACAACATACCCCATCCTCCCTCCAGAGTGGAGCAATAGAAACTAAACAAAATATGTAGAAATCATATGGTAATTATCTGTATGGTCACATTGAAAGAAACCTGCGACAGCTGGAAAGTGGTTTTGACTCAATGTTAAAACAAACACATGTAGGTATCTGGGGTATGTGTATGTGTACGTGTACGTGTGTGTGTGTGTGTGTGTGTGTGTGTGTGTGTGTATGTATCAGTGTCTTTGATCAGCAGACATCCATGGCATTTCAGATGCCACCCTGGCCACACCCAAGTCTCAAACTAATCAAAACCGTTCACAGTTTCATACGCTAGTTAGGTTTATGTCACGTCTTAACTCTCTAATCCAAATCATTCCACAAACTAAAAGAGAATAAAAGAAAAAGAAAACAAACATGAAACGATTTTCAGGTTCTATGTTTAGCACTCCCTCTGTACCTAGAATACAATTAATGAAGATATAACCTCCAAGAGGATTTCACAGTGGAGCCTTTGCCCATGCTAACAACTCATTAATTAACTAGCTCTCCCAGTATGTATTTACTCTCAGGGGTGGGGGTGGGGTTATGAGACTTGGAGACAAAACAAAAGCCACTTGATCAAAGAGGAGACAAGTCTGTCCAAGTCAGGGCACAAGGAGGGTGGGCTACTGTGTCAATGCAGACTTAAGCATAGTGCCCTTGTTAATCAAAGATCAGAGGGCAGGAAGAGGGTGCTGGCAACTCACCGCCGGCACCACACCCCAGAATAGTGCCCAGGATACTGGTACTAAGAGCAGTTCTGTTTGTAAGCAGATAAGACAAAGAGGTACCACATACAACAACATGAGCGAGAGGAGAAAAGACTGAATGCTCTCATTTGCAAAACTAAGACACTATAAGAGAGCATACAGATGTTATAATATTATGAGTTTTATAGGTGTTTTTGGCATGGGCCTTGTGTTACAAATAGATTTTGAGAAAAGTACATCTGTCATTTCTCTTCAAAGCTTAGGTGCTGATATTAGGACAGGAATTATGTTCTTCTAGTATATTTTAAATGGTATTGTACATTACCAATCGGTCTGGGATAGGTGTTGAAACATGGAATTATAAAACATGTGATGAGATATAGACCTCATACTTCTAAGACATTAAAAAATCTGTGTGTAGCTGAAGTTGCACAATGAGATAATCATTACAGCGCAGTAGTCTCAACACAGGTACGGAACCCAAATACAGTACATTGTACCTTCAAGTCGACCCAATACACGTTTTTCCATGCTGGTCAACTCCCAGTTGCACTGTATAATCTGTACCCCCTACCTAACCTTACACAGTGAATGGGCATGTGTTTCATATGGAAATTGTTATTTTAACCACATACATAAGCGTTGTGAGTACTGTTATGGAAAAGTAATTGCTGCAATTACTAGGGGGAATGACATCTGTCATAAGGTCAGGAGCTTTCCCTTGGCAGAAATGTTCCTCACAAAGTACTGCAAGAATTCAGTGGAAACACCACTCAACACTAATTCACCTTTCTTCCATTAGAATGTAGAAAAACAAAGCTCATATTGGTATACATATGCATTTAAATTTCACAGGCAGTGAAAGCAGCCAGCTACCAAAATAGAACACCACAATAACCAAAACCTACTGGACCCAATAGAGCATCTTCTCAGAAAACAAATGGCATCTAAGTTTGTTTTTGAAGCTGAGAATAAGATAGATTAAACTGTGACCTTTAATGAATTATAAATTTGTCACACTCTTCATCATGTCTGTACTGACATTTAAATAAAAATCAAGAAATATTATATGGCTTATTTAGAGTAATATTGCTGTATCCCTTTCCAAGTTGCTGCAGTACCCTCACAGTAGGATTCATCCCTTTGTCTAAATAAGCATTGGTGTCATTTTTTGGCTTGAGATGGCAGTGTCTCTTCAAACATTTGCAGTTTGCTAAGCCCTATTTTGGTTGAAGCATTTTATCCTCAGTGCCCACACAAACAGTCATTATTTAGGCAGACTATTTTCACAAGAAGGTCCTAGGCAATGTGCATCAAAACCAAAAAAGGCTTTTGTTCCTGGTAGGTGTTGAGTCTCCTCAGCCTCACCCTGCACAGATGTGTTAGTATAGGCCTCATGCACTGACCTTTGACTCCTAGTGGTCTAAAAATAAAGAAATGCTAACAAACAGGTTTCCCCTGTGTCCAGTGCTGCGACGATCGATGATGTGTGTGCCACTCGTGGGAACCCCAGTAAGAGAGGCTTCTGATATGGAAAAAAAGAGACCTAATGTGTTTTGCAGCTGAGCTTTGAGCTGTTTATGTGAGAAGGAGCTGTAGTTTACATGCCTGAGGCTGGTGAGGGCAGGTTGCGCACAGTTGTCAGGTGCTGACTGTGTTTATAAAGGAAGGGCTGGGAGGCTCTAAAACCCAATAAATAAGATTCATGAGAATGTGTGAGGAACATTTTCCCAATTTTGTGACAGTCTAGGCATTTTTTTAACTTCTGAGCATGGAGTTTGGCCTTTATCATTCAAAATTTTCAAGCCTGTTATTTCATTTGAGATATGTTCTTTATATGCAAATCATAGTAGCTTTGTAGTAAACGTGGAAAGGTCAATACCTAAGCTATTCTGGGTATTCCTAGCCATGTAAGACCACTGTAAAATGGGCGAGCTCCATGTCTAAACCATGCCAAGATGTAGTCAATGCACCAGATGTTATAAGTTTGGTATCATGGGAGTTAGTGGTCACAAAAAAGCCAAAGGGCCACTATCACCAGAAGAATCTGGCATATCCATCTCAGTCAAAAAGCAAGACCTTTCAATTATTATCTCCTCAGTCGCAACACAACTAAAACCATCTCGTCCAGGAGGCCTGTGAGATATCAAACAATTCCACCTTTTTTAAGCCATTAATCAAGTACACTGAGAGTAAAATGTCTCTTGAGCTCCCCCATATCACTGTAGGGGTTTAGAGAAGAATGAAAAGAAAAGCACATAGTGACTGTGGCCTTCCATGAACAGAGTTAGAGTGGTCCTTTCCATGTTACAGGAAATAAAAGTGGAGAGGACAAGGCGTATGGCTTTTGGGGATAGTAGTGCACAAAAGAGTGTCTGTAACAGGAAACTCAGCAGAACCGGCGGCCTCGACCTCCAAAGAAAATACTTTGCCTCATGGCAAAATCAGAACCACATGCGAGCGGAAAAAAGGAAGCTGTAATAATCGGGAGGCTCCACTTCCTGTCTGTTGATTGGGAATGGCCATTGGGAATTGCTACGGCAAAGTGGTAGGGAGGAGGGAGATTGAGAAGGTGGCAGTGTACTGGTTGTCTAGCTAAGTGCTAGAACTGGAATCTCAGATCTCAGAAGTTTAGGTTGAAACTCTCCCCCAGTGTGATCCATAATCTCTCCAAAGTTTGCAACTCCAAGGACCATTACACCAAATGCTGAAGAAGCAGGAACTTTACCAGAGTACTGAACAAGTGTTCATTGAGATCGGAGGACGTTGGTTATAGCCATTATAAATAACCAATGCTGTCAGGATCACTCATATTCCTTGCTGCACACTGATGATGATGATGAAACTGTTATATGAAGATACTTAAGTTTTACTGATATTATTTACTGTTTCATTCAGATCTTTACACACCTTCAAAGAAAACAGAAGTAGCATTTATACAAACAATATCAGAGAACAAACATTACAACTCCTTATGTGAGCACACAACATCTGTGTGAGGGAATTATTATGCCATATTTTGGTTGAAAATATTTTTGGGTTCAAAACAAACAGAGCTTTCTAGTCCTGAGAGGGCACAGTGTAACATTTCTTGGCTGGCAACAGTTCATCCTTGAATGGGTTCACCCTCTCATTCATTGAGGAAAGCCAGCTCACATTCTGAAAACAAATTCAGTTTGGATCAGCCAGCCTGAACAAGAGCTATTGAAGTCCATGGCCTCAGTGCCCAGTCACCGGCAGGCCTCTAGGTGAGCTCATAGAAGGCTAAATATGGTTCCAACTTGATTAATGAGCTTTTAATGGGTATTTCTCCACTGTCAAAATATACCTCCAGGTGACTAAGTGATGAGCTATTGCACAGAGGGGAAATAGGAGGGGGTGAAGGTGGGAGAGAGGCACTGCTTGCCTTCTCTTTAGGGTCACCGACTAGCTGTAAGGGGTCTGACCCTCATTCCAGGTGGCCATCCTTGCGCTCATTCAATGCGTAGCCCCTCAGTGTCAGAAAACCTCTGTGTAAAGCTGGAGCACCATTAAGAAAAATAACCTTGGACTCCATCTGCAGAGCAGCAGCAGCAGTCAGCCATCTCTCCCTGACATGAGAGAGAGAAAACAATCCATCCATCCACCCTCATGCCCTGCTGTTCCACAGCTGGCCACAGGAATGCAAGAGGAGAGCCGACAAAAGCAATGCTCTCCGTTACATACAGACACATGGCCAAAGGTGCAACCATACTGTATGTGTGCAGACACCCATGCAAATATCTTGGATGAAAGACTTTTAAAGAGGATGAAGGGGATTCTTTTCCCCTCTTAAAAAGAGACTATGCTACAAAATGGGCAAAATCCAACTTGCAACATATGCAATGGGATGTTCAAGCTAAGATAGAAGGCCTTTCTTATTCATATGGTTAAAGACTGTACTGTAGCAGCAAGGATCTTATGGTGCAGTGGTGGGCCATATGATGAAAGTGAAGTGGAGTGTTGGGATCCCATGTGATGACCACCTCTGGCTAGACAAGTCAAAGGTAAATAAGCCCGGATAATACTTTGGAGACAGCAGAGGAAAAGGAAGGCCAGACAGTAACTTTATGGGCCATGCTTGACGCTTCACCAGACCAAACTATTTGAAACTGGTGAAATATGGACAGACCTGAGAGAAGGAGAGGCAGGAATGTTCCACAGATGATTCCAGAAACCTACATGATATTACAGTGAAGAGACATGAAAAAATGGTACCTCAAATAAGGATCTGAACTAACAGTCTTGAAAGTATCCTGTGCTTTATTGTCAAAATAAAATATTTTATAAAGAATCAATTGTTCACTATTATTCATTCTGCTGGTGTAGTGATGTAGAAAACAGATCCAGCTGAGGAGAGTGGGGGTGGTTGGATGCCTCCAAGCAGGATAAGAGGGCTGAGACACATTGTCAGAGAGATCTGGGAAGTTTCATAGCACACTCACTTATCGCTACAGTAACAAGGAAGACTCTCTGGACCTTTGTTGCTATCTGTCCACACGCCTTCGCTAATTCACAACATGTTTAAGGAAACAGGCGGCTCCTGATAGTCTATGGAAAATCAGACAGCCTCATATAATATATGCTGGGATGTTCAGTTTCAGATGTGTAGCGTGCCAAATGGGGAATAGGGCTTCTCTGTCCAAGAATCGTCTAAAGGAGTAAGAAAAAAATGTATATTGAATGTCCAGAAGTTTTGTGTAACTGATCATCAAACATGGGCAAACCAGCCAGTCCCATTTATATGGATAAGAACTCTTACTCTTTTTGTAAGTGCAGAATTCATCAATCATCAGTTATATGCTTGTATTTATTAAGGAGTGAGACCTTTTCTAAATCAGCAATGAGTATGTGAGGAAACTAACACTTTTTCCAAAATCCTCATTCAGTCTCTGTTCTGGAAAAAAAATAAACAGAGCAGTACTGCCAGTACATTACAAAACACAGGGCCTCTCATGTAAACATGAAATACAGAACAGCTACTGTCTGCCTTCTGTTCAATATATAGTTACATATTTTAAAAAAACACTATCTGGGTATCCTTCTCTGTAACAATCTCTTGTGCTTCAGCACCCAGTAAGTTTCAGCATAAGCAGATTTTTTTCAGGACTGCACTGACTACTTATTAGACTAACATCAGGGCCTCGGTGGATTTATGTTTTGCCCAGAACTGAACGATTTCCTTCCATTTCCTTTTTTCCTACTGTCACACGTCCATGTCAATTATTGTGACGCTTTCATCATCTCAAGATCATCTGCTACCTGGAACTGTGATTGAAACAAAATGACACAATGGCACTGTTCTTGGTTTGCAGCAATCTGTTGGATTTTTGGCTATATGGCCTATATGGTTGGAGTGCTGACACAGAATGAGCATCAATGAAACCCGAGCCTTAGATTTAAGTGATTCAAGCCATTGACAAGGGATTTTATTTAAGTTCCCTGGATGTATCCAAATGCCCCCCTCCACCACTTCTCATTCTCTTACTCATTCTGTCTGTCTCTTACTCATGATGAGTTTTCCAGTAAAGTGCTGGCTGAACTTCCTTTTTGATGTTTCCCATTTATGCGTGTCACAGTCGACCCACACACTTTCCACCTGCACTCTTCTAGTGGGTGTTTTAAAATGAGACCTTGGAGGATGTTCAGATGCAAAGCGAAAGGCTAAAATGAAGTGATTTAAGAGTCCACTACCGCATTTCACTCTTTAATCTCAATCTATAATCTTTTTGTCAGCCATTATTTTTTGTCAGCCTTTTATTCCATTATGCGACATCTTACAGACAGCATAATATAGATAAATGCTTCTCAGTGTTATGAGGCAGCATAATCTGATGATCAATAAAAGGTAGTAGAGCAGAATTTGCAGAAAACTGCAAAACTGGTCCTTGAAATATAAATATAATTATGCATAAATTTTATATATATTGCTGTTCAACTACTGAAGGAAATCCCAAATTGTTCATAGAAACTTCAAATCAAACATGAACAGGGGCTTACGTACTGTCATTTGATTCTTGTACAGGTCAAGTTTCTGATGAATCCCCCCTGCAGAAATGTACCTACCCTCACCTTTGACCCAGCCTGGTTTGTAAGGTCAGTGCACATGAGCTTAAATTGGCCACTGTTCTAGAATGTGTTACTGCAATCTGATAGTAAAAAAAATATTAGCGAATTCCTTTCTTAGAACTTGTTACTCTCTTTAGTTTAGAGCAGAAATCAAATGTACATCTGGTGCTGCCCTGGACTGATATGACGTTTCAGTTTGCCTGCAAGTTCTTTTTGTGTGTGTGTGTGTGTGTGTGTGTGTTTTTGACACTATTTCTATACGATGTTTTATCCGTGGTTACAATATGCTTGTGAACAGTAGGATGAACATGTTAGCTGCTCTGATCCCTGAATTTCTGAGCTCTCCCTTCAATATACTGATACTAAAGTGATTGATGGAAAGCAGTGTACCCATGCTCAAAAAGGCTTGAAGCGGAGAAGAGGAAAGAGGGCCAGTGCTCTACATGGCTGGAGGAAGCCGGGACGCTGTGCTGTGCTGCGCTATTGAGACTCTATATGTACAATGTTTGCTTTCTGAGTAAGAAAATAGTTGAATTACAACTACTGATATGGAATAATAAGGACTTTCATCGGTTCTCTCTGGGCATCCCCAACACAACTGTGGATTGATTGAGCTATCATATGATCAGAGCTGAGTGCAACAAAGAACAATGCAAGAAGTCCATTTGTGGAGGTTTTTGGTTTTCCATTAACAATAGCTGGTCCACCAATGTAAGGACACAACACAAATAATGTTCTCCCTCTCTGGAGTTGCTTTTCATAGTCTGCAAGCCCTTTTTCTTTCCAAAAGAAATTTCACTTAATATCACGTTACAATAAGACTACCCTTATAAAGGGTTTATGAATGGTTTATAATTAGTTTATTAATTAGGTTGTGAACACTTTATAAATCACTAATAAGCTGTCATGACCAGCAGCAGTGACCAGATGCTTGCCAAATATTGAGCCCACATCACTAATTACTAATGAGTTACTAACATTTATAACTGGCAAAAGGGAGCCTTAATGTAAAGTGTAAAATACATCACCATTTATTAATGAGTTACTACCATTTATAAGTGGCAAAAGGGAGCCCTATTGTAAAGTATAAAACACATCACCATTTATTAATGAGTTGCTGGGTTTTCTCTAGAGTGATGACACTGCCTTTGCTCTTTCAGCAACATGCCCTTTATTTTGCAACAGCACAAACCAGAAAGTAACACACTTAACTTTAGTGGTGTGCGGTTTGCAAACGAGACATTCTTTTTGAACAACTCTTTTCAGTGAGTTGTCTGTACTGGTTCACCAGCACAACTGAGTCGTTCTTTTTATGCTTGTTTGTTTGTTTTTTTAGTCGTTCTTTTTTTTCTAATTCAGCTGCTCCCAGTCAACTGCATGCAATCAGTCAGAAACCTTTGTTATCACTACGCAGTGTGCACAGCAATGGGCTAATAACAGTCAACAAAGAGCGAGAAAACGTGGACTAATGTGTACAAAAAATAGGTCACATTAAAGTTTCTTAAGAAAATAAACCAATTATCTTACTAAATTGACAAGTGTTTACATTTACCCCAGTAAAATAATTATTTTTAATCTTTGTATTACAAACAATAGGATCAGCTTGAGTTCAAAAACGAAGTTCAAAAGCTTGAGCTGTCTGAGTTTGAAAGCTTGAGTTGGACATTTCAATGCAGTAGACGAGTCTACCCGAAGACACAACTCGTGTTCTTGGTCATTCTGTTGATTCAGTGGATATACCATTCCAGTATCCCATAAGGCCTAGCTAGCAGAATTTCAGATATGAAAAAGTAAGCGGCTGAAAGACACGCAAGCTCGCTTTTGTGTGACAAAATAGAAACTTTTGTGCTAGTAAATGTGATGCACTGGTTTATGTAATTACTTTATCAGCGTTAGATTTCTACACAGCCTTTTGCATTCAATGTGAAGCTTCAGTGAATGCTGTGAGCTGAAGAAACGAGTGAGAAAACTTACCAGAAGTGCAAATTAATCAAAACTTAAAAAACCTAGTTCAGTTTCTCGAACTGTTCGAAAGAATTGGTTCACTAAAATGAATCAAACTGCCTGCCAATACCTAACTTGCTGACATGGTAGGAGGGAACTACATCATTCACACAGACCATTACATTAATGGTACACAGATAACATTAAACTATCACAAGAATTAACCACAGAAAACAAAGACTACATGATGAACAATACACATACACTTCTACTAGACACAACGGGAAACATGAACTGAACAAGAACGAACTGGGACTACACACCAGTCCATCGCCCCAAAGCATGCTGGGGAGCTCCACCCATCTGCCCCCCCCCCCCCAACAGGCATCACAATATACCACTTTAATATCCAGTGTGCATAACAACCTGATAGCATATGTCATATCAGCCCCTGTGGTAATAATGAGGACGGCTGCTGATAGTATGCTGAAAATGTTAATGTAAACAATATTGCCAAAGCCGTAGTGTATGAATCTGGTAATTTGCTATGTTAATTTGATATGCAAAATGAAACTTTTTGACTAATAAAATATGCTGATGGTGGTTAAGTGCAAGTAACTTATTAACAAATATCTGATGAAGCTGACAGGTATAAGTGCTGGCTGATAGAGAGGACAAAGCTAAGCAACCAATGAGATCTGAGGCATAACAGTACAGATAAATGTGTGCGCACTATTTGGCAAGCAACAGGTCATTGCTGCCCCTTTTATCTAATGTGTTATAACAGCTTATTAACGATTTATAAAGTGTTCACAGCCTAATTAATAAACTAATTATAAACCATTCATAAACCCTTTATAAGGGTAGTCTTATTGTAAAGTGGCACACCTCCAGGATGTTTAAGCTGTCCGGGACAAATTCAGAGCAGATCTCCTTGTCAACATGAAAAAGAGTCACTTTTTTAAAAACTCTTTGAAATGGCTTGGTCACATAGTCATCCAGAGGAGTTGAAATCAGTCCAGAGACAGCGAAGGAGCATTTCAGGAATTTGTAATGCCTAATACCCCTTTTCCACTGCCACAGTGCCAGTGCCTAATCGAGCACCGGGGCTGCGCTTTTCCACTGACAAAATACTGGTGTCGGTGCCAAAAAGCTGGCACTGGCACGGCACCACAGAACTGCTGGTCCTAAAAGTTGGAACCGCTGACGTCAGAGGCTATGCAAATAAAAACAATGCGAGAACCAATCAGTTCAGCATTTGATGTGTTTGCTACGTGACATTCTCTAGAGAGGCGGGAGTAACAAAAAAAGTCTGACCAAGATAGCGGTATGCTAAAGGCTATATATAGCATGAAAATATGTATACGATTAAAAGAAGTATGAGCAATAATTTGTGTCTACATCAACACGGGCTGTTGTTTACATGTTACATGAACGTAGTTGGACCCAGAATGGTAGAAAAAACACTCACTTTCTCGGCTCTGGCTGGTGCAAATAGACCACTGCAGACCATCATTTGAACACTCTTTTAAACTTTTGAGTTAGGTGACAGGCTTACTATTTTCATGAATTTCGCCCCAGAGTGAAAAGTTTTTGGGCAAAATTCGTGAGGTGTTTCGCTCTGTGGAAGCCTGGCATAAAAGTAAAAAGCAAGCAGATGCGTTCTGTCCGACATTATTTTTTCCCCATGGAATTTACCCAAACTTTCGCTACGTAGCATTCGGTTCCCAAACCTGTGGAAATGCAGCCGGTTCTCAAAAGGCACCAAGGCAGCGCTGGCGCCGCACCGGCACCGGCACCAGCACCGTCCTAGTGGAAAAGCGCTAAGAGACCCTCAGAAGTTTCTTGGGATGGCCGGCTTGTATCCCCGATTCATTCCTAGTATACTTTTTCCCAGTGACTTAATGCTCTTCACTGAAAAGGAGCTAAGTTCATTTGGAGTGAAGAGTGCCAAGCATCCTTTGAGGTCTTGAAGCAACATCTGGTGTCACTTCTCATCCTTGGACAAAATTACGTCTACCTTTCACTAAACTCACTTAAAGAAGAGGAGGAAGAAAGACAAAAAAGTGTGCAACCTATTTGCTTAGAAGAGTAATAAGGAAGATTTCCTTGGATTCAGTGATGCTAGCATAAAACAAGTGGTTGAGGAAATGGGAAGACAAAAAGAGTTACACATATCTGCAGAGGAAAGTGATGATGAAGATTTCCTTGGAGTCAGTGATGTAAAAAAAGAGGTTGACAAGTTGAGAAGACAGATTGTTGGATATACTTGCAGGAGAGAGTGAAGTGGAAGATATCTCAGCATTTTCTGATGTTGAAATACAATCACCAAATAGTGACGTGTAATGAATGAATGACGAAATGACCTAACCCTGCTGGCCGTTAGAGTGGCTAACTCCCTGTCTCATGCATCCTCCTCTTTGAGTTACCACCCTGATTTCTGTGAAAGCGTCACTCCATGGCTGAAATGTGCAACTCAATTTAGGAAATCAGCATGTATGTTTACCTGTTGATGTTGCAGAGTGAGTGAAGTTTGTCACATAGCTTATTTTACAAGCTGTCAAAGTGTATGGTTTGCTCCTAACTTGTGTCCATATTAAAAGGAATTTTAAAAGACCCCAGTCAAAAAAGACTCAAGTGCAAGAGGATTCCATTGTTTTCATATAGGTTGTATAAGTTATTACTGTACGGTGTCCTGGGAGGCAAAACTTGGAATGGAATTGAGTTGGAATGGAAACTGTTGAGATGGGGTAACTGGTTGATTTTATTGACCAAACTGTGACTGAGAAAGGGTTATATGGAAAAGTATGAGTCTTATCTTCACTTGTATTCTCTGATTTATTGTTGCTGAACTGTTTACTTTCTTGATAGTAATTTGCATTATTTCACCTTATTTACTATACTGGTGTGGTGAATGAAGGAAGGAATGAATGCATTATCTGAAGTCTAATGGGAATAAATATTGAAAAACCTGAACTGGAATTATGTGGGGTTTTTTGGAGCGAACTTTTATTTTCCTCTTCACTTAACAGATTGAACAGATTTTTCTGAGCTGTGTGAACTTCATGAATGAACTGAATACAGTTATTGAAAATTGTACTCATTTTGTGCTGTTTATTGTGGATATAATGGCTTGTTTATCTAAAGCAGGATTAGATTAGTTTTCTGTACAATGTTAGCATTACAGTACTTTCAGTTGGTTCATATGACACTTAGCCTGGGGTTCAAAAACTAGTCAGAAATTTTCTTGTACATTGTAACACTGTTCTGTTCTCCTACTTAGTTTCCTCTTGGGTACTTCATGGCTTCATGGTTCATTTCTGTTTTCGGGCTGTTGTCCTTTGGCTTTCAAACACAAATTCTGGAGGCACTGGATCATCAACACTCACGTTAGAAGAGAAATAATTTCCTTTTTCCAAAAGACAAAGTTTTCTGCAACAGTGTGTAAAGTTAACAAACTGTTTATTATTTTGATTCCAGCATTACCAAATACCTAATTAATTAGCTAATAAATCAAATATGCACAACACAATTAAACAGTCAGGCAACTACTGAGCAATTCCTTTGCAGTTACCTCAGGGACCACTAGCGGATTATACAACCATGCTGACTCAGACACAAATAATCCGGTTTAAAAGTAATATTTACCTCACACACTTTTACTACTTGACTGAGAATTCATGATACAACTGATTCTAAGTAGTGCATTCACAAAGTTAAAAGTTATACAAATTCTAAAATCGAACAACAAACCCAATAACATTACAGCATCTCTCTCTGTCTTCCTTTTGTTTTTAAAAACAAATAGATTTCTGATTGCCTAACTCCCCGGTTGGTGGCAAAAGATCAGATGGATAGAATAAATCTTACATCCTGGTTAATATACCTTTATGAAGTTCCTTCAGAACAAACGACTGGTCTGTCATACAAATTTGTCCGTCTGAAAGTTTTTTATAAAGACATGTCATAAGATTATTCATCAACAACTATTACATTACTTAAATTATTATTAAGACATTAATACTTGGCAATTTTAGAATTATCATATATCTATTGAAATATTTACTCAGATTTATTAGATACTCAATTCTGTGACTGAAGAGACACCATTATACCAAACTAACGACTTCGTAGCCTTTGCCTCAGCTTAGGGAGCACTCATGTCTCCCATGGTTCTGAGCCCCTTGGCAAAGTTAGGAACCTACCTTCTACTGAGGTCAGTGAAGATGCTCAGTTTGGTTTTATGTGGTTCGTTTGTCTTTTAAAATCTTTGCACAAAACCATTACATTATTCAATAAATATTTGTTTCTGATAGGACAGACAGAGCAAATACAAACCCTGATCATGCTTCTTAACATATTATTGGACATGTTTTCTGCATGATCCTTCTTTGTAACTCACCTAGAGTACTGTCTATTTTTTTTTTGGGTGCCCAGTAATTTGAGCCTTCTCAGAGCCTTAAAGTCATTTCCCTGACCTTGAATGAACTTCTCATTATTTATTTATTCATTTATTTAATTTTTTGCTTTAGGACATGTACTTCAACTGTGATGTCTTTTTCCTTTTTTTTATATCTTTGTGCAGCATTTTTTTCTTACTATGGTCTCACTATGGTCATTCAGTCAATCAGTTGTAGTCAGACAAAGTATCTATCTATCTATCTATCTATCTATCTATCTATCTATCTATCTATCTATCTATCTATCTATCTATCTATCTATCTAACAGTGCTGTTGTCATGGTTGCTGCAGTAATTGTTAACGGGATGTATAAATAACAAATAACAACATCCTTACCTCCTTCAGTTGAAAAAGTTACCAAAGATTTTTATTGGACTGAAACTGAATCTCTCGAGGCCTGAGGTAAGCAAACAAACAAACAGATGAACAAACAAACAAACTGGGAAATGTTGTGATGTCATGATCAAGTTTTTGATTGGCTGAAAACATTTAACTTGAGCACTTTCCTTGTTGACCTGGGGAAGGTCTCACTTGGAAAGATCAGGATGTGCCTGATTATCTAACCTAGTGTTTTCAAATCCAATTATTGCCTGAGTAATTCTGTCCTGAATTTTAAATCCTAAACACAGTTCAAAAACAATACTTTGTTACTTTGTTTAACCCATATGTTTTGTAGCTCTTGATAGTGCCATTGCTTGTTAGGAAAAACCCAGGTTAAGTACCCCATCACAATTTTGTGATATATTTCACTATATCAGATGGATTAATGGAGCGATGACACTTCCATTATTTTGAACCTAATGATAATAATTAACCATCTGTAAGCATTTTAACTGTTTAAAACAACTTTACAAATAAAAAAAAAAAAATTGTACGTCTGAGGAAACGGATGTGTTACTTAGGGCTGGTATCACTACTATTGTCTTTATGATTCACAAAAGCTCTCCTGGCACAAAACATCTGAGTCATGTCTCTATGTCTTTCACTCTACACATTACACAACCAATATTAACACATTTTTTGAACTGTCTCTCAATCTTTCCTTTCTTTGATGTAAAAAGCCTGTTTTAATCATTTCAGGATTTCAAGATTGAAGGCATGCAAAAACCAAAAACACGCCTATGCTCAGTCCCCAGCAAGAGCACATTTTATTCTTACCAAAGATGCCAGCCACAAAAACACTGAAGAAAAAAATGTTGATGAATTATTGATGACACATGTGCATGCTCATGAATTGCATCTCAGTGACTGTATTCAGCAAACTGCTGTCAGGTCTTCTGTTAGAGTCCGATAAGAATCTCTTTCTGATTCATCTCCAGTGGATGTGTCCAGTATTTACTTGTACGGCATATCAGTTATATTGTTTTGCTTCAGCATATGAGACCTAAAACTGAATAGTCACGCCTTTATAAAATTTAATGAAATGCAGTGAAAGTAAATCATAGTAGAATCTTGGCAACAGTATATTTGCTAAACTCATTCATGTAGCATTGGTAGTGCCACTCATACTGACATCAGCCAAAATAATATCTGCTTAATTTGTATATATGATGTTCTGTGGGACCTAGAAATAAAAACAGTTGGGCTTTATACATTGAGTTGCAATTGATGTTTTTTTTTCTTTGTAGTGAATGTCATGGACTGAATATGAAAAACTGAATATGAAGACTGACTACACAGAGTAACAAACATACACACACATTCATAAAACTGTTTTTTCTCTGAGGATAGAAAAATTCCTTGCTTACCAGTTTCATCTCATTTAGCTGTTATATTTACAACTAGAGACATGTGCAAAGAATTGCATCAGAAATGTGTGAATTGTTTTTTTGTAAGTGTTCAAATAACCAAAACAGACCAGTTTCAAACCCATATGGAAATAGATTTTTCTTCCTAATATTTTCTGACCAACCACATTTAATATAATGTCATGTCTCAACTGAAATTTGCTGCCCCAAAGTATCTTGGGTCCTTGTGCCTCTGAAAAGGTAATTACTTAGGTGGTCTATTAAGATCTCAAACTAACAAACAAATCAGCAAATAAAAATGGAATTACTCTGTATGTTATTGTAATTGTAAGCATACTTTTCTGTCAAATTCTGGCAACATTGCAAATGGCAGTGAGAGTAGTGAGTGAAAGATTTGTGAATTTGGAAGTGAACTTTTCTTTTTTTTTTTGCTTAAGACCAAATATTCATATACTTTGTATAAACTGCCTGATTATCACAGGGTGTAAAATGGCAGTAATGACAGGAGAATACCAGGAGAGGTTCCATAGAAGTTCAGTGACCATAACAACTAAATTTTGCAGTTCTGCCATACAAGCTGTTCCAGACCAATTCAATGTCTGTATGATATTTCTTAGACTGAGGTATGCTATAACAGATGACAAGGCTTTCATCCTTATCATCTTTCCATTGTGAACTCTGTGGGGTTGACTTAAATTCAACATAAACTCAGCTCATTAAAATGAGAAATGTCATTGTACTGGAAAGCAACTTACATAAGCTTAAATGGGAGGGGAGGATAAATAAAGCAAAGATTTTATGTCACGCAAATGAATATTTTTCAAAGCCATAATAAGCCAAACAAACATAGGCCAACTTTCATAAAATTTAGTGACATGAATGGATAAATGTGCTTTATGCTGTTTGAGAGTGGCTTATGTTGTCAGAAATCTGCCCACTATCACAATAATTAGGAACATTTATAGGTAGGCTGTATGTAACATGCGTTATTTAATGAAGACATAACACTTCAATAATACGTCAGTTGAATGAATGAACTTGATGCTTAGTTGGAGTTAATAAAACAGAGCCCTAAAATGCTGTGTGCATTGTTCTAAAAACATAATTAGTGTATGCAATATTTTACAGACCTCATCATTCTAATTCAGTCTTGTTCAATTGTTCTTGTCCTTGTTCTTACCCCCCATAACAAGTGCACTGTGGTGCATTGTAGATGTTGCAATGAAATGCTCTTAATTATTGGTGACATTGCATGCATTGTCCTGACCAGCTTACAGGCAGTCTAAATCTGTGCTGATTGTTTTATTGGTGAGTTCACATACTGTGAGAACCAAGTGGGATTGGGTCTGGGTAGAAGTCTGCTACGCTGATTCACGTCAAAATCTCTGTAACATATTTCCTTGTGTGTACATATGCAGTCTCCCTAATTTGACCAGTTTGATCTGTAGTGCTGAATGACTGCTGAGTCTGACCAATCGAAAATGACAGCATGTTGGAGTCTACTGAGGTGGAAAAACGACAGCATGCAGAGCTCCACTGGTGTGCAAAAAGGACAGCACGCTGGATCTACCACTGAGATTCATGATCAGTGGCTAATTAGTGAAAAGAGTCACTAATGAAAAGATCAACATTTACCTGACAGACCAACTTGGTCTCCACTAAATTTTTAAAGAAAAAAAAAACTTAACTGGAATAGCGCTTGAAGTGCCAGTCAGATGTCATAGGACCTACCTACAACAAGCTTAAACTAATGGCATAGGAGAAAAGGGAACAGATGACAGTGATACGTACTATCTCAAAATCACACTTCAACATGCCCTTAAAATGGCCTCCTTCATTTCCTTGGTAACTTAATTTGAAACAGACAATGCCAACAGACAACAGACGATTGTACACCTTCCCTCGGAGATTTATGGAGTCATGTTCATTCCGAGAGCTTTAATGGGCCTTTAGGCCTGGCGGCCTGTGATGTCATTATGCCTCGTATGAGCTTGTGTTCACATTAAGACTGAGGTATGCTAGAAGCCCCGATCAGAGCTGACTGTGTAGCGTCTTTGTTCAGGCATACCGTCTGGTGCACATTTGATTGTTCCTGTTTGCGTCATTATAAAACTCAATTACACACAAATGCCTTTAGTGGCTAATCAAAATGGACATTTTCTGTTTTTAATGGAGGGGTCAATCAACGGTCTGCTCTCATTGCACTCATTCACGAGCCATTAAATGTTTGCCTCTGTTTTCTGCTTTGCCTCCTGCAATGGTTAAATGTTTATTTTAAGTTCTTGAGTGATAACATGAAATTTAAACAAACAGTACTTGTACCGTCTTAGTTAACATCAGCCCTAAACAAACTCCAGACTGCTTACTTGAAGCCAGGACTCACAAGACAAAAATGTTACTTTAAAAAGGGGGGGCAATAGCATCCATTTAGGGGGAGACAGCAGGGAGAGGAGCTTACTTATAGTATTGAACTTTCAATAATGGGCTGTGTTCATTTTAATGTCCCAGCACATCAGTACTTTTTTGTGCTTAAAGGTCAAACCCAGCAGGTTAGCTCACTAATTAATGAGAGATGAGCTGGTGTTGTAACTAAATCTGACAGGACACCACCTTCTCAACAGGTAGCATTCTGAAAGCTGAAAAAAGATGTCTCCTTTGATACCACAGCTTCCCAAAGACATGAGTGCCATGTGACTGTTAGCCAAAACCAAGCAAAATTATCACCTCTAAAATCAGAAAGTCATTACACATCACAGATGCATGACTACATACTGTCTTAATTAGGGCTAGGCCATCATTGTCATTAAGACAGAGCGTTTAAACTATGACTCACCCAAACATGCCAAAAGGCATTTGAACTTGCCGGGGAAACAAGTTTACTGAATGCTAATTTTACCCCCAGGGTGCACTTATGTTGGTCTTGACTGAAATGCGGTTTGAAAACCTGTTTTCATGGGTTTAAATATATTATAAAAGATGGACTTTCCCTGTCTCCACTGTCAGCCTTCAGAAATCTGCATATATGAGGACAGCAATAAAATTTCAAAGCTACTCTATGCATTCACATTACTTCATGCCTGTTTAATCTTTCATTATGAAACTATTTGGAGTGCTCACATATATTATTTGTAAAGGTTGTGAATTTGTAATGTTACACTATAATGAAGTGGAGTTTTTTTTTTTTTTTTAATATTCATAGTGATGAGGCTTTAGTGGTGATGGATTGTGCTGGAGATGTTGAGGTATGTCCTGAGGAATGGGTTTCTTCTGTGAAGGTGGGAGTGATAAGTGAGAAGAGTCAAGCCCTGGAAGAGTCTTGACAGCATTTTGTAGATTATGTGAGGATAATAGACTTGAGGCCTTTCAATGACAGAGATTTAACTTAATTCAAGATGCATGTACAATTGTTAAATTGATAATTTAATTTAACTGATAATTAAATTTTCTCATCAGTGAGTAAAAGGGCTTGATGCTACGAAACAGTTTCTTCTTGTTCTTGTAATAATATAACATATGATTTAGGAGTGTTTTTTAGTTGTCATAATTCCCACTAGCTTTAATTGTTTGAAAATGGATTTATATCAAATGAGTCAAAGAAAGGCTCATTTTCAGAGATGAGTCAACGCCTAACACAAATATTCAGTTATACAAAAATGACACTTCACTTATTTCACCCCTTCTGTGTGTGTGATGACAAAGGAAAGTCAGAGAGGGCAAACTGGTCAGCATTTTGCTGTAGGGGATTTTTCAGAAACACTGTATCACTATTGCTGATCAGCCTGTCTTCAGATCTCTAAGACCCAGAAGTCCCCTTCTCAGAGAATTTGTTTGTAAGTCTTGGATCCAGCTCCCTGCACCTGTGACTGCTCAACCTGCTGCCGGTCTTTGGACCTAAGATTCGTGGGAGAGATTTCACATGTCCCAGATCCAGATGGCTGCGAATACTGATAGCACTACAAAGCGTCCCAGATTTGTGCTCAAACCTCAAAGCTGTTGATAATACAGGCAGCTAGTCTTGTGAGAATATGCTTTATTATGGAAATAACCTTTTGAAATGAACTTTTGACAGTTACACCTTCACAACATTATCATCTGCATGACGTGGTTTGCGTGTATGGGAGTATGTGCGTGTGCATGTGTTTGTGTGGCTGTTTGTATTCATGTGAGGTTATATTCAGAGTTACTAAGTGTGTGCAGAAATATGTGCCATGAAATCCAGAGCTTTAATATACTCCAGATTTACAGTGCCCTGCCCATGTTCTCACAGGGGAAAGCTCATAGGATTCATAGGAAAGCTGCACGCTTGGTATCTCACCATGTTCTGGTAATTCATTCCAAGCTTCATTCACACAAACTGACAGCAGTAGTAGAACTGTTCTCAGGTAAGCTTCTGATGTGATCAGCATTTTTATCATAGCTTCACTTCTATGAAGGTCTTGATTAGGTTAAAACAGTTGTTCATTATGTATTATCTGTCTTACAAATATTTAATGCTGGTGAGGCTTCATCTGGATGCTCTCCATTAAAAGAAGTTTAATGAGGTAATTGACAGATGGTGATTCATGCATCCAGTACCTACCAGAAGTGACCACAGATGGTAGACCCTCTACACAGCCTATAAATATACTACAGGTAATTTATCCTTAATGTCAACATACAAAAAAAGCAACTAAAGTATATAAAATTTCACCCCTACATTGTGCTCTGGCCTGACGTCTTGACTAATGAAATAATAGAGGGTTTGTTCTTTAATAAGCTGTCTTCATATGCATGTTACTAGTGCTGACAGTTATTTCTCACAATTAATACATAATACACAAGACAGAAATTTTCAGCTGGAAGATTGTCAATGCACTAATAATTTTTTTTATTGCCCCAGAAATGCATAAGGTTCTGAATGATGTGATCTCAGAGGACAATATTTTCTCAGACACACTAAAATTGGAGGTAGTGACGTTGCATCTCTTGCTAACTTATAAGTCAACTGTTCATGTATACTTTATTTGAAGAAAGGAAAACATGGCGTGAATCTGCAACATGCATTTCAAAGGAAAGGACCCTGCTGTTAAAAGCATCCCTATTTTCAGATGGCAACAAAAGGATTAAAGAGGAACAGAACAGGATTCCTCCACTGCCTCACACTCATTCTATTTCGGGTAACATCTCAAAAAGAAGTCATTGTAAGGCCTCTCCGCTACCGAAGATAACTAAATTCACAAATATACAGTACGTGATCTTGTTGGGAAAAAAATTGTTGTGTGGCGCTTATGTAATAAGACACATGAGTATAAATGTATATTTAACTTGAGAAAAGGCTCCTATTTTGGCTGATCTAACTTCTCAGCAATGATGCTGATGCAAACCTCAGCCTCTTACTCCCAATGGTACACATTTTCATTTAATATATATGACCTGTTCTGTGCTTGGCAAATGGAAATAAATTTGTTAAAGCTGTCAGAGCTTACCTGCCTGACAGAGGTGCAGAGACACTCACCACGGTTCCAGAAAAAAAAAAAAAGTTCAGTAAAAAGAAATGGGCGTTATACCACTAGCCTCAGAAAATCTCTCTTTTCCTGAGGGATACCTGGAAAAATCAGTGGTATACATTTCAGGGGAAGGGGCAAGAGCAAATCAAAGGAGCCAATCCAGTGGGTGGTAAAGAGAGAGAGAGAGAGAGAGAGAGAGAGAGAGAGGGAGAGGGGGAGAGAGAGTGAGCATTTTACTACTCTCAGTCAGTGCTCCTGATGCAGTATTTAAAAGGAAGCTTGTCTCTGGACTCCACTGTTGCAAACATTGGTCTCTTTTTTTTTCTGTTCTGACTGCTTAGGGCCTTAAAACTCTTTTTCCCTCCCACTGTGTGTCAGAATATTTATGAGTGCCACAAATAAACCTTAAGTTTCTACGTTCAGCACTGTATAATCACAAAAAGAAAAAAAAAACTCTACTCATTCAACACAACACTCAGACATGCGGCAGAGTGCCAGAATATCAAGAAAGCCATGACTACCCTCCTGAATCAATGGTAATAAGAGTTTAGGGGTATTGTATCATTAGGTGACCAGTGTCAGCCACAAAGTAGCCTTTTCACTAGCTGTGTCTTTCAGAGAGACTGCCTCAGCTCTGGGGAAATGGATGAGACTCAGCTCTTGGCAGGATGGGAATATTGTCCCTGGCCTCTCATCAAACCCACTGCTCACAGGGCCCAAATAACCCACAGAAACCCCCACTGGTGTTTGGATGATAAATCTCTGACACATTCAACAGTATACAACCTAAAATACTGGCCTTGCTGGAGATATCATTTTTTAATACATTGGCAACTGGAGCATATTTTGGGCCTGTTTCTATCCAAACAGAGTCTTCACACTCTTGTAATTGAGTGGCACTTCACTGTAGCCTCAGGAAGTGTAGTTCTTACACAGAGATCCAAGGTCTAAAGAAGGACTCTATGTGCTCCCTTATTTTAGAGACCACAAATCTCCCCCTGGGACACGAGTGTACGTCAGTGAGTGAAAAGAAGAAGCTCAAAAAAGTGCTCATGCTCGGAGTAAATGACTCAAGTGCCTCTCCTTGGAGTTAAGCTGACTACAATCTAAGGGATTGGCAGAAAATGGTCGTGAAAAATCTTTCGGATTAGAATAACAGCGTGCCAAAGAGAGGTGCCCTGAGCTCTTCCCAAATATTTTTGTACTGGGTAATAATTTGCAAAAGGTCAAACACAATAAAGAACTGTATTATGATCTTATTAAAAAGATGTGATTTAACTGTAAATACATTTTTGTAAAATATGGATTAGGACACAAAAATATTATTTGTGTGTGTGTCCTAGGTAAGAACAAACAAACAAACAAACAAACAAATGATCTATATGTTTGACTACTTTTGGCTTTACCTTGCCACAGAATGCAAAACAACAAAGACAAATAATTCAGCAATAAATTTAGGAATAATGTAAATTTGTCACACAAAATTGTTTAAACTGATCTATGCCTAATTAAATGAGGTGTAAATATTTTGAGTATGCTCTGTTGCCCCACTTATGAGGAGAACTGAAACAGACTTAAAAAAAAAAGACAACCGAAGAAGAACAATACAGCTAATAAGAGATGTGTAAATATAGCTGAAGCTGAAACCTATTCAAGAACTTCTTTTTCAGTGGGACAATGATCCCAAGGACAACTAAAAATCTGCGTAGATGTCACAAAATGACTGCTGTAACAGCCATTGCAGTCATCACACTTGACTGAGAGCTTGAAGTTTGCAGATGAAATTCACAGATTACAGAATTTTGAAATATTCTACACTGAGAAATGTGCAAGCATCCCTTCTTATACACAGAGTAGAGAAAACAGACTATACATTTTGGACACTTTTTCATTTCTAGCTGGAGTTCCTAAATGCAAGATTCATAAAACCTTTCACAGATATAAATGAGATGACTTGCACAAATCTTAAGTGTGTTTGGCTGAGAAACACTTAACAAAAACAGTCAAATTGTTTTGGTCTGGTCTGTTTCATTTGGAAGTAAACCCCAGGTGTCTTAAGTGTTTGAGCACAGTATGATAAACAGACAAAAGAGAAAAACATTGAATAGAGAGGCCAAAGATGAGTTTAATGTTAGAAATTGAAATTATATTTCAAAAGTGAGACAAACTGAAGCATAATACCACATTAAATCTGTAAGCTATTAAATACTGAGGGATATAATGACTAAATGAGTGTGAGGAAATGCTCTAAACTATATACTGTGCTTTATTTATTTCTTTATTTTTTTAAAAGAATTGTTGCTGTTAGGTGAAACATTGCACACCAATGTAATACTAATAGTTTGGCCTTTCTGGATATAAGAGTTTGGTAAGTGAGCAAGTAATATAAAGATTGGTGAATGTAATGTAATTTTTCATAAGTACTTGTTACATAATGTTTTCATCACAGTGTCTACCCTGGGCTTGAAATACATAATGAGGACTGCTTGGGTCTTCTTAAACAAAATGTGAAAACAGGCATTGCAGTTTTATTGGAAAAGGTTCTAGAAAAAAAGAAAAAAACAAGCCTGGGAACAATTTTGTTAACAACTGGTAACCAATTAACCAGTAATTCACTTTAATTGGTGGTCATTTGATAACCAGTAAGTTTCATACCCTCACATTACTGCGAACCTGCTACGTGATTCCATGTGATTTCCATCAATGATATCATTGTCCTTGTAGGAAATTGCTTACTTTCATACAGAAATATGCAAGCTTTGTATTCCTGTCAATTTTCAATAAAAAGGTGCATTACGAGAAATTTATTGGTAAAACAAGTTAAAGGAAGAACAATGAATTTCAGTCTAGACCTGGAGAGAGAACAGTGACAAAATATCTATCCTGTACAAACACAGCAAACATAAATCGCTCTGACAGCTGAAACAGGCTTATACTAAGCTCTGTAATGCATTATGAAACCTTGAAAGTCACAAGAAGCTTATAAATGTGCTTTTGCCATTTGCACCCCATTCACAGACTGCCTGCATTAGCCAGTTTTAAGACTCAACTAAGGTTTGAAAAGTCAAAATATGATTTCAGAGGAGAGGTCCAAGAAAGAAAAGAATAACAGATGCGAAGGGAGCTATGATAACGTAAATAAGTAAAACCTAAACTGACCAATTTCCTTCTTGCTCCAACTTTCTCCATTTATTTTTCTCTCAAACACTCTTACTCTGTTCATCACCTTTGTCACCATCACCAGCTTCCAGCTGCACTTAAATGGGTTTCATTCTCAGACCACAGCTCATTTCGTTTTCCTTGAGGATTAGGCGAGGCAAGACTGAGTGATGTCAATTTCATAAGTGGTCCACTCTTTGGTTCTTCACTGAGAGAGGCCTGTTGTCCTGGATGTGAGAGAAATGTTTGGCCTGAAACCCAGAGGCCTCTCCAATCACCTCCCAAGATTTTGAGTTTCATCGCCATTCAAATAAAATACGTGTCAGTTGTTGGACCAACTATTATATGTTGCAGTTAAATCCTCCTATTACCTTTCTGAGTTATGATAACCATGTTATTTCCCCTCCTGAACCTGGACCTGTATGTTCCCATTGGTGCAGGGGGCCAATAGAGAATACTCCTGTGATAAACATTTCACAGTGTAAATTCTGTTTTATATAGGCTTGAACACTGGTACTGCTGGATTAGTCATAGAGTAATTATGAAACAGGTTTAATGGTAAGAGGGAAAAAAGGATAGCTATTAAACCCTCAAGCCATCTTATAGAGGCCTTAAAGCAGGTTTTGCTTGAATGATTAGATTCAGGCCAAAGGAAGCTTTAAAGTTTGTGTTGATGTTCTGAAGAAAGTACCAGGATCTTCGGTGTTGTTTGGGAAAGGTTCTGGAGTTTAAGCACTGAATTTGGTCAAATAAGCAGCTGCACATGATTTGAAATTAGCTCACCTGATCCCTGGCACTTTTAAAAGCATCTAATGGTGGGCTTGCAACCTCTGTGACAGCTAGCAAGCAAGCTAGCTACACATGGAAAGGAATTAAGTTGAACCTAATAAGGCCCCACTGCAGTAAAGACATTAGTTCATAGTGGGTTAATGAAAGTAGTAGGCATTTATTTCATTCTTACCACCTGTTATAAGTTAGCCACCTTGTTTAGCTGTAAGGTGGATGTTAGTTAACCAGTAGCTTTTTCAGTATCACAAAACAGATAAAAAAAAAGATGCAGGTCAGTTAAGCTGACTGTTATGACATACAGTATGTATATGTTAGGATGTACATGTTAAGGTATTTGATTGAGTCTGAGTTTAGTGAGGATTTTTGGGTAGCTGATATTTGGGGTCTTTTAAGCAGTTTTGAGTCAAACAGATTATTTACTGGTATTTGGTACATGCAGTTTAATCCTAACCCATTGTTCACCAGGCTGATGCCTTAATCGATCAATCGATCGATCAACTTGTCCATCAATCAATCGATTGATCAGTCAGTCAGTCAATCAGTCAGGCAGGCAGGCAGGCAGACAGGCAGACAGTCAATCCACCAATCAATCAATATTAAATTCAGGGTTATTTTTGCCCGGGTCTCGTAGCTACAGCCGCAATGTACTCGAGTAGAAGAAACACCCCAAGCTACCATTAAATGCCTAGAATAAAGATTAGTTTATTATTGCACTATACACACTAATGCAAAATGGATCTGATGCTCAAGGCGGTGTATGCAGTAAATTCTCACTTACATTATCCAAAGTCTTGTCACTGAACTCCTAAAGGGGTAAAAGGCTGAAAGCATAATTTACCAGGAAATGAAAATATTGGCTTACAGCACTCTGCTACAATCAAATTTCATGCACACTATCCTCAAAACCAAACTTTTCCTCTCAAGAACTTTCTTTTTCCTCTTGAACTTTTGTGTTTGTGTGTGTGTGTGTGTGTGTGTGTGTGCATGAGTGTGTATTTATATGTAAAGTGTCAAGATCTTTCAAATATCTATAATTACCCATAGTAAAGTGATGATCAATACTGTAAAAGCTGACATGAAATACTGAAGTTTTCATTTGCTTGAGTTCATACTGCTAGTTGAAGTCTTTCACATTTATTTAGTTATTCTTTCAGATTACAGAGATCTGCAGTTGCTAAAATCTCTCTCATTACAGCCGGATTGAAATCTGAAATGAATCCCTCATTTTTATTACAATTTTCTATAGAGGTCTTTGTGTGATATAAAGTGCAGCTCAAGAGCAAACACAGCTCATGAGGTGTGGAAAAATAACAAAATATGATAAAACATGTCTTCTTACTCTTACAAAGTACTTTAATTAGGCTTACATAACAAAAAGTGAAGTTTATTGGGGCAGTAGTTAAGGAGAGACTCCTCTAAGGTGTACTTAGAGAAGCATAACTGAGGTTGCTATGCTGTGTTGAAATTTGACATGAGCCACACCCAGAGTGCACTGCTCTTTTGACAGTGTCTCTAAAAGGCCTGGATTTGACTTTGCTTTCAGACAGCTGACTCGGCTTGGGAGGAAACCAGAAAGACAAACAATGAAACTGACTCTGGGAACGCTGGCACTGCTGTGTTTCTTCAACAAAATGACCTACTTTTGATGACTTCTCTGGCAAAATCTTATCTTTGGGTTTGAACATAGTGCACAGTGAGGACTGATGAGAGGTATGGCTAAAAGGCAAAGATGAGACAGTCACATTTTTAAGAAACCACATATGAAGTGTCAGTCTTAAATATCAAATATCAAATATTGGTCTCAAAGTGTCAGACTTTGATAAATTTCTACATGTAAAAGCAGTGTAAATAGATTATCCCTCTCTGGAAAAATACCACTGGTATTTGAATTGGTTGAAAATCAAGAAAACTGCATACAACTGCACCATACAAACTCTTAGTTCCAGATATGTTAATAAAGCACAACTTGAGTTTACATTTGATTTGGCTCTGAAGTCACCTCAAGTTCAGCTTACAACCAAGATAGCTTTGTCACTGAGTGTTCACATATAACTTAATAATCCAAGAAACATTGGGCATAATGAGGAACAGTTGGTTTGAGCAGCCAAATAATATTAGGCACTATGGTCAGAGCATATAAAGGAGTGTCTCTTTCCTTGTGTTAGAAAAACATGCTTATAAACACACACACACACTCACACACACACACACACACACACACACACAAACACAAATATGATTCTGTATATATTTACACAAAAAATACACACATGCAAAACCAAAACAAAGTATATATTTCATAAATTTTTCACTATTTGACAGCCTCATTCTTCCTCTCTATGAGCTAATGTATTAAGTAAATAAACAGAACAGCTTGCTACCCATTACAAGGTCAAGTGACCCCCAAACCACAATAACACACAGAAGTAGTAATATGGTAAACAAGAACTGGCACAACTTAACATTAAAGTCTGCCCCCACACCGTGGGAAAGGATCTGAGCAAGTGAATGGCAGACTCTCTCTGCCTGACTCCATCAATGTATTTACTGTTCTCCATTGCCACTCTGGAGCCGTGAGGCCACCAGCAGTCAAGCCAAGAGCGCTGACATCACCCCGACAAACAACACCACTTGTGAGAATACATACTCCACCCTGGACCCCAGCTTATATGCTCATCGTTTAGTTTAGTTTGTCCTCTCCCTCCTTAATCACGGAGTCCATCATAAAAAAAAAAAAAAAAACTCTCGGAATATATACTCATGTCAAACTACCCTCTAGCGCATTACTGCCTTTTTCCAAATGGCTCCCTATTTCAATTGCTCCATTAAAACTACACAATATTACCTCTCTCAGCACTAGTTTCAGACACATACCTGAGTACGGAAATCTGTTTGACTACATCCGTTTTTATTCTAGACAAAAACACAACTGACAGTTTGACCAAAACAGATGTTGTCAGGCCTCATGACAGCAGACAGTACACTCCAGACTCATTCAGGGTTGCAAAGGCCAAGCCACTGGCCATCCAGGAAGGACATCAGTGAGAAAAAACACAGAAGTGGCATAACCAACAGGTGGAAAATGCTTTCCAGCCAGTGAATCATGGCTGTGCAATGTGGGTAGCAGAATAATAACAACATGGAGATTCAGCATGGATTGGTAGGGAAATCTACTGGAGGCTATGTTTCAAAATGAATAAATAAAGTCTCGCTGAGGTTTACTGTGCTTTGACCCATCTTTTTGAGAACTACATAACAATCTGTCTAACAGTTCACAGCCTCAGAAAAGGCTGGGATGATTAATTGCACAACATGGCATGTGAGGGTACTAACATAGAGAATACAGTATGTTCAGACTACATAAACTGTAATAGTAGATGTAAACTAGGTTAAGTTCTGGATCACAAGGAATTATATAATCATGCAGGTTTTACTGTGCTTGTGAACCTAGCTGAAAATACAGGTGTTTTTGTAAATCACTGAGCACAAGTTTCAGTGAAACATGCACAGAATTCCTCTTACGATATTAATGAAGAACCCATGATGTGATGAACGACCATGACAAATCAACAGCTCCACGCATATACACCCTCTGAAAACACACAGACATGCAAAGGCAACGTGAAGGTGACAAGCTCGTTTTCACTTCTTCTTGGCATTACATCATCCCCATAGACGGACCACACAAGCAGAATGCCATTTAAGAGGCTGAGGGAAGAATGTCAGATGTCCTTCAACTGCTGATGGAAAAGTATGGCACAATGGAGAAAGAGAGGTGCAAAGGGAGGCTTGCTGGAGTGTGTGGATGATCCCAAGAGGCACTCTGTTATCGGGAGGACAGACTTTTGCTTGGTTGGGTGGAGGGGAACAGCTTTTGAGGGAGTGTTAGCAGATGTGACAGAAATCCACACAGAGAGGGGCTAAGGGAGAGCACAGGGAACAGAGGCTGGAGCAGGGCCTGGTCAGAGAACAGCACCATTATGAATCAAACATTCACCAAGTGCAGACTGCAATGAAAGCACATTTTAATCACATATTCTTTATGTTTCTTTTGATCTGTGGGGAGTCACCTCTTTTAATTTTGAGCTCATGAATGAATGTATCCTTTGGACTTTCTGGCTGGGAAATAAACCTGCTCGGAGGTCTTGTATCTCCTTGTATCTCACTGTGGGGAGAATCATATGACAGAGAATAAAGCACGTTGACTTGAGCTCGTCAAAAGTTAAAATGGTTAAAAATACATGATTTCAATCAGTCAAACACTGACTGGTCTCTCAAAGTGCGTCTTACATCAAAGTACACAAGAAACAGAAACGCATCAGCGCTGTTCTGGCTCAACCAACTGTAATTACGTTCAGCTTTAATCCACAAGAAATTCCACTGCAGTACTTTAACTCTGCTGAAAAGGTTACAAGTTGACTATGAAGCTGAGCAGATGCTATCTCTGTATGAGTTGCATTGCACGTTTGTGCAGATGGCCTGTCTAACAGGACTGTGTGGTTTTACAGAAACACACTTAAGAATCTATTGGTCACTCATTTTGGAGACATACAGTATGTAATCCTGTATTAACAGTACACTTTCTGATAGTAATGATGTAAAGAAAAGTACGGATAAACAAGAAAAGATGTCAGACTCACATTTCAGAGACTGACTCTTGAGTTTTATTGCAATGTTTGCTTGCTTAATTTGTTTACCTTCAGACAGTATTTATGTTGCGTGAATGACATTTGTTTTGAAGAACTCAGCAGCATATATCAGGTCAAGATTTCTTTGTTTGAATCAGACTTGAAGATAGTTTTCCAAATTTTCATTTGCTAAATCCTCATTCTTTATCATTGAAAGAACAAGAAATCTTGAACATTTACAGCAATGCCACCAACACCCTTAATAACAAATGATGAAAAGATAGGAGGAAAAAAGTCAGACTTAAAACTTGGCTAAGAAAATGAAAAATTACACAATTACAAGAAACTCATTTGTAGTGGAACTCTAAACTTAACATGATTGGATATACAAAATAAAGCAAAACTACATGCTGCACTTTATGATAGGATAGGGTTGGCTGGGTATGGGCACCAAGCGTTAAAAGGGTGTTAAGGTTGGCAGTTGAATAGTGAAAGGCAGGGCAAAATAATGCCCACTGCAGAATGTGCGAAGGGCCTTTTATGTTGGGAATAATGCTTGTCGATGCATTTACATCGTCCGCAGTCCTCAAGCTTGTTTGTCTTGCCGTTGCATTAATCCCAACCCTTTTTTCATCTCTAATCCTTACAACAACAAGGGCTACGAGAACTAATAAATGGAGGGGTTTGATTTCCTTTGCCGATGCCAAAGACCACAGGCTCACCTCCACAGCTCAGGGGTCAGGGGGAGTCGCACAGGGCCCCTGATCAGAGGGGCTTGAAGGAGGGTGGGCCAAGGGAATGGGGTGGGGGACTGTTTACACTCTGGGTGTTCCCCTATTGATCTTATATATCGCAGCGGCCTCGGCACAGCCAGGCAGGGTGGGTAACAATAATAGATAAGCACGGGGCGAGTATCATAACATGGATCATATCAAAGGCCCTGATTTCCCCTCTGGCCGACCAGGGGTGAAGTGATTCCAAGAGAAGGGATAACGAAAGGGAAAATCAGGAAGGTGCTGGGAAATGAATTCTCTTGAGCATTCAGTTTCAAACATCCACATAAACACAGATGCCACCTTCCAGCAGCTCAACTGTTTGTACAGTTTTTACATAACGCTTCAAAGCACCGCCCCAACCTTCTTAAACTAAAATCAACAGGGGCCCCTGAGAACTCCCGGTACAGGGGAGGACCTGATTGAGGGCAAGGTCATGTCTGTTCATTACCTCATGTTATAGCCTGAAGCATACAGAACTCAGAGGTGTATACTCTTGACAGAGATACATGGTTTTCACTCCAAGAGCCCACGGTGTGGTATGTGTTATGGTAGGGTCCAAAAGACTTTCAGCAGTGACATGTACACTGAATGGTGCACATGAACAATGGTGCATATGAACATGAACAAGCACCTTACAAGATTTTGAAAAAGTAATTGGAAGCATTGGCCAGCTTGGGAAAAAAATGGATGGTGTTTGGGGAAATAGTTGATCATGCTGATGCCTGAGGAAATTTGAGATGTGGAGGGACTCTCTGTGCTGCCCCAGCTTGCAGAAAAAGTCAGTAAGCCTGCACGTACATCTCCATTGTTCCATCCTGCAAAAATACCACAGAATCTGTAGACCACAGCCAATCCAGGCAGGTGCTGCTGTGGACTTGCAGCCAATCGCTTCAGCATTCGCTCCATTAACAGTCTCATGTACTGCACAAACTGGTATGTGGAGCTCCCCGCCGATGTGGCAAGAAGGGAATTCTATCATCTACTGCCAGGTCATCGCTATGCGCATCAAAGCATGACATCAACATGACCATTTTAAGACTAAGGTGTGAAGTACAAGGCTGTCCTAAGGTCACACCCACAAGTATTTGCCAAACATTTGCGTACGTGTCTGAAAATACTTTGAGTGGTAACATTTTGGACACATACAGAGGAAATGGAGAATACATTCTGTACTGTATACAGAATTATCGTTCTCATAAACAGTTACCCATGTTGTTTTAAACATTCAGTCCACCAGGGTCTACCAATTACCAAAATACACTAGAGGAGAGCATCAAATCGTATAAATGTACAAAGTGGTATCTTCAGATTTTAACCAGAGGCCAAGTAACATCTGTCTGAGGGGAAAAAGACAACTGGAAAGTAACAGCCAAAGGATTCAGGGATTTTTTCCTATTTCAACTCATCCAGGCATACTGCAGTGCTTTCCGGCAAGTCCCCAGACTGTTTATTTGCTAAAAGACATACCAGGAAGTGAAATTCTAAACAATAACCCGGACTTATAAATGTAAACTGGGTCCTCTGTGCCAGTGTCTGCTCAACCTGGCCACGTCTACCTGCTCACCCAGGGAGGGGGAAACCAACAGGGAATAGGGAAAATTCCATACAACAAAATACCAGTGCTTTCATTAGGATACATACAACCAAGGTCTACATGAAGGCACTGTAGCACATTTTAAGCTAAAGAAAATGCAGCACATTGTTTGTAACATTCCCAGACAAGATGGTGAGCAGTGCAGGAGATAGTTAGGCAGATCAGTCTAATCTCCCCATAGTTCTGTAAAGGGACCGTCATTCAAAAGAGCAATTTTGACTGTTCCCTTGTCAGCAATTATTTTATGGAAACAAAGAATTTATGGAATTGTTCCTGTAGCATTAATTTCTTCCTGAAATGTGGAGCAGATTTTTTCACAACAAAACTCATATGCATGTTTTAGATCAGCAGTAATAGGTCATATTTTATGACTGCATACAAAAAATATGACCACCAAATGTCAGCAACAACTAAAGAATTGAAATCCTAAGAGAAACAATGCCAGTTGAGTCACAGAACCGTGCAGCTGTAGATGAGATTAACACTCATACAACTACATTCAGAATGCACACAGAAGTGGGTAACGATAGCAGTTATCAGGATGGTTATAATTAAGCTTGACAAATTAGTTTATCACGACATAATTCAGTAGATTGAGTCAAATGCCAATCAAAACTTTGGGTCTACAGATGCCATGTTCTATCAATGTGTTTATTCAATAGTCTTTAATAAAGATTAATGGTACCCAGAGTAGCCAGCTGCACAGTTGTACACTGTCTGCACCAAGGAAACTAAGCAGAAAATGAAAGGGAAAGGATGAATAGGCACTGAGATGACTGTTAGTGATACTTACTAAGTTGAACATATATGACTGCCAAGTGGAAAGACATAAATGGCTGTGTTAAGTCACTTCATGTTAACTGTAGAGAGACAGGAAGCAGTGATTGGCTTCATACACATCATAGGCGATATTTGCCCAGACTGGCAAGGGTCTTGTATGTTGAAGAGGAAATGCACAAGAGACTGGCCTTCTAAAAGTTGGGGGAAAATAGGGAAGAAAAAATTAAAAAGAGGTTAATATGGCAAAACGACAAATTTTAAATATTCTCTCTTAAAATACAATTGCAGTTTTACATTTTCTGGTGCTCCAGCTGTCTCTCCAAATTCATGTCAGATCAGATTCTGTATTTGATGTCTCATGAGTGCTGCAAAAGTGACCTTTCCATGTATCTGATGTCTGTTTGAGTTTGTTTCATCTTTTCTCTACATTCATACAGATCTCAAACATAGCCCGTTCTCATATTCCAAAACCCCGAAGGTCAGCATGACTGGAGACACAATGACCTTTCTATTCTACCCCTTTCATTGTTGCATGTAGTGCAATATAGACATCATGCAACATTCAGAGCTAATGCAGACTTGTACTTTGATGGCATTTATGTCTGCTTTTTGTATCCTGTTTGGCTGCAGCAGGGAACACATTTTGTTTCCTCAAATGATAACAGCTATGAGGAAATCTATAAAACTCTCTTTGGAGAATAATGAAAGGATAAAGAATTTAGAGCAAATATGATCCACTGATTCCCTGCATAATCACTATGCATTTCAAAATGTATCACACCATAATGATGTAATAATGTATCACGTCATCATGATAATAAAACAAGTTGTCCCAAGATACCTGCCATTGTTAGGTGAACATACATTGGGCCTCACTTTCCAATAACAATCTTAACTATTAATTTTTTTTACACATATTTCTTGCATTAACACTTATGATTGCAGGGCACCATAAATGTTGCTCTCTGCTTGAGAGGTGCTGAAAAATTTGGTGAATACAGAAACTTCACACAAAGTTGATATTTTCTTACAAAATGCCTTTTTACTTTATTTACAGGTGTTTTTACAGTCAAAAAAGAATATTTCAGTAGTAAGATTCTAGTTCATAGTTATGCATGTTACCTAACATAGAATAGGCCTACTTTGATTTTAACATTTCACTCTTGGTTGTCTGGTTCCAGAGGGCCAAGAACAAGGATGTAAATGTAATTCTGGATGAAGTTGAAGGAAAAAATGGAAAATTGTTCAACAAGTTTAAAGACTCAATAATAAAGAGAATAAAATATGCCTGGGATGATACTACAAAAATGTACACTAATTCAGAGATAATTAATGTTTGAGGACAGACAAAACAGTACAAATATGTCAGTAGCCTACCAATCTGTATCTTAAAACTTGAGGGCGTATTTTTTACACTTGGTGTAAATCCTTTGCCGTAATATTGAAGACCCTCTTATGTTAAGATCCATTCCAGAAGCATACTGCGAATGAAAGATGCATTAGACAACTTTTTCAAAATGTCTTTGGCTGAAGGTTCCTTTGAGAGACATGGTCCCGGTAAATTTAACTGACCTTGGGCAGAAACCTTTTAACATATTATATAATATGCAGTCTGGAAAAATGTTTTTCAGAAAGGTAGCCTATTTCACCTGGCATGTAGTTATTCAGACTCTTGGAAAACAAACACAAGGCGAAAAGACCCATTCTGAAATGTAAAATGGCTCCTGTGCATCTAAATCATGGTGTTCAGTTAGAAAGGCTGAAAAACAATATATCATACACTTCAGTGGAACAAGAAGGTGAACTTAGGTCCATTTCCACCAATTAAAGTCCATCAAATGATACAAAGATCAACTGCCAGAATTTTTCCTGGCGAGCTGTTATAGTCATAAAAGAGCCCAAGAACTCAGTAAGCACAATGCATAAATTCTGATACAAACTGCAATTAAAACAGTACCATGTTGACAATAGCCAGGTTACCCGAACACTGGTACACAAAAAAATATCAAGCTAGGTTATCACATAATAGTTAACCAATGATTAGTGGAACTTGATTGGGATAGGAAAGAAGGTTACTGGTGCATTCAGCAGGGCACCAATCTCTGAGAAATTATAAGTCACATGTCTATATTGGTTATGCTACTCACGGAGAGTCCAATTTAAGTTGAAAGAGATTAGTTCAAATAGCTTCCCGTAAACTGGGTGGGGGGTGCTGTCCTGTAACCTGGCAGTGTTTGGAGTTCTCTTCATGGCTCATTAACATCTTCAAACAATCCATGAGCATTTTTGGGACCAGGACACACACATGGACACACACCCTTAGCTATTTTTAAACACTACCTAGTTCAGGGGGTTGTGATGGTGGACCAACTATCCTCCTTTTTCTTAGGTAGTCCATGTGTTTTCCACAGAGACTTTGGCTGATAACTTCAACAGAGCAGTCTTTCAGATCCTGTTTTCTATTTAAAGAGAAACCTCAGGAGATTTCACCTCAGTCAGTTGTTTAAGCATAACCTCCCAGGAGTCAACCAAATAAAGACTCTGGATTCTCCCAGAGCCCATAAACAGGACGGAAAGTATCTTGTAAAACCTTAAATATTCGGTGCCTTAAAATTTGCCTCTTCTGAACCTGTACGTTGGCCATGTGACACTGTTTTTCTGGAATGTTCTGATTTTTCAGTTCAAGTCCAAGCTCCCTCAAAAGCCATTATAAACTGAAATAGACATTTTCTTTGCTGTAGCCACAACTGATCTTGTGCAAATCATGCTAGGGGCACCAAGGCAAGGGCTTAGTGTACAAAACACAGTCTGATAAGATTTAACCACAAACATTACTAAACCAGCAATCGTTATGAGGTCATAACAGCCAGAATTAAGAGAGAAAAAACACATGCCATGACTATGTCATGGAGCAAATATCCATTCTAAGCATCTGTGCTGGGGTTGAACAGTGCTCCCGATTCTCCCTCTGTCCATCCACACCTTCCTTTCAACAAGACTCACAAATTACACCTTGCCATCAAAAGGCCAAGCGTTAATCTTGTTCAAGATAAACATGCGGTCACTTCAGACAGCTGCTTGATTCAGACATTGGACGAGATATGGGCCAATTATCAGCCATCTGCAGAGGAGAGTGCCGATCTCTGCTGAAATAATTACAGTGTGGTCCCCGTTTATTCAAACTAGCATATGTAATAGAATAGCTCTCCAAGAGAGAATGGGATAGATCCTGGAATGAAAATAATGGACTGACAAAAAACCATTTGGCCATGGAACCAACTGCTATTTCCTCTTCCTGCAATTACGGTATTTCTATTAGCGTTCCTGCAGATTTATTTTCTTAATTCAAAGACTGTGGTTCATTATAAAGGTGAGATACTATTGCAAGAAAGACTTGAACGATGGTGTGTGGTTTTGGGGGTCTATGAGAGATGCAATACTTTGAACTGTAATAAGCACTACTGTTCATGTTTTTGCAGTCTGAACATCCTCCTCAACAAACACAGTTCTCCTGCACAAAAGCAATTGCAATCAATCAGATCTCTTGACATGATGTATTTGTATTAAACTACATATAGTGAATGGAGAAGGGAAGCACATACAGAACATGGAAGTTTATGTCTGAAGTTGAACAAAAGGGGTCTATGTAAACTCTTCAAGTTCAGTAAGATTTAATGGTGAAGGAAATACGCCTCAGCTTGGGGATAACACAAAGTTCGTCATGTAAGACTCTGAGGTCACCCAGCCACCTCAGTTATCCAGCCACTGTTGTTTATGGGTACGAAAATGAGCAAGAGGCTTGGCTAGAACACTGATTAGAACAGGAAACATGGCCACAAATGAAATAAATCAAAGTAAAACAACCAAAAATGAAAACCTCTTGAAATTGTTAAACAAACTATGAGGCTGCAAAATATTTTAAATTTTGTACCTATTATTTTCTCCCATTTCCTTAAAATAATAATTATCTCTTTTAATCTGAGTAGAGAAAGAGAAAGAGAGGGAAAGAAAAAGTGTAAAAAATTAGCAATCAGTTAGCAAAAGGCACTCAATGGCTGACAAATAGAATAACTTGCTAATTACTGATAAGTCAGAGTTCATCATCATAAAATCATAAATCTTGGCGGCGCTGCTAAAGAAAAGAGAGGCACTTGTCCTGCAAAGGTAATAGGCTCTATAGAGTATAACACTGTCAGAACTCATATCTGTCTTGGGCAGGTTTTACTGAGGGGAGAGGATTCATTGGAACAGGCATAGTGGGAAGCTAACAGCTACCTTTGGCACAAATAAGCCTTTATTCAGAGCCAAAAAAAAAAAAAAACCCACCAACACCACCAAGCTGTCTACACACAACTTAGGTCCAATGTCTGTTTCTACAGCATGACAAATGACTGCATTGGAAGGGGGTCCTGCTGAACAATAGTTTGATGACAAGTTTGGGTATCGTATGGACTCGTGGCTGCTGTAAGATGTCAAGGGTTGTTTAGAGCGTTCTGTGACTGTGCTCCATTGTACTAGAACCTACTTTTACAGATTGTTCCAAAAGCTCTTCAGAGGTGCTGAACATATATGAATCAAGCCTACATCTTTGTTGTCCTTGCTGTTAAGGACATGAAAGGGTATGGGACAAGAGTTAAGGGAAAAGCTTGGCAGTCTTGGGTAGTTTTCAGAATCTGTAAGTGATTACACGACTTATGTTGGATTCCTTCATGATTTCAGCCTCTCTCTTATGTCCTCGGTCTTTGCTGAGATATGGTGTTCATTTATTGACACAGTATAACACTTAAGCATTCATTTTCCTGAAATGCAATATCATTCAGAAGAAGGCTCTGAATTATATATTATTTGGTGTGTGTGGTTTGATATAGGTGGAAAGTATAAGACTCAGTTATATATCCTGGAAAATGCTGAACACAATGGTCCCAGAGCACAGATCTAAAAGAGTTCCTTTTTTAAATACTGTTTGTGGAGATTCTAAGAAGAGATGGATTGAGTAGATAATGTAGGTTGGATGTTTCTCTTACAGGCCGGGCTCCAATATGGGCTGTTTAGGCAGTTGTTTTGTGTAAAGCCAAAGATGAACCAACCAACCAACCAACAAGCAAAAAAGCAAACAAACAAACAAACAAACAAGCATCCATAATGTATATATTTTGCATTGTCTGCGGCAAAACTGTAACAATTGTCATGCTGCCTACTCTAAACTATCTAAAAGGCAAGGAGAAGGAGTAAGTGTTACCAGCTTGTGAAAGATGTGGGCAGTGAACATCTACAAAGATAACCTGGTGCATAAATGATGAGTTATCCACGATAACTTTGACATTTGTAGCAGTAGAAACATAGTTTATAACCCTGGTTCTCAATCTGTTCCTCAGGTCCCCCTGCCCTGCATATGTTTACTTTAGTCATTTATCACAGCTGATTGAGTTAAGGGCTTGAAAATAATTTGATCAGCAGAATTAAGTGTGTTAGTGCTGGGCAGAACCAAAAATGTGCAGGGCCTGGGGGACCCTGAGAAACAGATTGAGAACCACTGGTTTATAATATGTTAAAAAAAAAAAAAGTCTGAAAGGATCCAGTGCACAGGAAAAAAGCATAGAACAGAATAATCGAAAGGGCCAGGTTTGTGTCAATGGTTACTATTATGTTAATTTTTATCATATATCAAACAACCTGTATAATACTGGTTGAAAAGATTAACTAATTAGATAATTCTGCTAAATTGTTAATTTACAGCGCGTGGTCTTATCAAATTCAGCAGTTAGTTTTTCTGTTTTTTTTAGCCAACCTTTCTGGCTGTCTAGTTATGTTTATTTGTGGTGATTCATTAGGCATGGTTTGTATGTGTGTTCTTATGGTATATGTTTGACCATTTTAGTCCATTATATTGAGGATGGACTGATCTTGATCATGTGTTTGAGCATGTGTTTGAGTACATCTATTTTGCATTTGGAGACTGAATATTGTACACATTTATTCTCAGTTTAACTATTCATGCAACACTGAAAGATTTCCACTCTCTTAATCACAAACATTAAACACATAGATGCCTGTGCCAGTAAGGGATGCTGTGAGCTATTGCCTTATAAGAAATGCCCAATTGGTTTTGGGTTCATTAAAAAATGAAATACTTACAGCATGGACATTCATGCTTCTAATACCTTTAAGGTAATTAAAATAGTTAATTATGCAGGTTATTGGGGCTGAGTTTAGAGTTAATGCCCCTTGGTAATTTTAACAATGTAAAGTTCTTGAGTGTATTGTGCAACTATGAACTGCATGTTGGAATGGGAATGATTTGTAAAAGATTGTAAGTGATAAGTGGTCACTAAATAGGTTTTTTGAGGACCAAAAGAATATTTAAATCCAAAAAATATTTAAAACAAAAAAGGTGCATTTTTTTGTCATTATCACCTGTGAGAATGAGAATTTTTCATTGACAAATGCCTGCATACAATGATTAATTTTATAGTTTGTTATCTTAAATATATTGTTCGTAAAGCAAGGTGTGAGGATGCCTTGAATGCATAAGGCCAGCCATGTGCTCTGTGGTCTTTTCATCCCAGTGGTTTCATACCTCTGCATTTTTGCTCAGTTTTTCAAGTTTCACAAAGAAAAGGAAACAGTTTGTGGGCCGTTTAAGGCACAGGAACTGTTCTAATATGCACCATGCATATATTTAAGACTTATCACAAGAGTCTGATAAAGATTTCAGTCAAAGCACTGCATACATTACTTCATATGTGAGTGTTGCATCATAACGCGTTGTTCTGAAATAACTTCTGCCATTAGTTCACTGCGTTTTGAAACCTTAAAAATGATGAGGGTCCAAATGGGCTGGCTTGTTACCTGAGCTGAGAAAGTTCGTGTCAGAGCACTTGCGGGTATGAATCATGCGACACCATAAGATTAGAAGGCTCTGTATTCCAGTATCATTACTCACATGATGCACATTATACTCCATTATGACTATGGTTCTGAGTCTCAGCCCTCTGCACAGAAACCGTGCCAAGGACGTGCAGATCATGACTGTTCTTTCAATGCTTAGTGGGTGGCTGAGTTCACCCAGAGATATCTGTCTATTTCAAGCTTCATTTGGAAATCTTGCCAGGATCTGTTGTCAAGTGAGCTGTGCATTTAATCATGGCAGTTGACAAGGCACATGGATGCAACAGCTGGAATGTCTACTTTCAGACTTCCTGTCTCCTCCTCTGTAGCTGACTGCTTCCAATAAAATTTGAATGTCTCTCACAAACAAACAAACAAACAAACAAACAAACAAATAATGCCAGCATCATGCCCAAAACCTCGACACACAGTTCTCTGTGTTCTCTTTTAATGATATAAAATTTCATGCAACATTCATTCTTGGAGTACTAGTATACTGGTGACACACACTGGTGAAAAATTAATTTTGACAATTGTGCAGAAAAAATGTATTCATCAATGACCTTTGTATGGCCATGTATAAGTCTTAATGAAGGATATAGCCAGGTGTTGATTCCAAAATTCCTGAGTGACTTTATTATTTCCAAAACACAGATAAGAGACTGGAGTTCCAATTTGAAAGGTCTTAAAAGTACTGAAGGTTTTACACTGTAAAATGAGTGGCCACTCAAACATCCTCGACTAAATTTTCCCTCACCACAGAATCTTCCACAGAAACATACGGTCAAAATTAAGCAAAAAATTAGTCTAATAAATCAAATACAGGGCAGTCATTTTGGATAGTCCCAAAGATAATTCTTTTGGGGACTATTTCCTTAAAAAACATTAACCGCTAAATTTAATCACTGACGGAATTTTCTCTTTGTTTGAACTCCACTGTTGCAAGCATACAAGAGGCCATTCACATGATTTGGTTCACTTCATTATCTCAGTATAATTCTGAAAACTCAAAGTCTCATCAAGAATTTTTGCTGCCAAAATATCTTCATGCATTTATCACCTAGTCTGCTCTTTGCATTCTCTGCATAGAACAGTAATATAATATACATTTGACATGAAAGGAAACTGAAAAAGAAGTTTAAATAATCCCAGATTATGGGAAAAGGTTCCAGCGGCGAGATACATCTAGACAGGACTAGAAATTGTTCACCTCTTCCTCAGAAAATAGAGTAAAATCTTAACAAACAGATAATTTGGTGCCAGACAGTGCCTTGGCATTTAGAATTGTATTGTTGAAACCTCTCTGTCAGAGCCGTTGAGTGTGGCCCATTCCTGCCACAGGGCTCCTAAAACCACAAGCCTAAACACACTTAGCCCCGGGCTGGGCCACAAAAGCCTGCTGTTCACCTCTCCCCTGACCAACACGCACCGTTCATGTTTAGAAAATAGCAGCTCAGTCCAAAACACACAGCCGACTTCACCGCTGAAATAAATCTCAATTTCCTTCAGCCACTCTCTTCATTTACTAGTTATGTAATGAATTAGCAATCAGTTCCTTTGCTAATGGCACCCTCCCAGCATTTCACACACACCCCTTTCTTTCCCATGTAACAATCTTTCATGCTGGATTAAAAATTCACCTGCTACATCCTTTTATGATCCATTGAAATGATGTGTTCACCAACATTTTTAGTGTTGTGCTGCTTGGTCTGTGCCACACATGAATGATATCTTGATTATGCAGCACCCCTAGTTAGACGTTAAGCAGAGGCAATGAGAGAACCTCCCGGCTCTACTTGGATGGCTATTATGTCTTAGCTTAGCACACCCGTGTCAAATTTAATGGGGCTGTCAGTAGAGGCTAAGGTGTGGTGCCAGTCATTTTCCAAATAATTACCCTGTCCAACAGAGACCTTATTGTTTCCGACTGTGTGGTCCAAATACAGAATACACAGGAGGGACCAAAGCATGGCTTGAGACACTCCCTACATACGTTGGCAGTAATCATGACGTTTGAGGGGGGCCAGTCTTAATTCATTATGATTGTATAGGCCAAACCTCTGCTTCTGCTACAGTAGTTGCAACTCTCAGAGAACTGGCTATTGTACAATTCTTTTTCTCTATCAGAGATATTTCCCAGAATTTAGATAGTAGAGGTGGTTATTCAAACAAGTTATGCCTTGTTGATGTTCCACAATAAATGAGAAGTGGGCAGTCATTTCTGGATAAGAACGCATCCGAGGACACGAAAGTGGGATACTCAAGAATAAATTTAAAGTTTACTCAGAGGTTGCAAACAAGTCTACCTGTCAAGTGGAAAAGGAAAACAAGAAACAATGTTGCTTATAGCAACTATTCAAAGTGATAACTAACTGACAGCCCTTGTTTTACATATGGGTTGTTGCACTCAGCTGAGACAACCACAGGAGGGAAAACAGCTGCTGTTTGACAAATATTTATCTTCTGTAAAATGAGGACCCTCTCTGACACTAAAAATAATTTCTATTATATCCCAATGTCAGGTAATTTTACCCACCAATCAAAAAACAGAGAATCAATCAGAAGCACACAAAGCATAAATAAAACATTAAAGAACCAATTGCATTAGGGAAAACAATTCCTAGAACAATATTTAATACGTTGCCAACATGCTAGGCAAGGAATGGGAAGAGTTCTTTAACACTTCCCATGAAACATCTGTGAGCATGACTACATGTTGACACAGCACTTGGCTCCAACAGAGAAACATATATTAAAGAGAACGCCTGTTCATCACTGGATGAGGCGTAATATGCTACTGAGTGTTCAGGGGTTCCCCACTAAAATGTCTCCATTCAAGGCAGACATGAAAAGAAAAAAAAAAATCGCTCCCTCTTAAAGAGGAAAAAAGAAATCTCCATTTGACTGTGGTCATCCTCTCATAGACATTTATGGCTTTAGAGCCATGTCAATCATTTTTATTTGCTTCATGATGTCACGAACAAGAGGGATAAGACTGGGAATTTTGGTGTGGGTTCAGTCTTGCTCCCTCTATTGAGTAACCTGCTCATTCACACACCCCCACACACACCGACACCACACACACTGCACACTTCTGGGAACGAGGACTTACTGTAAGGCTCGGTAGACCACCTGAGTTGGGGTGTGTGTGTGTGTGTGCGTGTGCGCGCGTGTCTGTGTGTTTGCGTTTCTGTGTGAAAGAGAGAGTTGGTCTGCCCAAGCTTGACTAAGTGTTTGAATGTTTAACTGGTCTACATGCCTTCACGGCCTCTTACTGGTGCTTCCTCCTCTGAAGTCCTTTGAAATGATTAGTCATGGTGGGTAAGGCAGCCCCCTAAACTCAAGGTAAAATCTGCATTTGTAATCATCTTGTGTTCCTAACAAGCAGACATATCTTCACATGATTCAAATCTGTGAATGATCACCTTTAAATGGTAACAGTAATTAATTTCTCTCTCTCTCTCTCTCTCTCTCTCTCTCTCTCTCTCTCTCTCTCTATATATATATATATATATATGTATATATATATCTATATTTGTATGTATGTATGTATATATTTGTGTGTGTCTGTGTGTGTATTTACACATCTATGTGTATACATACACACATAATTAGAGTTAGTAGTGCAAGTCTGCATGCAAAAGTTCAGTGTGTGTGTATGTGTGTGTGCGTGCGTATGTGTGTGGCCAGGCCCCCATGCTTGGCGACCCCCTGCCCGTCCTGGCTCTCAGTATGGCTGTAAAGCAACACTCCCCTTGTCAGGGCCAGTCAAGGCCCTGCTGACGAGAGCCCTGCCAGCAAAGACAAGTTCCAGAACTTTCCATGGACCGCCATCGCTCTGCCAGCAGCTCTTGGCAAAGCCCCCACTACCCCAAGAGCACACCTGGCCCACCGGGGGCGTCCCAGCGTCGCCCCTGTCACGACAAGATGGACAGGTCGTTTAGACGCTGGGCCTCGCGTGTTTGTCTAGCTTCAGGACTGCCCGGGCAAAAAAGCAGACCCAAAATAATCAAGCCGTAAATATTTGCACAAGTTAGAGCAACATAATCACTCAGAGCGTTTTTACCTGCTGCAGCCATGGTACACTCAGGGGGTAGTGGGCATTATGTTTCCTGTCCTAATCAAAAGTGAGCTTACATAAGGAGTCTGTGGAGCACTATTTTGCCGCCCACAGTCTCCTGAAGTAACTCAGGGTCACACAGAGCTGGGTCAAATACATTTTTACTGTAAAGAGCCTGGCAGACTTTCAATGTGTATTCAAGTAAATGTATGGATGGCATGCATATCTCAATACATTGATCTTTTACTTGTCATGAAATAACAGTTAACTGTACAGTTATTTTAGCAATACCGTAGCACTATGATGTGCAATATAATACTAACATGTTAAAAGTGCACAAAAATGTTTGAAATGGGTTTCTGTGAAATAGATGGGTGAAACCAAACATACTGAGGACAGCACACATAAAAACCCAAAGCTGTCCTCGTCAAGGACTGTGGTCAGTCAAGGCCACGATAGAGACTCACATTGGTATGGCTATACAGTTTTATGGGGATTACAATGAAATAGGATGGGTACATTCCTCTCCCATTTACTGTGCATATATGTGTGTAATAGGCCAGGGGCTGGGAAATAAAAATGGGAGAGAGAGGGGTGGGGGGTGGGGGGGTAGAAAGAGAGAGGGGGGAAGGCAGGGGGTTGGAGAAAAGAAAATGATTCCAGAACAAGGTGCTGACAGAAGAGTGGCAGGCTGTCAGATAAGAATCTGACTGGGCAGAAATCTATCCTTCAGTGAGATTCTGATCTGAAAGATGGGTGTTTGATAGTGTTCTTATCCAGGGTTACTGAAGAATGACAAAAATAAACTTGTTGAGAGAAGCTGTCACTAAGAGACCTACAACACTGACCATGCTCATTAAAATAATGCCATTACCATCATTCAAACTACAACACAGCTCTGAGACTCTATGGCCCCCTTTTTCATGCTTGAGAATTGCATTCTAGATTACCAGTAAAATCGTTCTGTTATTGGTTAAAAGTATACTGTGATATGTGTATATAAATATAACACTGAACTTCTACATCGGTTCAAATGAATTAATAATGTCTTATGTCTGTAAAATAAATTCTTCAGACTCAGGGCAAGATTATATGGAAGCAACATTAACAGTATAGAAAGTAATTTCAAATATCCAAATATTTCATGAAGTAAAATACATTATATGGACACGATATCCAAATACAGCATATCAGCTAATGTAAGAGAGTGGGGCACAGTCACAGGTGTCTGCTCATGGACAAAACAAAGGGAGACAAAACCCAGAGAGGGTGTTATTGCAGACTATGACCATGTGAGGGCAGTGTGCTGAGATGGTAGTGAAAAGTCTGGCTTTCATATGGCTTTACATAATTCACTGGAAAGTTTTGTTCAGGCAAGGTGTGGAAAATTAATTGAAACCCCTTCAACATAGGATCGTTTAAAGACACACTGAATCAAAAACAAAATATCCAGCCTCAATGACACTAACATTCATCACCCACTGGATATTGATGGATGATGAGTTTTTCCCAGACTCATGGGGTGTGCAGTGACTGGGCGAGACCTTCGGAAATGAGTCTGAGGGGGTATTATATTAGAACATCTTGAACTGGAAAATGTGCCAAACCTGCGTGAAGTGTTGAGTTGGACAATGTGTTCGGAAAACAATATGATTTAGACAATATGTTCAGAGGTGATTAAAAAAAACCTTTCTTTATGGATTGCACAGAGGTCAGTATGAAACAAATGTTGTAACTTAGACCACAGTAATAATTTCACTATGGACAAGTCCACCAGTTGCTAAAATGTAAAGCATCCCAGATGGGTTTAAATAATAAAAGTCAAAACAGTTTTACTCTGTCAGTAAGCTGATAATGTAATGAGGCAGGTTATAGCAGTTCACTGCATGAATTGTTGATTTAGATCCAGTTGTAGTTAAAAAAATATATAAAGGCATGTTCTATATTGACTAATCTCCAAATATACTGCCACAGAATCACACAGTTTGGAATATAGCTTTGTGCATGGAACATGAGGTATCAGTAGTGGGTGTTTATCCACCATCAAGTCAAAAACAGGTCAAAGCAAGTCAAAAAACAAAAACAAAAAAAAAAAACAACAACAACAAAACAAAGAGTATATGATGCACATTATGTAAGCATGTAAACATTTATATATTTATATAACACAATATATTTTATTCAAACCAGTAACCTGTATGCTAGACAAAAAAAATCTACGATAAATCTGACAGGCAACACGGCACATTGTAAACACCATTCTTTAGTCTGTGGGTATTCGGCAAATGAGTCAGTGTCAGAACACTTTACTTGAGTATCAATCACCTCGGTGACTAAACGCCTACCACACTTCCTGTAGTCTGCAAGGTACAAATAAGAGCAGGGTGCTGCGCGGCAAATGGATTCCATATTTCCATCCTGAGCTGAGTGCCTGCAGTGGGGGGGGGGGGGGGGGGGGTGCAAGGAGTGGTGACAGACACAGTGTCGGACACATCCATACAAGCCCTCCATCACTTTTCTCCCTCTCCATGGAGGAGAAACACAAGACGCGGTGAAGTGGGGGGGGGGGGCTTAGAACAAGCCTATGCACTACTCAACCATTATTTCTAAAACATATTGTGCATTGTAAAAGGTGCTGATCTCTTAGACGGTTACTTAACTGAGGGAAGACGTGGAGAGCAAAGATGTGGGCAAAGGGCCAAGTTTGTGAGTTTAGGCTGAAGAGGTGGTGGCTAAGCTGTAGATTTAAACAAAAGCTTCATGCTCAATTTTGTGATGTGTGGTAGGTCAGATGTTAAGCCATAGGCTGTAAATTGTGGAACTGCGGGGGGGGGTGGTCCTGTACACAGATGGAGGGATAACTGATCCCACGACGGAGGAAGACAAATGACAGACCCTGATTGTTCTTGTTAGTATGGAAGCCCGTGCAACCTCTCGATGGCAGCACAGTCAAACCCTGTGATTCATTATCTCAGATCTAAGAACAGGCTTTTCTCCTACTGTCCTCTTCTTGGCCACAATTAGCAAAAAATAAAAAAAGAAAATGCATCATTAAATGACAACAGACCAGGCTACAATTGTGTGGGACTGCGGATTAAGAACTTTGAGCGAAGCAAACACGTGTTTCAAAAGAGCCTTAAACACTCAGCTGCAAGTAACCTCATCATGTTTCTGTGCTGTTTACATCCCTTGATCTTTTGGTGTTCTCCCCAACATTGTAAAAGAAAGGCTACAGGATAAGCCTGGCTGAAGTGCATTGTGACTGCAGTTTAACTTAGTTCAACAAAGCTTTTTTTTAATTTCAGATCAAAAGAAGCCTTTATTCTCTGTCATTTTTTGCTTCATTTGGGCAGTTTTGGTTAGTTTTCCATCTGTGGGAAACTTGTTTGAGGGAAACACATTGAGCGGGGAAAGACAAATGACAAAGACCTCTGTAAATCCCCATGTAACCCTGAATCAGTTTCCTGAAGTCTGATGCTCTTCTAAAATACTCTGTGCAAATGGTTACCTCTGACTCAGGATCAGTTCCGCTGGCAGTGCCACATTATGGACGGAGACCACACAGGATTTCAACACTCATACTGCATGTCGCAGCAACTTCCTCTCGTAAATACTTTGTACTGTTTGTGTCTGCTAAGCTGTGTGTGTGTGTGTGTGTGTGTGTGTGTGTGTGTACCTAGTAACTAGACAGTGGAGCCTAAGGGTGTTCTTTAATTACAGTGATGTTGGTAATGGTGTGTTGCCTTTTATGTGGTGGATACCTAGCTCCAGGTATTTTCTTGGTATGCATGTATGTGTCTATATAAATTATGTACACAAGAGGTCTTGTTCAACTTTATGAGAATAATTTCTTGCTGTAATTGGGGAAATTTATCCCCTAACATTGGGTAGTTTTCATTCGACTCTTTTCATCAGCGTACAAATTTCACCATTGTATTACAAGAAGTCTGCAGTGAGAATGTAATTATATTCAAAAAATATTCTGTGGCTCTAGGATTATTTGTGAGAGCATACCATGTCATTAAAATAGCATCTGAATGGTAATGATCATCATCTCTGGCACAGAGGCACCTTGGGATATTTAATCTGTCTGAACTGCAGCAGAAAATATTTTACTATAAGCATGGCATCTTGATTGTTCTGCCCACTGAAATGAACTATTGAGAATTCTGGTCTCTGAATTAGGTGAAAAGAAATTAAATTTTCATCAGAGACACTCCCCAAATTTAATAGAACAGAAAATAGCTCTAGAAAAAAGAGTACTGGGCTATTCCAGGACAGATTATCAAATATGTTGATCCTTTGCAACGGCACTCCAAAATTAGTACTTGCAATCAGTGCAATGGGAACTCTTAGTGGCAATTTAAACCACATTAACATCCAGGAGAAACCAATGAAAATGTTACTGTTAGGTTCACAGATGAAATGTTACACAGAATGTCTGACATACTTGTGAAGTTCCTATTCTGCTATTATTAGTAGGTATTATATTATGCTGTAAAAAAAAAAAACCCTGAGAAATACTTTTCTGAGTTTCATCGTATGCAATAACTGAGAGAAATAATAATTGCGCAGCATAAGGAGCTGTACTCAGGAGTCCTGTTAAGTCATTCCCTCTACCTCCTAGTGCATATTTAACACATGTCTCTCTGGATGTCTGGATAATATATGAATAATTTTTGAGTCACATTCAGAAAGCTCTCCAGTGAAAATTGAATATCTGCAAGATAATAGTCTGGGGATTGAGTGCAAATCTTTCTTTTTTAATGATTTTTTTTTCATGAACTAGGCCCAAGAGCTCTTAAATAATTGTGCGTGTATAAATAAAATCACACTAAGGAAAGAAAAGCAAGATGCCCAATATTTCTTAAAAGTAGCTGCAGTATTTCAAAGAAGTAAACTGAGTTCTGCCCTGGAAGTAGAAGAAGAGAAAAAAAAAGACTTGATTGATTAACAGGGTGAAAAATGAATGTGTGTGGCACATTACAGGCATTTCTGGCAAAATGAAGTTTGAGGGTCATTTTGAAGAAGGTTCCCAGAAACACATGTGTAAGGGTGAAATAAAGCTCCCCTCAAATTGGGGTTCAATTCAAAGGGTGATTGGTATTCTGGTTCTAGGCCAAAGAGAGGGGATAGCATCCAAAGAAGACTCTGGAGTAAACTTCACAGCAATCTACACTACACACTGCTCTCTACTATTCCTGCTGTTATTTACTCCATCTTAGTCCATCTGAGACACAACATAACAACAAGAAAACTCCATATATTCAGACACTCATAAAAACTCACCCATTTAGTCATAAAATGTGTGTAACCAAAGCATATTTTCACCCTTAGTTCTCCTTCCTGTGTGCCGAAAATGGCTTTTGGTGGCTTTATTTAGTCAAATCTTCCCAAATATATACTCTGACTGTAACTGTGAAGCCTATTCTGGATCCACAGTAAGCTGTTTGTTTGCCAAGTGTACGTATTTGAAAAGGGTAAATGCCGCTCTCTCCATCCGTCACCCCCTGTAAATTATAAATTATGGAGAATAAGTGGAGGAAGACATTGAGTGACCACAGGCACACCACCGCAGACCAAAATGACAGCGGCCATAACATGCCTTCATGTCAGGAAATAAAACTTAGGGTCAGTCTTGCCAATATTGCCTTTTAAACAGAGCACACAGGGAATCACTTGGGGTTTATGCTTCTCTTAAAGGCAAGGCATATTTAGAAAGGTCTTGACGCACTAGTATGTGCACTGAGCTGTCTTTGTTCATGTCTCGCAACTAAAGAAAGTGAATCAGTGGAGTAGAAAGGGAGAGCACGATTGACAGCAAACTCTTTGAGTTTGACGTACGTTTTAAAGCTCTGCAGGCTGGTGGTTGATGACGAGATGGAAATAAATGTTTAGACCTTTCTTCTTACCCAATCACAGAGGTCCTACACAAGTAGTGACAGCTTCTTGTGATGACTGTCTTTTGTGGGGAGTGACATGACTCAGTCTACACTCATTGAACTTTAAACAATGCGCGACGTCATAGGTGCTCAGTGAACAAAGTCAGCATGTTCACGCAGGACACCTCGTTTAGCCGACATTTAGTGGTGGAATCCTTAATAAATGATTATAGTCAGCTTGCTCTTCAGAGCATTACCCTGCAGACTGAAGCTATGAGGAAAAGTGATTTGACATCTAGCTCTTTTGTCTAAAGGTCACTGGCCTTCAAATCAATCCTAACACTCATATGTACTGGGCCTGAGGGACATTGTAAAGAAATAGCCCTTTGACCTACGTACCAGGTGTGCTCTTTTCTTCCTCTGTGATCAATTCAGAGAGCCTTTGAAATGTGTAATTTTGATGAGTCAAGCAGGCGAGCCTGGACTACACTGAACCCAGAAGAATCAGATTTCTGCAAAACAGTCCCATACTTGCCAACTCTGTGGCCAAGACCCCAGAAAGTCATTTATTGCCCCTCTCTCTGCTAATACATCTTGAACTACAAGTTTTTTAAGTTTGAAATGAGAGGGCACTAAGGGTAAGACATTTGTTCATTTGTTGCTCACTGTCGTTTTCAAGCTCAAAAAAACAAACAAACCCCAAAACAACTGAAAACAAACAAATAAATAACCTATAAATACCCTATGACTCTACCTTTCCAAAGGGTTATCTGGCACAAACCTATGAGATTCATGTTCCAAGAGCTGGGGAGGTTCCTTTCATTGGCACCTCTGTGTAATTGGCAATTACCAACTGTTCAGAAGTAAAACAAACAGGAATAACTGGCTGGCAGAGCTCTGGAGCAGACTGAAGCACCTTGGTGTGTCCCATGTCCATAGAATGCCTGTATGAAAACAAGCTTCTCATACAATACTGAGCATCATTAGCACCTTGAATGAGCCAAGCCAGGTGGTTACCCGAGAGAAAGATGAGACGTTGTTCATAACACCCACCTAATGCTCTCTATCAACATTCATTATAATGCCTTGTTTTCATTAACAAGATTCATCACTCTGCTATGTTAGATATCAACCTCAGCAGCAACGCAGTTGCCTTTGATACTATTGGTGACGTCAAAACAAACAATCACTCACCCGTTCTAGCTGAAACTAAGGAAAACAAGGAAATATAAACCAAGGAAATATAAATATTTTCATTGCATCTTAACCATTCCCACTTGTGCACAATTAAAAACAAACCAAATAATATGCATGTAACCCAACTTATAATTAGGGGCTCCACCTTTTAATTGTGTGTGTAATACACCAGTAAACATTTCCAGTGCAAACCAAGAGGTTACCCTTATTCATTACCATTGCAGGATTTGATATAATGCTTCTGTGGACATAAAAAGGATACATACCTGATAGCTAGGTAATTAGGACACTTTAAGATCTGTTTTAACACCAGGGTGTGTCGCATGCTTTGAGATGAATGTTGTCTCTGAGCATCTGGTATTAAGAAACAAAGTCATAAATCACACGTCACAGCTGTCATCTTAGCCTGAGGATTTGAGGACATAAGAGAGAAGCTATGTGTGTATATTGGTAAGGGTGTGGGTGTAAATGTCCTACCTGTTTTGAAAAGAGTTTCAAAGGATGAAGCCAATCTTCTGTGGAGGACTCAACAAATCTAAACAAACGAGAATTCCTCTCTGATTACTATGTGCTGATGTAAGTAAGACTCTGTCTATTGTGTTAGACTTTGAAATCACTTCAAACGCTCCTTGGGGATCTAGCTGGTATCTTTTTTTTTAGTTTGTGGGAATCATTCCATGCAATGTTCAGTGTTAAGCCACGGGAGATACCCCTGTAGTGGATTAGTTTCAATGGGATGTCCTCGTAAAAATTTAAAGCCATGTGGATGACATGACTCAAAACATTCAACTCACGGAGACTGATCAGAGCCAGTGATGTGGTTACTGTCCAGAACAGGCTTTCTATATAAATTGACTGTCACTGGGATATGGCTTTTATTTCCTGAGTTAGTTCAGTTTTTTATTAGTCTACATTTTAAGTACATTTCACATAGAGTTAAAGTCTGCACGACAGATTGGGAGCCATACAAATGTACAATTTGATTATCTCTTGAACAACTCCAGAAATGACTGCCTTTAAGGAATAAAATTATCATATATTTTATGTGGATTATTTATTTTTAATTACTGCCTGTTTGACCAGAAAATATGTTATATACTGACAGCAACCTGTTTGTATGTATGTATATGTGTGTGTGTGTGAGTGCGAGTGTGTGTGTGTGTGAGTGAGAGAGAGAGAGAGAGAGAGACAGAGAGAGAGAGATTAAATCCCTGATAAAAACATATGAGCTACCCTAGGGGTATTCTATATCCAAGTTTGAAATACAAAGCAGCAAAATTGGGTAATGGGAGACGTAGGACCATCTACATTTCAAATGATTAAATTCTTCTGGCCAATAAATGAATTTCTCACAACTACCAGTCCAATATAGTGAGGCCAGCTCAGCAATATGGCAGATTAAAAGTAATACCACACAGTCTCTAAAACTGAAAAATGACAGCCCAGCACTGCAGCGATCATAACCCCTGGCTTGAATTGGTGATTTCATAAATCAAACCATTCATGACCCAATAAAGTTAGAAGATGACTTGGGGGTTGATGTCTATCAGATGGTCAAAACTTTACTGGAAAAGTCATCATTTAATTGCAGTGGATTGCAAATCAGAGTCTGTCTGGAACCTGACTTTGGGAACTTGCACACCCCTTACACTGCATGGAAGAAAATAAAAAAAAAGAAATACCCCCCTTTTCATTGAGAAAAACTTCAGAGAGCTCTGTAAAAAGTATCACATATCTTTCGACAGTCTTGGGTCAGTTCAAAGGACCACCAAAAGCCATCCATACAGAGATGTGTGGTCAGTTGCATAATGTGGATATTTTAACATTAATCTCAGTTTATATTATCTAAATTAGGTGATAAAATGCATTTGTTGTGACTTAGATAATGTTATATAGTTACACATACACAGATGATGTGTGTTACATCTCCAGAAATGCGATCTGCTTAGGCTCTTTGTGTGGTCTGGGCTGCCTTGTTGTGAGTCCCTTAGAGGAATCGCAGACAATGCAGGCAGTTACACACATTCTCACTGTCACATGTGCCTCAATAGTGTGATGTTACTGTAGTGGAACGCAGCTATGTCTCCTAAATCATATTAAACATTGGGTATTTGTGTCATTTTAATTTACAGAGAAAAACACAGTTTTACTGAAGTACAGAAGTGGTCAAGGTGTCATGTCAGAAGAAGTCAAAACAGACACAACATCAAAAGGCCAATATGATACTTCTTTTTTTTTTCCTAGCTGGATTCAACTTCGCTTGTCTGGGAGTGGGAGTGGAGAGCTAGACCATGAACATATGGGTATGAAAACCACTGTTTACAATACAGTGAATGAAATGAGGGGAGGAGAAATCCAGCCAAGACAGCAAGAGCAAATGGCCCTGGAATTCCCCATCACACTCTCCTACCACAAGCCAACCACAGGCCCTCTCATTACCAGAGTCTCACACATTAACGCCATCACTTCCTAAAGAACCACTGACACACACTTTTTTCCACCCTGACTCCAATCTACGTCTGTATCGTTAGACCTGATGGAACAACAGTGCATAAACATGTCTGTCAGGCCCATCATTATCCTTGGGGACCCCACTGACCTAAATGGCTCCCCCTGGAGGAGAGGAGGAGGAAGTGAAAGAGAGAGGGATGGAGTCAGAGTGAGGAACAGGCCGCTAGGCACTGAATCACCACAGTTTTATTAAAAAGACCTTTAAAACAAACTTACAAGGAGAATAAAATGTCAATTCCTTCACGCTCAAGCATTGCTGAGCTGTGTTTTGGTGAGGAGGTAATTAAAGTTGGGTCTTAAGAGAGGCCCACCCAAACCAATGGGCTGCAATCGGACCGGATTAGGAATGGAGCGTGGGCAGAGTGCTGGACAAACAGCCTTCCTCTCTTAGTCTTTTATGAGGGGGAATGTAAAAATGAAAAAAAAAACAAAAACCTCGTGTCTATGAACACTTTTGCTTGATGTTTTCAGCCTAGTTAAGAAAGCCCAGCGTCTCACAGACTTACAGACTGGCACCAGTGTGTATTTGCTCTATCCGTGGGAGTCGGATCTGTCTCACTGCCAGTGCACAGTGATCTGTCAAATCGATTCAGCTTAGGTTTACAGATTAACGGATGCGTACTTTTTGCCACCATGGAAGGGGGCTAAAGTAGAGATCCAGATTTTCTATGAATGTGTTATTTATTCGCTTTTTTCCATGTCAGCAGGTGTGGATATTTTTCTTTTCTCTATGAGGCATCTTCTTCTGCAAAGTTTGAGAAACTTAACCCCACTAGTGAACACCTCCTACAGGCCTTCCAGCAGGTCAAAGACAGTGGGGAATTTGGCTGATACAAACACAGAGGACATGGATAAGTACTCATACAACTGGATTATCTAGAGTATTGTTTCCGTGTGGATTTGATAGGTGTCATCAGTGTCCACCACATAGTCACCTCCTCTCACTTTGACTTATCCAGTGAAAAGTGGCACATATTCTCAGGAATTACGAAAGGCAGTTGCTGGTAATATAGTCTTTATGATGTTATGTAGATCATAATGTGAAGAGATACATAACAGTGAAAACGTGTATTGGCCTTCATCCTCTGAGGTGTTTTAACCATATCCCTGATCCTAAGCTCACAAAGCAGAGCTTTCAGATGCACTGAATACAGAGATTGCCCTTTGTGTTTTTGTTAACAGCTTTCACCCTAGATTTCATTGGCTGTCATGCGAGAGGGAGATTTAAGACTTTGGATAAATCATCACTTTAGATTGGTCAAAAACGCACTGTACAAATTTCTCATTTGTATATTTTTCAATTCACATGCTCATATTTGTTTTGATTTGTGTATGACCTTGATAATTCAATAAAACTGTCAACATTTTTAGGAAATGAAGAAAGCTGATCCTAGTAATACGAAATTAAAATGCCTGTGCAATTTACCATGAATGTGCTCCCAATATCAAAATCGCATCAGGCAACCTGGCTTGAAACATAATCAAAGCTATGGAAAAGTAGGTGTTTGAAGTTGGGGGAAGCAGAAACATAAGTGGGATGGCATCAGTGCTGTACTTCTACCTTAAACTCCTGTTTGGTTGAGCTTATAAAACTGAGCATGCAGTGTTAGTGTTTTCTATAAAAAAAAAACAAAAAAACCCAGCCATACTTGTCAGACTGCAGCACAATCTGAAAGAAACTGAGGAACTTGTCTTGTTGTTTGTTGCACCCACAAGTCTCCCAAGCAGTTATCAAATCACCTTCACACACTTTCCGCTCATGCTGCTAGACCACCATGTAGTTTTGTGGTTAACAAAAGACTTCTAAGGGACTGGTTGCTACTTTATGGGGACTGATTAAGAAACTCTGGGTTTGTAACCTGCTCGTCTGGAAAATAAAATAGACAGGGACAGAGAAAATGACAAAGTTGTCGTATAAAATCCAGATGTTCTTTTGAAGTGAGAACTATTTAAGCTGGGACACACCACTGGGTGTAAATGGAAATTCTTGAATGATTTCAAGCATTTGGGCAAATTTGTAGATGAATCTGTATGAATGCAATAGCCTGTCCCTCTACTAAACAAGCAAGTTATAAAATTAGGCGATCGTCATGAGATGTAAGACTTCAGCCATGAGGATAAACTCACTGTGAGACAGACATATTACAGCTGCATACACGGTGTACCCACACACTCTAAATACAAACCTAAACACACAAACACACACACACACACACAGCATGTGAAACAGTGAACCAAACTGATTGCTGCGTTAGGGTTGGTGGAAAATACTGATGCCTTTCACGACCAGAGAAGCACTGTGCTGCAAGGCACACAAGCATAAATAAATAAGAGTAAAAGAAAATAATGAATCTAAATGAAGCGAGCAGAGGTGGGGTATGCAGGTGCCGTGGTGGAAAAGACAGGCAAGAGCTATTTTTACCCTCTGCAACATATAGATCTGGATGTCATTTTTAAAAGGATGTTTATGAAAATCCTTAATGTATATGGAACGTAAAAAGTACACAGAACTTGCAAAGTAATAACTGTTTAGCAGCAATACATAATTCTGAGCTTAGCTGATAAGGAACATTAGGCATATATAATTTTTTACAATGGACTGAGTTTTCACCAAGCAGAGATGCGTTCTACACCTGCAATTCAGTTTTAGAAAGGCAGTCGTGCCATGTTTGCCATGTGACACTGGTTGTCCCAGTGAATATAACTGGTTGTGTTTTCTCTTGTTTTTTGGATGATGAGGTCCCTCTCCTTTAAGTTGCTGTGCACTGAAGTAACCCAAATGACCTGATCAGTTAACTTACTCACCAAAAGCTGGTGAACTACAGTTATCCAAGCAGTCCTCAATAGAATTGTCTTTAATTCAAAGAGTACATTTTCGATGTAAGGTTGCTCTTAAGCAAAACAGGATCCTTGTTCTGGATTCTGATTTGGGCTTAGCATAAAATTTCTCCCATCTAGTCATCTGCTATAACTGAAACATTTTCACTCAGTGACCCTTAAATTAGTTTCAGCCTTAGAGAGACAGAAATGAAGAGCAAGATCAATAGGGCAATGGAACAAATGAAACAGAAACTCAAAACGTCGTTAGGATTTTAATGCTGGACAGTTGCTTGGAAGCAATTCTGGTATGGGTTGGATTATTACCCCAAAACAATGAAATCAGACTTCCTGGCTCTAAGCTTCCAGTGGAACTTTGAATACTACAAATAGACATTCAGAAACCAAATGTCCTATTCCGGGCTAATATAATGACCAGACAATAGTGGTATTACAGGATAGATTTGTATACATTTGCTGAGATAAAGTCTAATTTTTCCAGCTTTTGAGTATTTCAAAGCAGTGCTCTATGGTACCTCAACTGAAAGATTACAAATTGTATAAGGGGATCCGTTTGGTTGCATGACTTTGTGAATATTATATGTTCAAAACCATGCACAACAGCTGGAGTAAACGGCCTCCACTTAGAAAAGTTTAAACATGACTGTTCTTGTTGTGGAGCTTAATCCAGCAGAACAAAAACAAATGAAAGTATTGAGGCACGTATAGGTGGATCACATATTGAATGATAAAGCAAATCATTCTGGTAGTGACTGTTTATAAGAAGATGTGAAAGCATGATATTTTAGAACAAACCCAAACTAAAGAGTTCCAAAATTAAACACTGTTGAAAGAGAGAAGAGTACTAGCCTTTATCTGTTTGTAGGTGATAATGAAAAACTACCTACACAGACACGCTGCAACTTGATGAAGACTTCTGGGCAAGTCCCTAATGAAAAATAACATATGTTGTAATATGTTATTGGTTTACTTTCCTTCTCTTATTAGGATTCTGGTTCAGCCCAAAACAATTTGTACTACATAATAGGAGCGGGTGTGTCAGTGTTTCCATTTTTATATGGTTGGAGTCATTGACCTGCATTGTTTTGACTATTTTATTGTGTTGACTTTGTCTGTGATATTATGATACACCACCCATAGGAAATCTCATCTTTTTACAAATGATATTTGAATTTCCCTCTTATTAAAGTTATGAGAAAGCAAAAATTACATTTTGACTCCTACATATGGAGTTTATAATTTTGCTTTTTGAAATATTAAAATGAATCTTGTAACACAAAATGAGACTTACAAAAAAGACCAGTCACTCCCTCAAAAAAGGATAAAAAAAAAAGACCCCCCCCCTCGAAAAACTCAAAAACAAATCTAAAACTAAAAGATAGGAGGACATCTATGTCAGGTTTTAGCTCACTCACTTGGCTCAAAGGAAAATATATCATTTGAGTTTAAGGATAACAGACATCAATAAACTGTTTGCATAAATGAGATAAAGCAATGTGAAATAGCCTTTTGGATGCAAAGGATCAAAGTTGATAAAAAAAAAAAAAATGAAGGCTTGGATAAAAAAAGATTTATGGATGAAGACATGCTGTATTTTATTCATTGGTTTCAAGTGTGACCACTAAGAACCCCTCAGAGCGCTGGCAGAGGTCCAGCCTGAGTGTTTAAGACAGAATGAAAGAGAAAAAACAGCATAGAGAAGGAGAGAGAGAGCTTTGGGTGAAGTACGTCACTTCGTGGGCAGGAACCACACCCTTCCGCAGGGACGGTTGCATCACCGCAGTGAGCTGTATGATCAAAGCAGGACGTCTCATCAGCGCTGCAGCATGGTGGGCGGACGCAGATCCACAGCATGACGTATCCAAAGCAGTCCATCCACATAATAGAAATCAAAGTAAGCATGCTGTGCAAAGCCTGAGAGGCAACAAACAAAACAATGCTTTTCCATATCTACACAAGCTCTCATTTGTTCCGTGTGGTTTCAGCCAAGAGGCACAGAGACCATAACAATAAGAAAAAAGGCCTGTGCATTTTAGGTTGTTCCACGTGGTACGTTGTAAAAATATCCCACTTAGTGACATTTCTGCGATAGCCTAACTATAGTCAACACTAGAGACACAGTATGTGCTACATCATTAGAGTGAAGACAGGGAAACCCACTGCTATCATCATTCTGGCCAACAGAAATGGATTACTATGTTGGCACATTTTAAGTGATGATTTTTTCCCCATTGCCTGCACCGCTCCCCCGAGCCACAGGTATTTAGGCAGGCTAGTGTCTGTCCCTGAACTGAAGAACAGGCAGGAGTTTTGTGGGTCTTCATCGCTCACTCAGAAAAAATGAGCAAACAACCTGGACTGTATGCAATGTCCACCTTGAAAAATTAAACTTTAAAAGTGATAAAATCACAGAATAGGGTGGCAAATTTTATATTACAAAATTTATATGCATTTCAATGAGCAAAAGCAAAAGAACAAGTTTCATGCTTGTCATAATAATAACTCAGTGATCTTTGTGAGGGCCTATGAAGTTGCCTGGTCTGATGAGGAAAGAAAGGGAAGAAGAGAAGTGGAGAGAATGCACTGCACTCTAGATGAGTTGGGGGAGCCTTCTTGTTGCCAGTTACACATGTGTGGTGCTTGTCAACACCTATATTAGATTTCCAGAGCGTCTGGCTTTGATCTCACTTTATATGCCCTTGTCCTCTTATTTCAGACATTTTCCATTTGTTGAAAAATGAAAGATCCATAAAGGAGTGCATTTCTCTCAACATGAGCAACAGTGCCTTCATAATGCATTTCTTATATTCTGCCTATATCAGTGTGAACTGTTCCTCATTCTTGGGTAAGGGATTTCCATGGAGAGCGTGCTATACATGCTTGTCAGAAGAACACAGAGGAGCAATGGAGGAGCATTGAACAATCCATTTAAAAGGCAATGTTGTGTCAAGAGTACCTGTGCACACTTGGTGTGTCATCTGTGAAAGTTAAGGTAAGTGCAAGGGATGATTAACAGTCGTGTGGAGACATCTGAGAGTATTGCAAAGACGTCATAAAAGTGAAATTAGTTACAGCAGACGTCACACTAGTGCTGAGATTGCCACCACTGTTGCTTTGATCAAACACACCAAAGAGCACCACCAACTTCATAAAGTAGCCGTCAAAATGGGCCCATTCCTTTATTTGCTGTCCCAATTTGTTTTGGGGCTGCTCTGGCATGTCTTTTGGTTCGCCTCAGCAGGGCTGTTAACACACAGCAGATTTTACATGCTGTCATTAAAAGCCACACTCTTTAAAAGCATGGGTTATTTTTAGCATGTCTCTATTCTAGAAAAAAAAAAAGGGGGGGGGGGGGGGGGGGGGGAGTGGCTTTGAATGCTGTCTCAGGCATGCGCCGTCCCCAAAGCCTTTCCCCAAAGCCTCTGCCAAACAGCACCAGCTTGAAAGAGGCCCTGTAAAAGTCGACTTTGAATAGCGGGGGCGCAGCCACCTTCCATACCAATGGGTGCTTGCACATTTAAGACACATTTGCAGTCTGTAACACTAATTTGGTGTTGCTTACGTTTAATCCCCCCACCTCCTTTTTTTTTTTTTTTTTTTTCAAAAAGTCAGCCCCCACCCCTTTACCCAGTCGAGACAAAGTAATTACGAGAAATGCTCCCAAAACTCAAAGCAGATCCTGGCACACCATCCCAAACCCTGTTGGGTTTTTTTGGCCAAGGCTCAGACACTGAACTCCAGAGTCCCAGAGGATCCTCCCATGGTGGGCCACGCTAACACAAACCTGACACCATCAACACATTGATCTGTGGTGCTGATTCAACACTGATCTTTTATGTCTTCCATATCAAATGAGCCTTTTATCATTACATTATGTCCTCTCTCCCCCGTATATGCACTCATGTCAAATTTCCTAATGGAAACACTGTGGACCTACCACATTGGGTTCAAACTCTTTCTTACACTGTTCTGCGAGTTTAACTTGATCCTACATTCTGACCCATACCAGAAACAACAGAGCACTGAAGTAGCAAATCTATCCTGGCAGTTCTGAAAGGGACATTTATACAGACTCATTTGTCACCGTCTTCTCCCTAAAATGAGTATTGGACTACGTACCAAAAATGAGCCTCACTCAGGCTATCCCGTGCCTGTAAAAACAAGACACCATGAAGGAGAATGGGAAAATCTGCCACATACTCTTCTGGCTGACATCAGCACCCTTACTTAAGTACTGAGCAATCATCTGATTAGTTGAGGTGCTGACATTATTAAAGACATTATTAAAACATGCACAAGACAAGCTTTTTGGTTACAGTGGCAGAAAATACACAGAAAGGCACAGGATATATGTGTGCAACCTATACATATATATTTTTGTGTGTGCGCTGGGCAAAAGGAGCCAATAAGTACATGTAAGAGTTATATTTGAAATGCATTCTTAAGAATGACAATGACTACTTCACATCTACAAACTGCACGAAAAGTAAGACATGCATTGCCTATTCTTACATTGCTGACATCAAAGACATGTATGTCAGGGTTAATGTTCCTGTCAGTGCCTGTAACCAAAGCACCGGCAAAAGAGCCGGAGTTGGTCCACGGGCAATGCACTGCACTGCGGCTGCCCACTGCTCCTGGTGTGTGTGCTCACTGCTCCTGGTGTGTCTGTGCTCACTGCTCCTAGTGTGGGTGTACAGGATGGGTCAAATGCAGAGGTTGAATTTCACTGCTCATTGTTCTTAGTGTTTGTGTGACGATAAAGTACTTAACTAACTTAGCTAACTTAACTAAATTAACTAACTAACTGTGCCCCTACTGAGAATCTGAAGGTAGTCATAAACTTATTAACCATTAATATTTCTTTTGAGTCTCTTTGCAGTGATGATTCCGCCTTTCTGAACAGGATAATCCATGATTCATGGAAATAGCTTCAGAAACATTAGGGGAAAACCCAGGCACAACAAAGAGAGCAATTCACAATCGAATCACCCACAAAACACACACCAGCTGGGGCCTGTAATCAATACTCCTCACTGAAGGTCTCATCACCCTGGGGAAGCATCTTTCCATCATCATGCTTTGAACAAAACCAGATTTGTCCCATTTGAGGCCTTTTGCTTTCTTTCATAATCAGGCATTATCTGGACATGAGAGATAGGTCATTATTATCATTAAAACCATTCTCATGATCTTCCTGTTTATGTCCTTCTGCCAAAGTTCAATCAGAAGTACGATAGCTTTATTTAGACAGTATCTTGGTTTAATTTTAGAGTCTGTATCCTATGCAGATACATGTGGTCCTGTGTGATGGGATATCGACAGAAAGATTCAGTGTACTTCTAAAGACTGGAGGTGCTGGTTACAAGACTAAAAACTTACTATTACCATTTGGAAAGATGTAAAAGCAAGTTACTCAGTATCTAACTGAGTGTTTTGGTTTACAGTGGCCTAGTCCACAGAGACTGGCCCTAACCCTGCTAAGGTGGGAGAGGTAGCGCACAAAGAACCATGTCACAGAATGGGTTTCTTTGCCCATGACGGCTTGGCAAAGGCCATGGCCTCTCCCTTTGCAGAGCATGGAGAGGAAAGGATTACGAGATTATTACACGCAGGATGCAGTAAATTCTCATTATGACTTCTTGGACAGCAAAGGGCAGAATATGTCAAGTTGTTCCCAAGTTGCAGTAGAGGGGACCACATAGTCATTTTTCAGGGAAATTGTGTGTTCAGATTGTTGTGTTGTCTGACTATGGTCTGGGAAAGCATGCGAGACTTGTAAGACCTGTCTGGCTTTGACCAGTGGTAAAAAGTGAGGCCTTTGTTTGTGTTATAACTGAACTGAAATAGATCAAACACAATGAACAAAAAGAACACCACATATGTGATACATGCACGATGCACGCTATTCCCACTAAACAGCCCTGGCTATCTCCTGCAGAACCTCAAACAATCTCACTGAAAGGCCTCGGAATTCAAACAGCACGAAGCATATGGAGAAAATCTGAATAATCCTCCTCTCCAGTTATCCTTCAGTGAGATGTTTAAATTCTTGCTTGCTCTCTAAGACATTTTGAAACGATTTACAACCACAGAGTCACAACAAGGAAGCTTGTAGCAGCAGCTCAGGGATCTATTACACCGCACTAAGGATGGTATTGTCATCAGAACACAGGCTGCTTCACTGCAGCCTAACTCTTAAATCTAAATAATGTCAAAGGTATATATCTGCTCATTTTAATCCCCTTTCACTCATTTACATCTGTTTTTGCACTAAGGCATCTCCACCTCTGGGCTTACATGTGGCAAAGATCTCAACTGTGACACATCTTAAGAGGATTAATTAAGGTGAACAAATTGTTAGTTTGAGTTTTTAAAGTTGCATACCATTTTCCACACTGGCTACTTTAAATGCAATGACTCTAGTCCAAAGAGCTACAGCTTCCAGTGCTTTGATAGATATACCATAATCCCTGTAAACTGATATGAAATGGAAAATGCAAGGAATTTTATACTCCAAATTAAATCAGGAAAATGTCAGAAAGAGGAGGTTTTTGTAAATCACCTCCTACCCATTACAATAAATATTGTGTCTGACTCAGTGGATTGAATTTACAGTAGGAAACATCAGGGAAACTAATATCTGACTGTCAAACAGATTTAATACTCAAAATATGAAATGTCAATATGCATGCTTACAAACAGAGGCTGACAGTGCTGCAGTGCTACTCTAAGGTTCTACAAAGGGACTTTTCAAAACAAAGACAACAGAACCTGCACCTATCCTGACAAAAACAAAACAAAACAAAAAACCTTGCAATAGTGCAGTAAAGTCTGAAGAAGCAGAGATGTTTAAACCAAACTTACAACGTCATAAAAGACATTTTTTGAAAGCCATCAGTCTGTTACTGTCAGGTGATCTTTCCGTGAAGGAAACTGCACAGATGGTACCACACAGAGAACTGCAGTAAAACTCCATGGAGCAGAGTGGCCAGAAGCAGAGGTGGATTTGCCATGGCTGTGGTCTGTTCTATATGAAATGAACGCTCAGTAAGGATGTTGGCCATCCCCCGAGGGGTCCCAGCGGTGCGTGGTTCAGATGAGGACGCAGACTGGGGCACTGCTGTTTCTCAGGGCATACACAAACATGGCAAAGAAAACAGACCCATGGCTGGTTACGGCATGCTGAGACAAGAAACAGTGATAAATAATTAGCTCGCATCTCAGAAAGCAGGAGATCTGCAGGAGAGTCACATGCTCCAAATGCTTCATGTGCACAAACATAGGCACTGATTTTATGCCCATATATTGTCAAGCATACTCTACCCTGCAAACTTGAAGTGAAGAAGAAAGTGAAAGAAAGAGAGAGAGAGAGAGAGAGAGAGAGAGAGAGAGAGAGAGAGAGAGAGAGAGAGTCTGTGTGAGAGAGAGAGAGAGTCTGTGAGAGATTTGTACCTGTATAGCAAACTGAATTCATGTGCCATTTTAAATGTGTGCATTTAAACAGGCCTGCACATATACCTATTAGAATTAGCTTTCTGTTAAAGAAATTGGATGATACACTATACTTTCAAAGTATTTAAATATTTTGTAAGAAATAATGCCAGAGGCAAGATCATGCCATCACATGTTTCCAATCCAAGTACATTTAAAGAAATCTCAAAACCAGATTTGTCCTCCAGAGCACTTTGAAACAACTTGATCACCCCTCTTGTTTAAGTGCACTGCTGTAAACCCTTTAGCTTGTCAGTAAAATGTAACAGCTTGGAATACTGTGGGAATTTCAGACTAGTAGCAACTTGGTTTTGTAAAGTCACTGAGGACCCTCTGTAGTACAAAAGCATTGCCATTTCCAAGTGGTTTCTACAACAACGACATGAAAAAGTTTGGCCTCATTCACAGTTGAAAGTTGAAGGCATAAATATAGTGGAGTTTTTTTTATTATATATTTTGGCTTGATGTTTGGTAAACTTGCAGATCAACACGGGATCATGCCGTCCACACTCAAGCTACATCAGTAACTGCGTTGCCAGTGTGTGAAAGACATAACATACGAACAATAAATCTACAGAAAGAAATGATCAGCATACTCACCCTTCATGTTTTAGTGACATGCACTAGATAAGAAGAAGAAAAGACAGATTTACTCATTTTACAGTGAATTAAAATGCAAATAAACAATTTTGATACAAGTTGTAATGTAATCATCCATTGTAAAATAACCACAACACCTTCTAGTTACAGACCACATTACAGAATTTGCTGAAGAAGTATGAAAAAGTATGTGATGCAGTACATAAAGTATGTCATGAAGCTGGTTAGGACTTTCCATATCTCGAATAATTTAGTTTGAGGTGCAGTTTATTTCTTTAGATTGCTCCTCCTGGGAGTTGGGGAGGGAGGGCAGCTCATCAGTAAATTCTCCTTAAGCTTTTTTCTCCACAACGTCCAGTTACACAGAGAGAAAGTGACACAAAACTTCCATTACCACCTTGGCACATCGACTTTGCCAATAGAGAAGGAAATGAGTCTAATTATTTCCTGAGTGGAAGTCAAAAGTTTTCATTTGGGTTCGGAAACCCTCTCACATGGTTGGAGAGACACAGCTCTATTACCTTTAAGGCTAGTAACGATTTGCTGGACAAAGAGCTACCTGTGATTTGGTCCTGCCTCTCAACTAGGCAGATCTTAACGTTATCAGTGTTACCATCACTTCTGGATAACACATTTTTTCTTATGCAGATTTGGATAATGTGTTAGTGCAAGTATTACAAGACTTTAGCGATGCAAAACTCCGCCATTTGTGGAAAACTATGTTTGCTCCCAACCCATGGAGGCTTATGTTGTGTTTTCAGGTTTTTGGTTTTCTGTTTTAGTTTGCTGACAATCCTGTCATCTGACAATCATACATGTGTAATGCAATATGAACAAGTGTCTGAAATATTAGGATTGTGACTTCAACATTTTATTGAAATGTTTGTTTATCTATGTCTTATTTAAGTGTAAGTTAAATTACCTGTGAAGCAATTTTCCTGACACACATTGTCATCAAGAAGCATTACAGACTCCTGTGTCTGAAATCTCACATAAGTAAGCTGAGAGCAAGCGTGACAAGAAATACATATTTCTAATATGTAATAATACGTTGCTGATTATTCTCATCAATAAAAGAAAAAGGAAATAAAATAAAGATGGATGTATTTTGAGAAAGAATGACTGAAGGTATCTCTTCTGGAAATGATTCAAACAAGGATCTGGAGGAAGCTGTAACGCAGGACAGTTGGGCAAAGGTTATGAAACCATTGACCGGAGTTGAGAGACGGAGCAGTGTCATTCAGGAAATGACAAAGGGCTGAGGTAGAGTGAGTGGTCATTCCTGGGCATGGTAGAATCTGGCAAGACACACAATTTTAGAAAAGCCATTTGGAGGTCAGGAGCTGAGCATAGATCAAGGCGCAGTTTTAGGTTTTAGACTCACAAATACTCAAGTACCCAAATCACTTTCTCTTAGGAGAGAGAAACCAGGCCAAGTTTAACCAACATTGAGTTTATATCAGTTGGATAAACTGGGTCCAGTACTGTAAAATGTTCCTCACATAACATGCAGCCACTGCATTTCATGTACATCCAACAAATAAAACCTTTTCACAAGCACACTTTAGAGCCGTTATGATGTGAGTCATATTGTGCCAGTCACAGTCTATAGCTGAGTGAACACACTATACCAGACTATTCCATTCTTACTGCAGGAGGTCTTATTGTAATACAGTTTTTCCTTTAACACAGAATGCAAATCATGTTGTTACTGCAATGAATAAGCATGCAATCCCCACTGAGTAAGAGCGTTTTATTTTCCCTCATGCGCTTGCACTTCAGAAGAAGTTATGTGGATTTCTCTGTGTTTGGCACTCAAGCACGCCTGTCAACACACAGTGTACACAAAGAGCGTAACTATAGAAACAGCAAATAAAAAAGAAACATAAAATTAAAAATGCCACATTGCAAATTCTTGTCGGTTTTAGGGAAAATAATTTGTAAAGAGCAGAGAGAAAGTCTCCATTAGTTCGGATAAATAAATTCCATTCAATCAATTGTTTATGCATGATAATAAATGCTGGCCCTCATTTAAAAATAAATATGTAAACTCCACCTTTCTCCTTCTAGGAAATACAATGTGAGAACACCAGATATAAGTTCACTCTTTACTTTTTATTTAAAAAAAGTTGGTTTGTGTCATGACTGATCCATAAAATCAATCCATTCATGATCTATCCATCCCTGCTCACTATTAAAGTCGTGGTAACATACTTAACTTAATTAAATAAATCACACGGGGAGTACCTCAGGACTCTGAGGTCAAAATGAACTCCTGACTTACAGAACTGGAGGGTGGGTTTCTGCCGCTCTGCCAGTAATAGCCAAGAGGACCATTCGGTTTTCGACTTGGATGACAACGCAAACCCACGCAAGAACAACATTCACTGGATCGGGTCTCTGAGATCCCACCGCTAGGAAAACAACCGTCTCCATGTAACAGATTCTTGGGCCTTGTAAGGGCTGTTGGGAATACTCAAGCAGACTAAGGCAAAGAGTAGAGCTGTGGAACAGCCAGGTCCAGATCCACTGATTGCAGCAGAAATATGAACATGTCAGTACCTGCAGGTAAACATGGTACAACAGTATCAGAACAGGTCAGTAGGCCACATAATAATGAATAAGGCCTTAACAAGGCAATGAATTAGCATCTAAAGAACAGAGAATTCTCCTAATATATTTTCACCATATATCCTCAATCTTTATACTAGTATAACTCTTGGGGTCCGACCTTCTCTTACACTATTTCCTGTACTGATTTATCTGCTATGTTAAAGGTGTTTCTGTGGAGCTTTGAGAGGAGGGAAAGCTGACTGCCAAAGCTGGTGATGCCTGAATTGAGTTTATAACATTTAACTATAGTTCCCACATGACAGCTTCAGCAAAGAGTCGCGACACACTTTAGACCTAATGAGAGATTGTGGGGAAGACAAAGGCCTCAAAAGTGACTCATATTTTCCATGGTGGGGACCGATCAGCCACCCCCATTTCATTTATGTTGTGGGTGGGGGCCACACTCCTATCATTGCAACTCTGACAATGTGTGACTTTCATTGGGGTACATTTTAATACTGTACATGTTTTCAGCTTTTGTTTAACAGCATTGCCTCCGCTTTGGGAAATCTCATCCTATGTGGTAGTCAAAATGTCTGCCACCAGACAGCCGTCTGCCAGGGGATTTTCAAACCCAAGGCGGTCTCTGAGGATTGTTCTTTTTCTCTTTTTACTGTGCGGTTGGGTAATTCAAACCTTTCACAGGCAGCAAGACTGTACTTATTAAGCGAGGGCCCTACAGTAGCACCTACTGTACGTTCACTGCCACCAGCCTTGCTCGTCCCCTCTGCAGACTGCACCTCGTAGAGCAGATCCAGATGTTTTCACGATGTTCAGAGACTAGGTCTAGGTTCATTATAAATCAGATGTAAACTGTAAACATGTTCTGACGATCTCGTTGTCATTTTGATTTTGATTTGTTGTCCCTGAAAACTGAGAAGGAAGAGAGGCAAACTGGGTGGCAGCTTTCGCAAGAAGAGTGTGACCTTTCACACTTTGACACGTATATTTAAACACACCACCGCTTTACTTTAGAAACACACATACTTAACACACTCCCATTTTCTCTTTAAGCAGGGGGTTAAGCTCGGTACGCATGGTAAATCATCAGTGGACATGTCCTGCAGCCCTTCCATGCAGACCTGCCCTCACACAGCATCCGTCCAGAAATCTGAACAGTATTCCGCTTTTTACAGTTAAAGACAGTTTGACACAGATCACTTTGCTGCCTTTCTCCATAGAGTCCTGGCAGAAGCAGAACAGAGGTCAACCAGTCTAACCAAACCCTAGTGCTGCTTATTATCTTTTGTCTAGACTCTGTAAGTGCTTTTTTTTTTTTTTTTTGTGAGGTGTGGACAGGGGAGGGATGTGCTGAAATGGACATGGCTCAGATTATATGGCCACCAATTTATCCACTTTTACATTTTTGCCATTTATATACTTATTTACATTTACATTACATTTATTCATTTTGCAGATGCTCTTATCCAAAGCGATTTCCAAGACTGGCAAAGTGCAAACCAAGCAAATCTATCTATCTGTTTATCTATCTATCTGTCTATCTATCTATCTATCTATCTATCTATCTATCTATCTGTTTTGGCCATTCACTCCCTCTGCGTCCCTCTGCGTCCCTCTGTGGCCCTCTTCTATTACTCCCCTTTGTTATCCACTCATAATGTTTAACATACACTGTACATCTGATTTAAAAACAGAACATATCAGTTTAAAGTGGCAAAGCAATATATGTATGACAGATTATCTCAGCATTCTGATTCCTTTACCTTTCTCTACAGGGTCAAAGGTAATGTAACAAAAAGTGCATTGGATGCAGGAGCCAACAGGTTTTGAGCTCCTACACATTAAAAGGTACCCATTTAAAATAGCTCAGAGGTAAATAAATAAAGCTTGTCTAACTAAAGTTGGGCAGGATACAGGGTACACAAGCACATCTGGCTGGATCAGTGAAGCAAGTGAAGAACACTACAGTAGGCCATGTTTTGACTGAGGAGTTGGAAAGTTTAATTTCAGCTTGGGCTTGGATGGGGCTAGTAGATAAACTGTTAGAGAGGTTTTTTTTAAAAAAAAAATTTAAAAATAGAGTCATAGGTTCCATTTTCTTCTTTCTAGGGGGTCCTCTGAAATGAAACAGCATATCTACTCCTTTTGGTGTATACTGCCTGTAATGAGAGGTCCTTTGGTTGGTTTGGCTTTCAGCAGTCAAAGAGAGGAGTGTTTAGAATTTTTTGCTTCTCGCTCAAACAACATCTATGGTTTTCAGCCCGTAAGTCTCCCCATCAACATACACAAGCAGCCAGAGTCCTCTGATTCCTCAAAACTGTTGTGCTCCATTCAAATCCCAGCTGACTAAAATGAGGCATAATTCCCTGAAGAGATATTGTTTAAGCTATAATCCTGACATGAGACACAGTTTATTCAGTTGGTTCACACATCATTCAAGTAAGCTAACTAAAAACACTGAAAAGGTCTTTGAACAGGAGCAATAAAGTAGAAAGAAAGAAAGAAAGAAAGAAAGAAAGAAAGAAAGAAAGTAACTTCAGGTGTTAAAAAAGTCAGAATATTGTAAAGTAATAATATGCTAGTTAATTAGCCACGAAATTGAGGAAAAAAAGTAGTCTATGTGTCCAGACGGGCCAAGGAAAACTTGCAAAGGTCGTGGCAATTATTTCACAAATGAATAAGACCAGTGTAGGTATGGCATAGAGTTCAAACATAGCCTTCTGGAGTCATCCAGAGGGGTGGCCAGGCAGCTTGGCATGGAAGCGGATGACGTGACATGTCAAATAAATGTCTACATAGAACTGTGTCCACCTTAGAAAAATGTACTTGCTTTTCAATTAAACGAGTCCTCTCTTTTTGGTCTCTCTTTGCTCTGCTTAGGAAAGCTTAGTGTTGTTGCTGGTTTTGTACTTTTTGGCCATTCAAAGGGTAAAAGTGTCATATACTGTAACTGTACAGGCACTTAGCAGAGCAGTGAGGGCGCCAGAAAGTGTTGAAATTACTGTGACTAAGAGGTAACGCTGGCTGCAAACAAACATGTGAAATGAGAATCCCACCAGTATTGGTTATATGAGCAGGGAAACGCCAAAAGCATTTGGTATCCTCCACTAAGAGTTATTAACAGTGGAGCCATTGAAAATATTGATGCCTTTGGTACCAGTAAAGGAAAGCTAAGGAGGTTCAAAAAGCTAAGGAGTCTAGTATACTTCACACACACATATTTCAGAATTAATGAATGTGCGCACGTTCACACACACACACACACACACACACACACACGCGCGTGCATGTGTGTACAAACATACATACATATATGTATGTGTATCTATCTATCTATCTATCTATCTATCTATCTATCTATCCATCTCTCTCTCTCTCTCTCTCTATGTGTGTGTGTATATATATATATATATATATGTGTATATATATATATATATATATATATACACACACACACACACACACATATGTATATATATATATATATATATATATATATATATATATATATATATACATACACACACACACAAACACACACATAAATATATGCATGCGTGGAGGGAGAGAGAGAGAGAGAGAGAGAGAGCAACTACCTTGCTCCTGCAACAGAAATACCTTGCTCCTAAATACATCACACATGATATAGATTTAATTCAATATTTCAAGAGACATTTCAGTAAAATAATATTGAATTGGACAATGAGGTGTCAGACAAATGCTTTTAAATCTAATTTACACTGATTTAGTTCAACATTGCAGTTACGCTTGCCCCCATTGCTTTTAATTTAAACCCAGGAAAAGCACTACTGACATTTCTGGTTTAATCCTCTGACAGTTTGTTCCCCTAATCCGGTTTTGTACTACATATCCTTGCTGATCATTTAATACCATTCAAACTCTCCATAAACAGTACATTCACATTCTGCCCACAGCCCACACTGCTGAGTCATTTTGAATGCCTCTGATTTCCACAATGCTGTTTAATCTCGCATCTAAAGTAAACACGTTTAATAATTCAATTTGGGAGTCAGACGCCTTGTCAGGGGGAGAGAATCACACATTAGGTGGGGTCTTGGTGAGGGTGCATTGGTTCAGTAACACCCGCATTAGTCACACGGTTAGACATTCCGCTGGTGGCCACAGTGGTCTAGTCACTGTGGCCTTTTGGAAAGTTTGGTTAACCAGAGGCGGTGGCGAGGTTGATGTTTACCTCCCCCTGTTAGCCAACACAGAGAGGCAGAGACTGAAGTGTTGCTTTCTATAAGGAATGGACGTCGAAAATAGGGCCATCTCTGTGACCGACTGTTAGTGTCTCCTTGTATTTCTTAATGGACCTTGCTGTTTAAATATTTCTTTTAACGTGAGTTTGATTATTTTTCCCCGATATTATGAATCTGTTTGTGGTATATATGTAATTTAGAAGAAGTTTACAATGTAAAAAACTAATTTTTGAATTCTCTAAAACATATTTCAAACACAGGTCTGATTACTGAGGCAGATACATGTGAATACATGTCTTGTGCAAAAGTAAATGTTTTTTCTGATTTTTTATTTCCACTCTGTCGCTTGTTTAAATAGGGGATTCAAAAGAGGACATTCATAGCTGATGATAGCCAAATGTCATTTTAACCACATGTTGGTCATCCTGGGGTCTTGTCTTAATAAAGCTGAGTAGTGACAACATGACAACAAGAATTTTGAATTCTCTGTTCTCTCCCTTGAGCCTTTGCAAGTCCAGCACAGGCCTCAAAAGCCAGACTCTAAGCAATCAGCAGCAGAGGCAGCCAAAGAGGTGGCTAACTGCCTGGTTTATAAGCAATTAAAAATCAATTCATCATGTTCTGCCTGAGGGTGTCTAACCACAGGCACACTGTTCAACTGCCTACAGTGCTAGTGTAATGCTAAAATATTTTCCTACAAAAAAAATTGTCTAACTAAAAAAAAGAAAAAAAAAAGATTTTCATCATAAAAGGTGTCCTAATGTAATTGTAATCAACATGGATATACATTTGTAAATTTTTAGACCCTTATTTCAAGCCCTATAATCAATTAAGAAAATCAGAAAATCGTTTCTTTACCATTTTTACCTTTTGAAATTTTAAGCATTGACCCATTTCTTTAAACAAATAATCACTACATATTTGCTTGCAAAAATACTGGAATTAATATGATTAGGATGCCTTGCACTTACAAAACAAACAGATTTAGTGGAGGAAAGAGCAAAGAGTAATTGGTGGCAGTTTCATTGTAGGCATTAGTCCAGCAGAGGTTAGCTCATTAGACAGTTAGTTTTCAGCCTTTAGTTTTACAGAACAACTTAAAGCATTTATGTCAGCCTGGTTTCCTCCCTGTGCCCAAACACACCCAAGGTAGGATTTATTTGACTGCAACCTCAACAGTAAAAAATAAAGCACATTCTGGCAGTGGCATGGATTACTGTGGACTGGCTGGCAGTGGATGGAATAGAGATGCTATATTATAGACAGTAATGACATCCATACAGAGGGCAACATAAGGTTTATATTTTTTTGAAGGAGATGGATATTATGTTATGTCTAGATAACATACTCAGGCTAAAGCAGAGAAATGTCAGGAAAAATGAGGCATTTCTGTTTTGTATATGGTGAAAAAATGTGAGTTTACATAAAAAAGTCTGTCTGCTGAAGCCATGCGTCCAGACCCGCCGGCGTGACATCATAGATGACGTGTGCATCACGTCTGAATAAGACTCAGACACATGGAACACCTAACAAACTCAGAAAGATCTGCAAGGCTAAATGCAAATGATAAACAAACATATGCCAAGTCAGACATAACTATGTGTGTATGTGTAAGTCAGACATAGCTGTGTGTATGTGAACATTAAGTAGCTAGATAAAGTGTCAAACTTGTTCACTCCATCAATGCACAGGGCTTATGATAAAGCAAAACATGTGCTTGGATACATCCACACACATAACACACACATACATTCACTCACACACACACACACACACACACACACACACACACAAACAAGCACTATCACACTTCACAGCACATATAATTCACAGTTCTGGCCAGCAGAGGTAGGTGCTGGTGATCTCTGTGATGAGGTCCAAGCACAGAGCTTCCTGTTTAAAACACAGGGTCGTTGAAACAGGTATGCAGTGTCTCTGGGGGCTCTGAGTTGCTGTGTGGGCCTACAGACCTGCTCAGCTGCAGCTCTATAGGCCCACACAGCAACCCCCATGTCAGCTCTGGCTCTGGCTCCAGAGTCCTATGGTCATGAATTACATCTCATGCAACAAGGTGTTTCAATCAGCACATACACACAGGGTCTTTAACACCTTTCTGTGCTCCTTGGGACCCATAAAAAAGCACAGGAATAGCACACAGGTGAGTGAAATGTCAAAGGCACAATAACCATCCATTTACAGTGGAAATAGTTTAATTAAAACTGTCTGTGTAGAGAAGCATGTCAAATGATACCCTCATGGTCCACACAGTTGACTCCTCAGCTACAAAAGCATCTTTCTTGGTGTACTGCGACAGCATAATTGTGACAGCATAACGTTTTTCAGATTAGTATAAGTCAAATCAGAGTAAAAGAATAAAGGCGGTGTATGGGTAATCCAATACAATGTAATCATGCTGTTTTGTTTCACCCATTTGAACATCGGCCGCATCCAGGCACCTTGACGGGGCGACGGGCGTCAGTGCAAGTCTCTAGCTCTGCACAGTTTGGAGAATTACGATTTTTAGTGCAGGTGCAGCATAGACGCATGGCAAGACCACTCGCTGGGCTTGTTTGTCTCAATGGGACCACGTGTCGGGAAATGCTCCATTTGTAAAGTGGACATCAGTCATGTTGACACACCTGAGATCAGTGGCTGAGAGCTGAGAGAGGCCTTTCAGCCAGGCTGGGAAGGGAGGTAGCACGGAGCTCCACAGACGAGCCATTCAGCTACGCAGGCCCATCTCTGTCTGATTCACTTAAGAGTAAACAAGTCAGGTCATAATTGCTGGTCGAACCACTTAGACCTCACACAAACACACATGCAGAAACATATACAAATGCAGACAAGTAGGGGATACATGGCTGACATTCACGAATGAGAGGGCCAATATGTTTGGAAAATCACTTATCACTTATGTGAAACACTGTATACATGAAATAGTGTGCACAAAGCCCTTGTGCATTTATATACAGATGAAGACACACCCTTGCAAACAGAGCATAGCGGAGCCGCCAGGTTTGTTTACTGTGGTGACTTTGCTGTACTTGTGGCCCCTCATTAAGTTGTAGGGTGCTTCTCCTCACTAAGACCAACAACCCTGATGACCCAGGCCCATCATTAAATTGTCAGGCTCGATGAGCGTATTGCAGAAGACTGAAGATTCGTTCAGGAGTCAAAAACCCACTGGCCCGTGCCAGACCGACTGTGCAAATGAACAGTGGCTGAGGCTTGAGCGTTTAAAACCACAGCAGTGCTCCTGACCTCAGCTCCGGAGACAGCACCCAGAGAGCACCTGCCCCCAGTCACCAGGCCCAGAACCTCTCAACCCACTGGCCAGCCAGACAGTATGGGACTGTCTGGTCTTTTAGGCTCAACTTTATGTTTATTCTCTACACACAAAAAAACCCAAACCAAGGGGAAAATGTAACTGAGTATTAAGGCCTCAGTTTTCTAAAGCTAGTGGCTTTCAACAATAATAAAAAAAATCAGTTTTATTAGCATTTGCTTTTACAATTTAGGGCAAAGCCTCACAAATTGAGTTGTCTCACAAAAACCAGAGGGACTCTCCGGAGCTCTGGAGTGAAACTCGGGTCATGTGCTAGTGAGATTCTCTTGACCTGCAGCTGAGAGAGCTTCACTGTGAAAGCCTGGAGCCTCTCAGTGAGAGAGGAAATAGGTTAACTGTATCCAATCAAACACTCTAGCCAATCCAATTATGTAGTTACAGCCCAGACTCAGGTGCAGCACTCACAAGGCCCAAACCAAAGAGGAGCTCAGCCCTGCTCTGAGGTAGAGGAAAATAAACTAGCACCTGCTTTGTGGTTTTCATGTGCGCAAAGGGGGAGATGAGAGCTTTCATATGGCGGAGAGTGGGACAGAAAAAGGTTGAGAGAGAGGCCACAGGTGCCAAGATCACATAAGAATATTCAGTCAATAAACAGTCCAGGCCTCAAATGTCATCAGGAGTCCATAGAATTTGGTTCACTAACCTTGACATGACTGATGCTGGCCTGGCTGGTGTGAGAAGAGTTGTGCTTACAGGTATGTCTGAACCCCGCTGATGTTTCTGAGAGCTGTTTTAGCATTAACCCTGACACCGAAAGAGACAACATCTTAATGGCAACTGCCAAACTGGCTGCAAAATTTTGTGTTTCCTATTTAAACTAAAACCAATATGCAGGAATTGGATGTTTGAACTCAGACTTCTTGAAGATCCCAAGGGGAATGGAGGACCTTGGATATGAGATTGAGTTGCTGCTAGCAGAGCCTCTCTAAATATCACAAATTAGACTCACTTGAGAAGTGACCCCCCCTGTGAAAATACGGAGGGTCCTGCCAGCTTTGTCAGCTCATCTTGATGAAAATCAGGATGAGTTTTCATTTAAAAAGTTCTATACAGTGCCTCCAGCTTATTTGCACAGTACTGTGGTCAGTTTTAGTGATGACGGTGATGGCTAATCCACCCATCTGGTTTTGATAAACAATCGTATGATCATGTACAGTATGTATTATGCTGAATCATGCAACCCCCAGATTTAGCCAAAAGTCTGTATTAAGTGATCTGGAGAGCACTAAACTCTGACTTGTCTTGATTGTTCTCATGACTTACCATCCAGGGTTTTTTTTTTCTTTTTTTTTTTATCTGTGACAATGAGATGAAATTATTAGGAGATAAATTCTGTGCTTCTGAACCATGCAGGACAGATGCATACTGATGAGTGTCATAGTAATGTGTCACCCTTTTTTGGGATCACTGCTGCTGTTGAAAGAATTGACCCAAATAACACAGACTCATAAAAGAACTGCTGTTTTACAAGCATGGATTCTCACTTGTGGGAAATATAACTTTTGTAACGATCCAGGGGCTTCTTCAAAAGACCCCATTGTGCTCACAGATGAAAAGTAGACAAGTTATGCCTCTGGTAATGTGTTGATGAAAATCTTTGTCGGGGAAGCCTGGGTAAATAACTCTGTCTCTGAATGTGTATTGATCTTCTGTCTTTAGAGACAAATAACAACACATGATTAATTTTATAGAAAGTTTTACAGCTAACCCCTCCAGTCAAATATCAAATGAATGGGTAATGTTCAATGCAATATGTGTATCCTAAACAAAACGTAAGTGATTTTGCGCTGTGATTTTTTGCAGTTTGAGAAAATAAGCTGGGAAAATAATCTTTGGATATCAGTTTAAACAGTTGTGCCTAATTCTGTTCATGTGTACTCTACTTGAACTGTGAGGTGTGAGAAGTGTGCACCAATTTCACTTTGTCTGCTGTAGTGTCAGACCACTGGGAGTGTGAATGAATGTTTTGCATTTGACAGTTGGGGTGAGGGAGAGGGCACTCTGGAGACTAGGATGGGCGAGTCGACTCCTGTTTTCAGCTTCATAAATCTGAGGGAGTAATCTGAGGGCGTGCTCTAATGAATGTTAATGTGTCAAACATAGGGCTGGCCCAAGCCTTTATGGGGCCCTATGCAGAATTTGATTTGGGGGAGCCCCACTGCCTCAGTGCCACCAATACTATTGACTATTGTCAATGCTTGATCATTCGTACTCCTACTGTAAATCTAACACACCCATTATTGACTTTATTAGTTGTAGCTGTGTTGCTTACATCATACCAATGTCAGCATAAATGTAAATGTAAATATAGCCGCAAGCAGCGATGGCGGGCCCTCACACCTCCAGTGATTCGCAACCCGTGACATTTTGACATCCAACAATGCACTCAGATCTGAGGGCTGTACAATGAAGTGAGGTTATTGGCTTATCCAGGTAACTTCTGGTTAATTTAACTCAGAGTAAGTAGTAAACATCCTAACAAAAGAGCCCTATGGCTTCATTCTCCTTGCAAAACAAAGCCGTGGCTCTTCTGTTTGGAGGTTTACCTCTTACTCTGGGTTAAATTAACCAGAAGTTACCTGGATAAACCAGTTACCTCACTTCGTAGTACAGCCCTTAGATGTGTGCGCCAAATTACATGATCATAGCAACAGCTAAAAGGATTTGGGCTTAAAACCACACAACCACATAATATGCCTAACCCACTTTCTGAGGTATTGGCAAAAAAACACAAATATTACTGTTATATAAATGTTCATGTGTGTCTTTAGACAATACAGACATCAGTGTCATGATTCTAAATAAAACTACAAAAAAAAAAAGAAAAGAAAACCATTTCACATGTAAATGTCATTATGCTCAATGACTGCCTACACTAAAACATCTTTACACAACACCTGTTCATGTAACCTGCAATAATACCACAACACCGTTTGTGTGCTGTGTAAATATGCATCTCACAAATCTTCTTTATTTCCATGCAGGATGCTGAATTGCATGTAAGATCTCATTTTCAGACATTGCCCTTACTTTACATGCATGCGCTAAAACAAACAAACAAACAAAAAAACCTCCGTTTTAAACAGTTTTAAACATTAGAAGTAAAAGTTTTTGCGTATCAAGTAGCCTGCAAGGACACAGTTTTGGCATGCAAGTCATAATGCTCAAATTCTAATTTTTGTGCAGTTTAACCTTCATGAGCAAGTGTGTAATGAACTACCACATGCCGCATCACACTGCATGCAGTGTTAAAGATTGTAAAGTTAGGAGCACATTTGCCATATGGACAGAACCATTGTGAATAACAGGTTTCTATTTGCTACACTGTAGGTTCAACGTCATTAACAATTCATTGGTCAAGAGAAAATACAAATAGAGGAAGTTACACATCGTAGCGCGAGGTCATGCCTGTGGAACAATAAAAGTGACGGCCCTAACGCGTAGGCTACATGAGGTAAACAGACCTGTCATTCTCCTATAGCTTAAAACTGTCATTTACTGGAATATAAGCTAATTTAGCAATCCATATCAAAATAGTTTGAAGATGTGGCTTTAAACCAGCTAACATAAGCCAAGTAAAAGCATAGGCATAGCTTGCTGTTAAAATATCATAGCAAGCTAATGTTACAGTCCCAGCTGTAGCCTGAGTTTAAAGCACACTGTGGGCTAGAATAACATGCTAATCTGCACTTGATGGTAATTAAACATCCATACATATTGTGCCCATTTGAGACAGCAGTGTTTTGTATTGAAATATGTTGAGATTAAATCGATGAGTGTTGTGGATCATAACATCAGGCTACAAGGTCATAGCGACAGCTAAAAGGATTCGGGCTTATCAACTGAATCATGTTTACGTAAACCAAGCGATCGGCCCAAAGTAGAACCACGAACAGGTGGACTTTTTAGATTAATTGCAACATTTCCTTTGTACGCCCGCTGGCGTAAATGCATAGGCCACGTCCAATATTTCAACAGTTCGTCAACCTTCACCCCAATCACGAAATTAACACAACACCACAATTAACTGAGATAACAAAATACGATGTTTGCTTCTCTTAAAAGGCCACTCAGAGCTCATTTCTTAGTAAGCATGCAAAATGCCTTCCGACACGGGTGAGATCGCAACATCGCGACTGGAGGCTGGGTTTACCTACCACTCGTCCAAAATTTTCATAAAGGGGACAGCTCGCAAGCCTTTATCCCTGATCTCATCACCAAAGTAACACAACACCACAATTAAAAGAGTTCGTTTTTAACTAAGCATGCAAAATGCTTCCCGACATCATGACTTACATGCTCAAAACACTTGAACAAACATGGCCACTCCACTAGTCCGAATGTGTCTGAAGGAGTACGTCATGACGTAGCATCTCAATACAACCCCCATGCTAGAATTCATAATTGGATTGGTTAATCGCCCTGTTACTCATCAGACTGGTGAAACTGGTCAAAAATCTGTTCAGAGGTACCCAAATTCATCCTTTAGCCATGGCTACACTGTTCAATGTATCAAAATCCCCTCACAGTATAAAATCAAGACACCAGTCACTTCTTTGTACATGAACCTGTACAGGACCGCCTAGAAGCACTATAGCCAAGAAGGCTGAAAACGCGCCTCTTTCTGTTGCCAGGTGGTGGTGCTATACCACAGTGTCACTCTGGGCATGTGGATATCATCACAACCATCATAACCAATAACCTGTGAAGTTTGAGCTGTTTCAAGCAATGCATGGAGAATTTATGACGCATTCCTGTTTGTGTGGTGAGACATATAAATTCATCGTTTCATCATTTCAACACCTTTCAAGATATCACAAATCCCTCAGCAATTTAAAATTGGCAACATCTTGACACTGTACATAGGAAATCTGACATGAATCCGATGAACCGTCCAGGAAGAGTATGTCAAAATGTAACACGTGTCAAAACGCCAAAATCCAAAATAACTTCCTGTTGGGAATGGCTAATACAATGTGATTACAAATTTGTTAGTCTTGGGGAGACCCATATGCCTACAAAGCTCATGAGTTTTTGCCCATGGGAACCATCTCAAAAATGGCCAAGTCTTGAAGCAAAAGAATAATAATAATAATCCTCATGAAAACAATAGAGCCTTGTCCCGTCGGTGCATGTGCCCTCCGGTGGACACCGAAGGCGCAGCACATACGGTGCTCGGGCCCTAATAATAATCCTTATGAAAACGATAGGGCCTTGCACCTCCGGTGCATGTGCCCTCCGGTGGTCACCGGAGATGCAGCACATTCGGTGCTCGGGCCCTCAGAAACAGATAATATTGAATTGCAGGCTAACATTAGCTTACAACATAGTCTAGCTAGCAAAGCTCGTTGTAGAAAAGTTAACTTTTGATTAAACATCCCTTAATAGCCTTGACATCTAAAATCCAACTACTTGTATGTATAATAGCAAGCTCGCTCACTAGCTAGCTAGAGAAATTTTGATTAAAATGGGAGGAATCGAGCTACTGTTATATTTTGTTAGCTAATGTTAGATTAAAACAATAGCTAGCTAGCTAAAGTTAGCTGAACATAACTTGACTGAACTGAAAGCTTGTTTGATGCATCTATCTAGCCAGTGCTTGTATATGGTAAAATACTGTAATTAGTGATGCAAATATATCTTTATCTTGCCGTTTTTCTCATCTTCTGCTTTCTTCTTCTTTCTATTCTCTGCCCCAGAGGGAGATGTTCTTTCTTGCGACATTACTTTTTTGCTGCTTTTTCCATCAACGCAGAGGAGAGGACTGTAACCTAACATTAGTTTGACTGACTGTGCTTGCAACAAAATGCAGTTAACATCTGTTACAGTGCACATTAACATGAGCGTTTCACCAGCTCTGATATGAGATAGCCAGCCCATTAACATAACATTGCATTTTTGTATGGTTACCATTGACATATTTAAAAAAAAAAAATTAAAAAATGAAGCTCTCTTGTGGGACATTTCTAGTGCTCTTGGTGGCCTCAGGGGGCCCTAAGCACAGGTGCTCCCTGACTTACAATGGGGTTATGTCCCAATAAACCCATGGTAAGTCAAAAATATCGTACGTCGAAACTGCATTTAATACAGTACATCTAACCTACTGAGCATCATAGCTTAGCCTAGCCCAACTTACACATGCTCAAAAACGCTGGCAACACAGTACACTGTAGAGTTGTGAACGCATGGCTGACTGGTGTTCAAGTTAATACTTGATGAATAAACAAGGACGGCGTTATTCCGTACTCAAAATGTTTTTATTAGCGCAACTTATCAACCAGCTAGACAGCTTGACAGATCGGAACCAAGTGCCCATATCCTCCGTAACACTATATGATACCCCTAATCACTGCGCATGTAGATGTACACAAAAAATAGTCACTGGACAGGACACTCACATGGCAACTGGGAGCTGCGGCTTGCTGCTGCTGCCCAGCATCACGAGGGAGTATCATTCCGCATATCGCTAGCCCGGGAAAAGATCAAAATTCAAAATCCGAAGTACGCTTTCTACTGAATGCGTATCGCTTTCACACCATCGTAAAGTGGAAAAATCGTAAGTTGATCGTAAGTCGGGGATCACCTGTAGGCACTTAGTTTACTTTTGCGCCGGGCCAGCCCTGGTCAAACGTCTTTGAAAACAGAACCCTGACATCAGACACATGTTTTTCTTGCTTTAAAAAATTGAGGTAAGTTTGTGATGTATAATGTTGCACCTGTATACTGTTAAGACCACAGGGCCAGGTGTATACAAAGAGACAAAGATCAATATTTCATAACAGTTTTTCCTTTTCTTTCTTTCTTTCTTTCTTTCATTTTATAATATGTGACATATGAGACTTCACCTTTTTGAGAAATAAAATTCAAATCAAATCGTACCAGTGCCTTACTGTCATCATACAAATACATGTCTATTCAGGATCACAACCTCAGGGCTAAGGTCTAACTGCAGTGTCTTTGATCCATTGTTTGAGATAAATTTGCCTCTGGAATTCTTTTCAGTATCATTACAGGTTTTTCCAGGTCCAAAGGTCTTGAAGATATCATATATATTTCCTTTTGAATGTTCATCATTTTATCATCAATAGAGACAAAGCAAATAGATTTCACAGGATATGAGCAAAATTCCTCAATGAAACATTTTAGGATGACAATATTTCAGCAATGTCAAAAGCTAATATTCATAATACGAAAACACAGGTGGCCAATTTTTAATTTAAAACACAACAGGAATGACAAATTTCGTCCACACCACACAGAAAGCATTTAGTTTGCTTGAATCCATTGAATAGCATTGGATTCCTGCTAGACACACCAGCAACACATTATACACTATATATGCATGTATAGACAGCATAGATATTAAATGCAAATGCTCAGGACACTGTCAACTTTAACGTTTTTAAAAAAAAGCATAATGTTGAAAGCTTTACACATGTTCAGTATACTTGGCTGGACCTGAACACAGCCCTTTTTTCCCTTCTTACCATTTCCAGGGGATCAGATTTAGATTGTTTTGGACTGGAGGCAGAAAAGAAATCTCCTGAGGCTATGGATGCTGGGATAGTTTGTTACTCCAGAATTCGGTTCATGGAAAGTAGCAAGATGCAGTCCCAATAGTAAATTAAAAATGACGTTATGACGTGCTTCTTGAGTGATGTTTGATTTGTGGTGTTGAAAGTGCAATTAAGGCCATCATCATGGGCACAGTCGTGGTAGTGACGTTATTTCAGAACAGGAGTTTGCCCCCTAAAATGATATAAACATCTCCATACTTTGTTATCCATCATCACCTAATCAAAGCAGTTCTTCTTATGATGGTTTGATTGTTTGCTGGACAGCAATTTCATTATTTCATGAATGGGAAATCCTTACTCTGTTTCCTGACAGAATGATTTATTTGTGTTGAATTTAATTTAATTTTATTGGGCAGGTCTAAGATCCCAGTGCAAGATTTCAAATAATACAAGTATGTCATCACTACATTCTGTGACAATCACAACAGTGTATAATCAGGTGAGTCTCCACAACTCTTTCCTGGTATGGGCCGATAGGAACATTGATTTTGGGCTGGTGAAGTGTTTTCCGCATGCAGGTATTTTTGGTTTTAGGTTTTGATTTCAAAATCCCCCTGTTGCTGTGCTCTGGCATATTTTGTCATTCTATTCAAGCCTATTTTTTCTTCATAGACTAGCGGCAAGAACTCACCATGTTTACTTTTCAAAATGAGGTTGCAGTATTTTTTCCACCTTCAGAGGTAATTATTCACTCAACACTTACAATACCAAGCAGCACCAATGCCACCCAAAACGCATTTATCATTAAAAAGGAACTGAAAGTCATTCTGAAATGTAATGTCTCAAAACCAGAAATTCTGATCTGAAATCTGATCTCAGTTTCAAAAACCTTACTAAATAAAGCTGTTTTGTGGGTAGTTGTGCAGAGAATAATTATAGCAAAACGCTGTTACTTCTCAGCATGGGACTAACCTGGGGAGATTTTCAATCAGTGATATGAGAAATAAGCTTTTGGTTCTCCAAAGCCACGAGAGGAATTGGCTGACTGGCTAGGAATCAATTGTAACATCATTCAAAGAGTGTGAAGTGTTGAAAGCTGAGGAAAGAAAGTGGTTTTGGGTGCTCTTTTAAGATAAGCAATTTCGACTTTAGACAGACTGGCTGCAGTGCACATTATCCACCGGCTTTAGGAATTTCTGTGTAGTGCAAACAGTGAAAAACTTGCACGCACTGTTGTTAGCACTCAGTCATAGATCACTTCCAAGGCGAGGGGTAACCTTGAAATTTTTCCAGAACTCTGGAAAGCATTATGGAATTGGATGGGATCAAGGAGGCTTTAATAGAACGTGACATTTAACCAAGTGGTTAGTTAACCCCAACCTCCTATAATACTGCTATTAGAATGATTAGGAAATACCTTCTTCAGTGTTGACTACAACCTGTGAACAGTTTCAAACTTTCATGTGTGTTTCATTCTCAAAAAGCCATGAATGAAGATAACATTGTTCAATTTTGCTGCTCACCAATATTTTTTTTTCACTTAAAATTTGAAAAAGAGTTCAGTCAAAAGCCTTGGTCAGTTTGAGTTTCTATCATGACGAAATAGCCAGATGACCGCAGCTAACAAAGCAAGCTTTTATTTTTGCATGCCGATTTTTTTTTTTTTTTTTTACAAATATAATGTCTAGGATCTGCAAACCAAATAGGTACTTTACAGTGATTTAATTCATATCAGTGTCGCAGGCCCCTTACAACAGCACTAACACATATTTACATTTTACATATTTTCATTTGTGAATTGGGAACTGAAAAATGTGTATAGTCTTTCCTGAAATAAGTGTCAGCTATCTGAAAAATCACACATTTTCAAATTTCCCTACTGATAATCCAAAATCAGTGTTGAGACTGTGAAGTCAATAGGCTCCACTGACAAAGTCCTAGAGTGTGTGGTAGTGATGATGCACTTTTTGAGCTTTGATAAAATCATCAAAGTGTCAAAAAAATCATTCAAAGATTTGAACATCAGTGAAAGATCACACATCTTTCTGCAACTGAACATATTAAATAAAAAGACTTGTCATTAAACAGCAGATATATTGTAAAATAGTCAAGCCAAACCAAAGATTAAGTTGCTAGCTGCAAGGGAAATGTAAGTGACACACACAATGCCAGTCTACTGTCTTCAGGTGAAAAAGTACCAAGTAATGCAGTGCTAATGCAGAACTCAGGTTAAAATTGGTGTAATGAAACCTGATTCCAGAACATGTAGATTTGCATGTAGATTTCATATAGTCCTGCTTTGAAAGCTTGACCCTATTTACTGAACTGGTCTGTACCTTAGTCTAAGGACAAAACCTTTACACATTCATGTATTAGCATTCTTGCTTGTCTATCAGCGCTGTCTATAGGAATCAAAGTTAAAGATGTCTTTAACTGTTATCCTACACCCATTTTTCTACATATTGCAGCTAAGCTTCCACTGTGTTGAAATGATCTAGTTGAAGCAGCTGACAAATGTTCTCTTAAACACTCAAAAGTCCATATTTTATTATTTGATGAAAAAAAATTATTGCTGCATGATTATTTAATTGAATTGAATTTAAAATCAAATCATAGAATCAGAATTATTAATGGAACTGTATTTGTTTGTTCATTTGTTTGTCTATGTCATGATTACTCAGGGAAGCAGGATCCATATGCTGAACCAGTTTTTTTGGTTTTTTTTGAGACGTGGTTCAATCAGATGTGGTTTGCTGTATGAGAATCAAACTTTCACAGGTAAGCCTAGAAGTCAATAATCACAGAAAAGAACAGGGTTGAAACATGGAAATAGGAAATAACAAACAGGAATATCACAGAGACCCAAGGAATTCGCAAAGAACAAACAAAATACAGGGAGTATAAATACTGTGTCTTTAAGAGTCCATGAACACGATTGGTCAATGAGCTGATCTAACCGGTCATCAGTAAACCAGGGAAGCTGAATGCTGATAGGCTAAGTCAGAGGGAGGTAGTGACTATTCTGTGTATGTGGCAAAAACCACTTCCATATTTTCAATCAGGACACAATAGAGAATGATAATCTACAACAACAGTCTGGCTTTGTAATAGGCTGAGACTGGTTATGCAATGGTGCCAAGCTCTGCAAATACACTGTTGAGAATATAAAATTGTTATTATTATCATTTTGATGTAAACATTACCACCAAAATCTTTAAAACACAAATGTATAATAGTGAATGAACGGGATTTCTAAACCTTAATTTCTACTTCTAACACTAAACAAGGCTGATAAATTAGCTAAAGGCAGCATTTTCCATCCAGAAAATGGTCTAAATGCCTTTTGTATTACTGAGAGTATATCGCTCAACGGACAGTTAAAACTGCTGCATAGGGATAAGCTGATAAACCTTTTATTTCCAGTCAGTATGTAACACAATCTTTCTATTTGAATAATGCTGTTTTTTTCTCATTGCATTTAGAATGATGGTCCTTACAGTTAATCTATCTCTTATAGCCTTGTAGTCCTTAAAATGACCTATGCTTATACTTGTACATTTTAAGACAGAGTACAACCCATGGGGGGTATAGTAATGCAATTTTTATATATTTGATAATACATACTTTCATGTTTGTAAAGTGGCAGAGGGAGCCTTAGTATTTTGCCAGGTTAATACTTTGCCAAGTTCCAAGCTTCAAGCTTAAGTCTGAGATGGAACATAATTACTAGTCTTTTACAAATTTCATAGTGATTTTTTCCCTTGTGAAATTACTTTATGGATGTTTGTTTGTTTAAGGACAAATTGTTGCCATTAAAAAGCCAAGGCGAGGGAAAGACTCACCATGCACCCAAAAAATCAAAAACAACAACAAAAAATATATAAATAAATAAAAAGGCCATTACATTTTATTGCACTTTTTCTGCTTGTTTTATAGTGTGGGATTTTATGGCTCTGTTCACTCCAGAAACTGTCGTTGCCCAAACGGAGGCTATAGATAATGAGTACAACTCCATATAGATTGGTTGACATGAAGAAAATGACAGCAATTAGGTTAATTAATGCCAGCAAAGAAACACAGTTATACTGGTGCATAATTTGATTTCCTCAATTAAACACTGCAAAGGAAACCCTTTATTGTACTGGTCCCTCCCCATGAATATCACTGGCGTCAAAACAGTGGCCATGTCTCTTATTTCATGTCTGTGTTTTAAACAGCTCGACTGTGCTAAAACTAATGACTACGCCCACAGAAATGTGGGTTATGTACACATCGGGAATTGATTATTTTCCTTCCATAATTCAAAATATAATAGTTATCCCAAGCCAAATATAGGGTAAACCAGTCAAACTTACTTTTTTTTTAAAATGACCCCTATTACCAAGCAAACTACTGCCATAAATGTTCCAAAAAATTCTACCGAATAGGAAAATGATTTGATCTGAAACCTAGGTCTCACCATCTGAGAGGTTAAACACAATGAAAGGAAAGCAGTATTTAAATTTCTTTTATATGCCATCTTTTCATTAAAAAGGTTAGAAAAATAGCATCTATACATTGTCAAATGCAGTGTCTCATTGTTTACTAATGATGGTGGGATATCAATGAAAAATATTTCTCCACTTGGGTCAGTTTGACTTGTATTGATACTGATGCATGTGGTAATTAAGTATTGCAAAACACATCAGTCAGATATACTGTAATGCTTGAGGTTGGCAGGTATTGTTGAAGGTAGCAGGTGACGTAAACCAGATCAAGGGAATGGGTGTGGTTCATGTCAGCTTAAATCCTTTACCTTCTATAATCAATGGAGCAGTGAATTAGCAACGCCATGGAAACTACCAATTCAGTCAGCATGGCGTCAATGTCATGAGCTGTTTTTGGGTGGAATGTTTCATCTGTCTATTTCTCTTTTTCTTTATCCTCATTCCTCTTTTCTCAGTCCAAGTAGCCCTCCTTCATCCCCATTTATGGTAACACCATACCATGGATGAAGAGAATCTTTGTGTGTAAACAACTCAATATTTGGCTTTGTGTTGCGTTTCTCTGGGCAAGAAACACAACACAAAGCTTCAGTGACCTCATTGCCTTGATCCCAGCCACCAGCTGCGGCTCTTTCTTGAAAATGGACGGATCATTTCGGTGTCCTAAATGATGAACCTCACACACTCCATCCAAGTTCTCATAATAACAACAATATGCTCAGTCGCCAGGCAATGATCAGTTCCAAAACAGTGTGAAAAAGACTATATGGGTGGGAGGATAGCCTGCTTGTAGATAGGAATTTTTATACAGAAAAACAGACTAGCTTGTTGACAGTTTTTCATCAGTCTTCGTTATTCCTCTATGCTTTGGGGAAGCTCTTTTGTCTCATCATTTGCAATTAAATACAGTTGGTCCTGCATACTAGAAACCTCCTGCCAAGTGATTGCAGTGTTTGCAGATTACATGCTGACAACACACTAGAGGTTTAGACTTGACACCTACTTGAGCAATTGGTAATTCATCATATAAGTAAAAGGGGGAAAGACATACAGTTTAGGCATATGTGTATATGCAAACACACAGACACTAACAAAACACTCTTTTCACCTGGATTTGTCTCAATAATGTTACTGGTCACTCATAGATTTTGACTAACTACAAATATACTGTGGGTTGACCCTAAGGATTATCAACAAGTACTTCAGTGTTTCACAAGCGGAGCAGTTAGTTACATGTGGATCTATTAGTCAGTAACTGAATTTATTTATTTATTTTTAAAATATTTGTGCAGTCTGGGAGTTCAACAGGTCTTTAGAGAGGTCATGTAAACCTCTCACACACTCTTAACAAAAATGAATTTGACAATATTAGGTAAATCTTGACAGTACATACATCTTTAAATGGTACCTGTGGCAGACTTCTTGATATGTAATTGACTCTGAGTGCTCGACTTATTATGATGTATATAAAAGTCATCTATTTCCACTTCAGCCTGACACACTGCTGAAGAAACAGTTGAATGAGGCCTAAAGTCAGTGAGCTCACAAGAAGTGGTGGAAACACAAAGCCCAATCTGAGGTTGCTTCTGTGAGTCAGAGATATGTTTTCCCTTCTTTGGTGTAATAACAAGTGAAACCCAGTGGATTCAGACCGCCACCACTGACACCCTCCACAAAATAGTACTTTAGGACGCCCACGGTTTCTTTAAATAGCCTGTCTGTCGCACGAATCAGTTCAATATTGCAGGGCCTTGGAGAGCCACAATAGAATCCCTCACATTTTCGTCATAAAAGCCATTCTGAATATTGATTAATATAAGCCGCACCAGAAAATCACACAAACACTCGAAGCCTATGGAGTGATAATCACCACTCTGTTGTTCTAGCTGTTGCAAACATTTTTAAAAGGTGAAGTTCAGTGATCAGCCATGGCAATTAATGTGTTGGGGAATAACAACAATAATGTCTGGCAGCTGGTGAAAGCTTAACCACATCTCACACCTATCAGCAGTACGGACTTGGATCTTGTCACTGAGGTCTGATGCTGTCATCCACACTGCCCTTCACAAACACTGGTGGGTACTACCAGAGAGACTGTGCCCACAGTCTGACACCATGGCTGCCCAGAACTGCTCCACAGACAGAGCCATGACATCAGCACTGCCTCAAAAACAGAAAACAGTGCGGCCAGTTTAGCCACATGCGGAATCCCGCCTTCATCAAGCAGTGTGCCACCCCCACAAGTTTACTACTGGCTATGTTTACCAGGGCACTGGAAGCAGAGGCAAAAATAAGAACTCAGACTGTGAGTTATGCCTTGTATTTGTTGGCAGAGTGGAAGCCATTTGTGGTGATGGCTGAGGTTTGGGGCAATCGAGGCTAAAGCACGAGCGACAGATAGAGCGAGTGAGTGAGAGAGAGGGTAGGCCCTCTTTGTGCGTGTCTCGTCTGTGTGGGGTTTCCCCTCGTGCCAGCTGGCCCTGCCCATAGTATGGGTGTCAGGGTTGAAAGGGGGAGAGGGGAGCTGTGGTCAGTGCACCAGACTGAGGACCACAAGGGAACCCAGCAGCCACAAGTCCAATTACTATGCAGTGGGATAAACACACATCATTCCCAGAGTACACATCAACTAAAATCTACATGTCAGTTTAATACTTAATCAGTAATATTGATTTATTTAGTTATTTACAACCATACCAGGAAAATAAGATGATCCTAAATAGTGAAGAAAAATGCACATTCAGGGTTTTTTTTTTTTGTTTTTTTGTTTTTCTTAATTTCCCTCCAAGCTAACCATCCCAGGTGAAAGGGGTAATCTAATTAGAGCAGGACTCAAACTCAGGAACTGAAAACCATCGATAAAGGTCATTTTCTCTGAAGGAAATAGCCGGTACTGGAGCTGAACTTGGCAGTCAGGTTTCATGTCAAGTTTCATTTAAATGTTTTTGACCGCTGAGATCTGTAGATGTTTTGTATTGTTTTATTATGTCAAAATAAACATCAATTTGTTGTGGCCGCTAGGTTCCTGGTGTTCAAACATTAGTCCACAACTTTGGCAAAGATACATCCGCACAGTATTTTGTGTTTTAGTATAGAAACATTCACTTACCCTCAGAGCTCACTGTATTATCCTCCAGAACGGGGTTGCCCTCCAACTCAGCAGACAACAGTTAGTCATCCCAGCGAGGAGGATCTTCTGTAGGAATAGTAGACAGTAGACAGTAATCTAAACCAGGTGTCTGCTGCATCCAAACTCACGTGAGACATACTTGAATTAATGGACCAGTTTGAAGTTTTTCATATCCCTTTCCAAATTCATCATAATAGAGGTGATGTCTGACCTTCAGAAGACAACATAAGAGCTGAAATTATTGCTTGACTTATTCACCCCCTTATTTATGGCCCAGGTTTTATCTTGCACATGTATATGTTTACACATAACGTTGTGAGGAGGTAAGGACGAATTTAGGTTAAGAAGCTATCCTGTTAATGACGTCATCTATCTTACTGTCCGTTTTCAATCAGTGTCCCACAGGCTTTTAATTAGGACTCATCTGGCAATGCTATGGAACGGAAGGAAAACTTTCCTGGTAGGTTGCCAACGACTCACCCCTCATATTAACTCCTTTAAATCAAAGATTTGGATGCAGGGGCTACCTCCCAGGATTCCTTTAGGCTTAGAGAGCAACTTTAACGACTATGGGAGATGGCCCTCAGCTGCAAAAAAGATTACACACAATATGATTAGACAGAGTTACAACCCAAGAGAGGGGATGTATCAAATATGGGTTGTTGATTAATGCATTGTGATTGTATAGTAACAATTTGCTTCTGTTTATAAGAGGAGAGATGGAATGAAAGGAAAGATTTGCTGGTTCAAAACATGACATTACTTTGCTACTGGTATACACTCATGGGTGCTCCAGTGGTAGTGCATTCTTTATGATACTTAGATTTCTATCCTTTGATTTTTTTTAAGTATAACATTTATATCCATGAACATCAACTATAAATAAACATAATGTGTCAAGCATTGACTCTAAAGTTTCTTTCAGCATTCAAACTAAGATTAAGAACTTATTTTGTCCTTTTCTTATAATTAATTGGCTTGGGGCCCCTCCACTGAACAACCATGTGCAACGATGATGGGGCAGGGATAAGGGCACAAGGGAGACTGTAGTCTCACTGCAAGAACCTGGCAACATTTTCATCTCTTTACTTATTCTCCCAGTGTCGTGCGCTCTAGGACATTTCGTTTAACAGTGATTCCATTACGCGCCTGAAAACTTGGGCTACCGTTTAAAATTATACAGTTATAAAGGCAAGGTCTCAAGGCTGAACCACTAGTCTGGGCCGATGCCTTAAGAATGACAATTGCTACTGCTCACTACAGCTATAGAAACTGGATTTTCCAGACCCTATTTATTGCCTATCATTGATCAGTATATATCAAACTGACTGAAAAGTATGTGTTTATCAAATGAATGAGATCTAGCAGGAGGCCTTTATGGCAAACCTCAGGGCCAGTGCTTGGTAATACTCCGGGCGTCTGTCTTTCAGGGTATGGCTGAGAACTGTTCCAAGGTCAGAAAACATGGAAGCACTTGGCCTGCAAACACTGTATGTATGTATTGTGTCTTATTTATTTTCACAAATACTGAATGGCAGTGTCAAATATGACCAATTTAGACAAACCAAAATATTTCAGATGCACAGATGCATGACATGGAACACTGTCTGAGAAGTCCTATTGTATGTATATCCAGTGATCAGGTGTGAACCATGTGTGTATGGAGTGCTACAAAAATCTGTTTTCCATCTCAGAAATAAATAACAGATACTGCTCAATCTCAGACAGTGTTCTAGATAAAACTTGAAAACACTGAACCCCCCTCCCACCCCCCCACCCCAAAAAAAAGGAGACAGTGTGCGTCAGAGTGGGGGCAGGGTGACTTATAAGTGGAAACATGGGCCAATGAAAGAGGCTGTGAAATGTTGAGAGCTGTGAAACAGCAACCACATTGGCCACTCTGACACAGATAAAGGTTGTCATCCCTACCCTGGCTCCCACCCGCACATTAGTCTGCCTAGGGCTCCGTGGTGTTTCTTGGCCATAGTTGAGAGTGAACCATGCTATTATAGCATTATCCAATAGCACTCTGTCTGGCCAAGAGGACAGCGTATCGCAAACATGTATCACATATATCTGTACTTCCCACAATATAACCAGTCTAACTCAAGGGCATGAAATCAGTGAAAATTTGGGCTGAAGACCATTGCATTGTGTAACACTGTACCACACTGATACTGTGAGTACTTGGAGAGAAAGCGTTAAAGAGAAAAATGAGTGAAAAAGTAATATATTGTACTATACATATATCTTTCTGAGTAATGCTAAAGGGAAATGTTACTATGTTTTTTCACACAAACAAATGATAATCAAATAGAGACACCCCAGAATGACTAAATATTTTGCAGCTATAAGCGATATTTTGTTGGCTTATTACTTGTGTGGTCAGAAACCCTGCCTTTCAAATTCAGAGTTTACACACATCACCAAGATATGATAATACATGATAATAAGACAACTGAACTCCATCTCTCATTCTCATATAGTGAAAGTGTTTTTGAATTGTCTTCCCTCAGATGAGAAATAAATACTGTGACGTTATTATTGACGTTATTCTGCTGAGAAAAAGTGCTGTAAACTTCTTCTAATTGTCTGGTTGTGAATTTAATGAAGTTGAAGTCCCTTTGGGATAGCATTGCCCTTTAAGAAATGGTGGATAAATAAGAGAGAATAAAAGGACCCAGTGGAACCAAAATGTTGATGCATATAGACCTAATATATATCGAAAATATCCAAGGTTTTCAACACTATTATAAATATCCTTCCAAAACATGTATTTTGTCATTTCAGTCCATATAATTCTTCTAAAAACATTACGTGATCAAATGGAGCTGAGACCTGGTTCCAGATTCCAATTTCTGCTTTGCAATATTTACTGTTCTTGTGTGAAGTGCTGTTTTTCTTGTGGTGGGTTTACAGTAGTTTCCATGTGAAAAGGTGTCCTCTGAGATTAGTTCGAAGTAGGACTTTGTAATTCCAGCTCCTTTATTCCACTGCCTGGCCAGTTTCAGCTGTTCTGGGGACAGCCAAACAGGAGAAGGTCTGCAGAAGACGGCGCCTGTAGAGAATGGAGTTTTCCTGTAAAAAATTCAGGATTTGGAACATACAAACAAAACACCTTCACAGCACAGTTTTGCAGTGTATTAAACACACACTCATTTTGAATATCTTTAATGTGAACTAGAGGCCAAGAAATGTATCTGCTATGTCAGTAAACCCACACTGATGGAAAATAGAACAGATTAACAGTTTGAAGTTCAGTGAGAGTAATGGGTGGCCGCCGAAGAGAGGAGGGAGAGAGAGAAATGGAGAAGGAGAGAGAGAGAGAGTAATAGAGAGGGAGAGAAAGAGAGAGTGAGGGAGAGAGAAAGAGAGAGAGAGACAGAGAGAGAGAGAGAAAGAGAGAGAGAAAGAGACTAGCCAGTAAAATTTATAATTCTACTGTGTTGGAGCCGTCTGCCTGGACTCACATGAGACGCCTTCACTCAGGCTCATATTCCACAGCTGACTTTTTGCCATACAAAGCAAATCAGACACATCACGCAACTATTAATAGCAGGGAGGAATACCACAAATTAATTACAGATCCCCTGGCTTACTCTAACATCAGCATTTGCATATGTGTGTGTGTGTGTGTGTGTGTGTGAGTGTGTGTGTAAAAATAAATTAAATAAATGGCATTCCATTTTTTAATTATTTCTTTTTTAAGTCATCACTTACAACAACAAATTAACTTCAAACTGCAGGCAGATTTCAAGAATTTTTATCTGTTTTACATATGGGGCACTGGAGACTTGTGGCAGCGCAGGTACTGGCATTAATGTGAGAGTGAACATTGTTTTCATTAAAGAAATATGAGAATATATGACGCAGCTGAGCACTTTGACTGAAACCAAACTGTTCAAAATTTGTAATAAGACTTGACATGGAGGATCAACTGTGAGATGTATGATCACTGACTCAGTGGGGATACAAGATTATGGGAATTGCTCATAAACTTAGCAATATTAATATATCGTTTGTTCAAGTTAATATTAAAATGTAACTAACTAATTGAATTAGAGTAATGTACATGAATGGTCACTGTCTTCATTTGCAAAATAAAGAAATTTCCCTGTAAAAAGTGATGTGAAGTAATGCACTGAAAAGAAATAAAATAAATATTAAAGCAATTTAGACAAACAAAGCACACAATATCATTTGCACTTAACAAGATTGGCTGAGATTGGCAATGATATGATGACCTCGTAAAGACAATATCGATAAGCAGTGATGATATGATCTAATAGTGACAACACTGATGATGTATCTTGTCATTTCCCATAAAAATAAGCCCACTATGTTAAGTCCTGCATACTTTATCTACTCTTCAAAGACGTACATTATAACTTTAAAACTGAATGAGATATGACACATTAGCCTAACACACATTGAATCTATTATATTAGGACAGTAACATGGTCTAGAAGTCTCTTTAATTCCTTAATAACACTTCACGTCTTTTTATATTTTTAATAACTTGGATTCAAACACATATAAAGCAACAACTTCCTCTTTGAAGTGGGTGTAAAGTAATCAGGGGCATCTCAGTGTAAATCCAGTTAGCATGAGCTGACGATAATTACAGAGCTTCAAAGAGCTTTCTTTAAAAAGGCTTTACTGTACACTCACTTAAATGCATTCCATATCTGATTTTTTTTTCAGTTCCTAGTCTCTACGACAAACCAGACATGTGGAAACATTTTTACCTCACAATTTGGGTCTTATGCTTCCTTAATAAACAGGCAGCCTCCAAATGAATCATATATTCAATGTTCCATCAGTGATTTACAAAGCTTTGGTGAACAATACCGAATTTTGTCTGTCACTAATACTTTCAGAATGATTTTACTACAGAGTTTAATCCAACACTTTGAATGGAAATGTTGAGAGTTACAGTGAGTGGATGTTTAATGAAACATCAGTGGGTCATAAATGGGCTTGCATTATGTGTTTAATCAGTGCATAACACCTTTATTTCTGAGAAAAAAAACAACAGTTTGATGAATAAATTAACTTAAAGCTTGCGTCACGTTTTAAAGCAACATGAAATGCATGAAAAATCATTAATCATTTACAGTTTGGATAAATTGGATTTTGGAGATGAAAAGCAAAATGATTGTATTTGTACAGCTCATTGTGAATCATTGCTCTTTAAATAATTACTTGCCTTTTCCTCTCATGAGAAGAACAACATCCATTGCCATTGCATGAACTGAATAAAGGAACCTCAGAAACAGTGAAACTGACCATTAATCTGGAAAAGGCGAAATTAGAGCAAAGCACATTGGAACAGCCAAGAAGGAACCACATCCTTTCACTCCAGACCAGGTGGTCCTCTAGAACCAGTGTTGACATCGAACACTGAGCTGAACTAGGCCATTTTATTGACTTTCCGTTATGGCCACACAGACAACCAGACTCAGGGATATCAGTACGAGGGACTGGCCAGTGATTTGCTTGCTTAGTGTAAATAGTCACCTCCAGACCTCCAGACTATCAGCAATTAAAATAACATCCCCCTAGTCCAATACAGGTGGGAAAATGTCCAGTGTGTCTGATGGAGTACGGGGAAACAGGGTCAGGATTTGGACTGACCTTATGTTATCCATCTTGGTATTTTCAGTTATTCAAAGAGACTCAGCATGTTTGAGGTAGGATGATTGGTATGAGGAAAAAGGAGACCTGCACACGATAGAAACCACAGTCATTTACCTCCAAGCTGGAAAAAAGGGCTCTGGAATTCAAATGACCAAGAGGTCAAAAATGCTCTCAGGTCTTCATCTGGAAAGCAAACAAAATAGTGCAGAGATCTCCATATATATATATATTGGCTGCAATGTCCCTACACTTTTGCCAGTTTATGTTTTTCTCCAGAGAAATGGCAGTACTTTGATGAAGGCCAGGTGGAGTGCACAGTGGAGGCTAGGTGGCATGGATTGTTCAGGAAGTTAAGGAAGTTGTCAAAGTTTCAAACAAGAGATCAAAGCAGGATGTTAGAAGGATGGGCACTGGAAAGCCGGGGGTTGTCGGGATTGCTGAGTGGAAGCATTAGTGCCAAACTGGCACTAGCGGTGGACCACACAGCACTGACCTGGGCTGGCAAGACCCAGTGAAAGTGATTTTAGCCTGGGGTAGACATTGGCTCAGGGGCACAAGAAACAAACTTGAGAAATCTTTGTGCAGATTTATCTGTCTAATATGAATGCCAAAGCCTCAGTCAGGCCAAAGGAAATGTTTCTTGATAACTAATTGAGTCCTGTGTATGACTGTAAGAATTCCCTCAGCTCCCTCATTTCCATTTTTGTCACGCTCTTTCTGTGTGCATATTTACTCGATAGATTCACATGTGCGTAACTGCTGTCAGCAGAGGGGATTAAAACTGCATGCCAGATCTGTTCATGTTAAATAGAAATTGTTGTAATATATTTATGTCTTCTTGGAGAATATTACAAATTTGCATCTATTTCTGATTTCTCATCTTTCAGGAGGTGACTACTGATATTCATGAAAATCAACATTATTTGCTGAGGCTCGACCAAACAGTGACAGTTAATAATGATGTGAGGTTTGAAGCCAGTTGATAAGACCTGTCTTTGTGATAAAGTTATAAGACCAAAATATGGTCTCTACAGTTCAATAATTCTGATTTCCTGTGAATTGAAATGCTTCCAGTTCCATCATTGTTTAACTGATCATGGCAGTTCAATGGCCAACCAACATAAAGGAAGATCCCACACGTTTGGACCAAACCAGTTGTGGGTTTGCCAGTTTCATAGCTCATCTGTCTGACATGACTTACTGGTAGGGCACTGGAAAGGAAATGTAGGACTTGATTCATCCTGGTGTTCATGTCAGAGGCAAGGGGATTCATATTGTTATTGTGTGGGAAGAAGTCATTCCAACTCCAAGGAAAGCTATTCCTCATCTTCAAACTTGTCTTATTCTGCCGTGACAAAGAGCTAATGAGCTAACTGGCTACCTCTGTGTAGTATAAGCAAATTGCCTGCAGCATCAGTGGTGATATACATGACATTTTCATTTTAGTACAAAAATATGACTCTTCGGTGTACCTTAAATAACCTGGACTGGAGCTTTTAAGTCAGTTTTATTTAAAGACTTTGAACAGGGGTGCTGTATTTTTAGTGTTGATCTCAGTGTTTTCAGTAGCATCTCAGTCATAACAATGCAATGTCAGTTATTTTAAGAAGTTTGCATGAGCAATATGGTAATGTCAGTAAAGTCCACTGGCCATGACTTTTACTGAGCTTGCCACAGAGATGAAGACAAGACACATTGCTCTTTGGGACACCCGCGCTTGTGACCCAGTGTTGCACTGTACTATGTGTAGCCCAAACCATGATCCTCAGCTAAAGATAGAGCAACCCCAGACCAGACAACATAAGTGGAAATTAGAGTGACCTCTCTCTAAGCACCCAGATTAGCAAGGACACGACGCAAACAGGAGTGGGTGTAAGGAGGCAACCACTGTGCTGTGTTTTGGACTGTGTTCTTACAAATGTTTGTAGAAAAAAAAGGAATTTAACAACAGGGGGTTTTATAATTTTGAAATGAAAATACACAGTTGAAGGATGGAGTCAAAATAGAAGGCTTGGTCTGCAATGTCTCTTCATAGTGTTTTCATATTTGGCTTTTAAATCATTATATTAATCTGCCTAAGAAAAGTTTACACAGCATTTAAGCTCCTCTAATAACTGTTATTTGTAGTTTGGAATATCTTGTCTAGGTAATGGGGGGTTCATAATGCAACCCAGAGACAAGGTTGGTCAGCTTTCTGGGAAAAATTTGCTTTTGTTTGTATCAGTCTTCCTGAAACGGGTGTAAGGCAATGAGGCCACAAAAGCATACCTCACCAAGTTAAAGTCACCAGTAGAGAATAACATATGATTTTCTGGTTCATAAAGGAAAACACAAACACAACTTCTGTGTGTGTGTGTGTGTGTGTGTGTATGTCTGTCTGTCTGTCTGAGTGAGTGAAAAAGAGGGGGGTTGGGGGGTATGAGTAAGAGCATCCATCTAATTACACATGCAGAATGTCTTCTGTTACCATGAGGCGGTGATGACTAGTAAGTGATGTCAGCAATGGGGCTTAACCTTGTATATATTTTGAAAATTCAGCTTGCCTTACAAGTTGGAACAGAAGTTCTCAGCACATCAAGACAAACCTGACACATTCAAGATTGCTTCACTCTCTTTCTAGATCATCAGATAGCAGTAAAGAAACATTTTTGCAAAGACTTCAGTAATAGTGGGACACTTCCAATTTGAATACATCTATTTACTGAAGAGTTAAGCGAATCTTCTGATGGATTGTTGCTTATAAGGTATACTCGTGGGAGACTGAGAACTAAGATCAATTTCTGCACAAACTACTACAGTAAGTAATCCTTCCCTCTCTATTTGAACTCTATCAGATACATGTTTAAAGTTAACCTGGACACTTTTTCAAAAGCCAGTTGTTCTGCTGTGTTGCTTCACATACAGAAAAGAAGACTTAGGTGTAGGAGTATGAATGTGAGTAGGGGCGTATTTAAGTGAATGAGTATTTTACTTCAGTCTATAGAAACTTACTTGAGGACACAGAATGGCTTTTACAGGATGCCACTGCAGAAAGGACAAGATGTGTTTTATACATTTAGAGCCTAAATTGCTGAAAAGATGAGTGTATCAGAGGATTGTCAGAAGATTGTCTTTAAAGAGGGTGTTTACCGTGGGAGTGAGTTATGTAGTCTTCATGAGTCAAATGCTAACAGGATTCTTATAAAGGCTTTAAAGTGTGTTCTCTCCCTCTATTTAAACATGGATGCAGTCTGGGGCCAGGCCATCAAATGTTACATTGTTGTTCATTTTCTGACTCTCTGTCAGCACAAGAATCAAGTATAAAAAAATATTTAAAAAAAAAAAACAGATAAACAGCATTTCAAACAACGTTTCAGAGGATTCAGTTCGAAATGATTCACATTACGTCAATGGAGAAGAAAACCACATTTTTCATAGTCCTATTTTGAAGAAATTCCCATGCACTATTCTACCCGCTGACAGCAAACCACAGTTGTATCTAATTGAGTGCAGTACACTCTATTGACTTGATCCATATGTGGTATACTGGGATACTGCTTAGCACACACCCAAGCTGCTAACACTGCCAAAGTAAGTCAGAGACAGGCAGACGCACACTGTCAGGACCTTTCCCACCACCCCACTCTATCTGCCTCGCCCTGACGTTTTGCGGTTCTCGTCTCTCTACACTCACCCCAGTTCCCCCAGGGTGTGTTTACATGCCTTATGGCTCCAGAATCGTCTGTGGTTTTCCTGAGATAACGTCCATAAGGAAGCAATGCTGGATTGAGAAGTACTGGTCACTCTCAACAATGCATATCTAAGAGCTGACAAATTAGTCACTTCACATTTATCTAGGGACGTACCTGATTTGTAAAGGTTGAACATTCAGTGAATTTTTGCTGATCAAAAAAAAAGGAAAAAAAACATTTTTATTTTTTTCTTTTCAGTTCACTTTTGACAAATAATCAGACACTACGTAAAAATGGAGACATATCTTGCATACCTGTCGACACTTGTGCATATCTGTTTTGATTACCCATGTGTTGTTAACATATCCAGGATGGCTAGCAGACAGAGCATTTCAGCTTGCAACATGGCCAATATTATGATGAATTTACTCAAGCAGAAAGCAAAAGATAGCCCACAGTTTCTGTGCTTCCTTATTAATACAAACCAGATGAGAAATTGTGTTCTTCATTGCCAGTGTGCACATGAAATTTGTTACAGAAAAAAAAAACAGTCTTATCAAAAGAAAAAGAAGGGGGAAAAACACTGAGCCAGTAAAGACAGAAATTCTTTTGATTTGCATTTACTGAGCTGTGACAAATTTCACATGGACAGGGTGTGCCTCAAAACAAACCATTTCACTCACAAAGCAGATGTGCAAGCATTTCTGTCATTAGGGCTTCCTATTATTTGCCTCACATTAGTGGTACAAAATACAGACAGAAATATACCATTCATATTTACTAATCGTTCAGGTCAGATAGCAAAATCAACTGTTCCAAAAATGTCAGCTCTGTGGCTTTCATTTTTCTGAAGCATTTTGGATTTTTTTGGTGGTTATGAGGGTGAGGGTGTAAAAAAAGAAGGTTTTGATTTGCCTCACACTCCACGAGTGCTGTACCTGAAATTGGGTCTTCTGCTGGACTCAAAGCGCCCGTAGAGGTGTGGGGCCATAGCCAAGCCCGCAGTAGCCTGTGCATTCTTTTCTGCACAATGCAAACACAGTGCTGCCCGGGTGGGGGCACTGCCAAGGCAGAGTGGCCACCTGTGGCCAGGGGCCTGAGGTGAGTGAGAGGTGAAGGTAGAGAGAAGGAACAGCAATGAATCAACACTCATCACTCTACTGGGTGGGTGGGCTCTGTGTCCCATTCATGCACACATACACACACACACACACACGCGCGCACACACACACACACACACACATACATACACACACACACGACATGCACGCACACACAAACAAACACATACGCTTACACACACACACACGCAAACACACACACATGCAAGCATAGTCTCTCTCGCTCACACACATACACACATGCATGCATACACTCACACACTCACACTCACACCCAGGCACACACACAAACTCGAGAGCTGTAATGCTGCAGAAGGAGGGGGAAACATTAAGTGCCAGCAGTGATTTTGTAGCTCGCTGGAGTCCGGCCCTTGGTGCACTGAGTGCATTAAACCCTGGCGACAGTGCCACAGTGAGACCCTTTACCAGCGTGCTGGGTGAGCTGACTCACTCAGGGCTGAGCAGGGGTGGCAGGGAGCAGAGCATTGAGGAAGAGTCATAACAGTGCGTGCCTTTGTGAGGAAGATTGTTTTCAAAGGGAGAGAGAGTTAGAGAGAGTGAGAGAGAGAGAGAGGGATGAGGGGGAAAAAAGTTGTAAGATTAAAAGTGGACATTTGTTTTGTATATGTACCTTGCTGCCAAAACCCAGCAATTCTCGATGAATCTAAAACAGCTTTCCTGGCTCACTCCCCACCTGCCCCACCGCCTGCCAGGAAAGAGTTTTTTTCACCTGTTTATATGCAGGTAAAGTAGACTTTGCAGAGTGGACTCGTATGAGGTCTTTTTTTCCTTCCAAACGTGAAAGCCTTATATAAGTAAAGGGTGGACCACAGGAGCTGTAAATGGTGGCAGGTAGACTTTAGGTGAACAGAAGTGAGCAGTCTAAAAAATTTCTCTTTATCTAAGAAGGAACAATTATAAAGCAAGAGGCTTATAAAATAGGGGGATCTTTGCTAATTTGCAGACTCTTGGGGAAAGTGTTTTTCTTGGAGGCAAATCTTTTATCATCAAAATTAAGTTCTTTTATATACAAACAAAGTCTGTTGGGTGAACAGTTGAGTCTGTTTGTTATTATACTGGTGCTAATGACTGCAATCCATTGAAGAAAAAAAGTGCATTCAGGTGTATTACGTCACCAAATACAGAACACATGGTGACTAGCAGTGAGTGATTAATGATGTTCACAACAGGCTGTAACCCCCTGGTTTTGTAAATATATTTGCCTAAATGTTGCTCTTTAGAATTTGATCAACGGAGGTCATCCATTCCAAAGTGAGTAAATTGAAGAAAGTATAGAAACTCTTCACTGGGACTGCAGCCTGCTTTCTAACAGTTCGCTTGGACTGTGGTTTGCTCTTGAAGAATTCCAAACATGAATGAGATGTTAAAACAAGCATAAGGAAACTAAGGATGAGATAAAAAATGATCAGATGAACTAAAGTTCAGCTGAAATAAGATCCTTGTTGTTAACAGTCTTCAACTTAAATTTACATTGTATTAAATGTGATACATTCTGAGATATTTATACTTTATCAATAAAAATCCAACTACTCAATTAATCATTAACAACTGCAATCTGAAAGAGTCAATGTAATCCTCAGCAAATGCTGCTTTGTCACCAAATGAAGTTTCATCTTATGTCGCTTAGACAAATTGCTGAGGGTGGGGTGGGGAAGATCCACCACTGATCGACACAGCAGTGCTTGCTTTGCCTTCTTTATGAAGGTATCTGTACCATGTGCCAGCAATATCATCGGCAAAGAATTCCAAGAATTTCCTTGAAGCCAGCGTGGGTGGGAGACTAACATGAAAGACAGCAGTGCAGATCATTTAATCACACTGAATGATTTGTATTGCATTGTGATACAAGTACATTGTATTCAGGGAATCTCACTAAACAAATATGTAAATAAATGCTCAAATCAGAGAAAAACATAAAAAATATTAGACATCATGAGAAGACTGCTCTTGTAAGGGCAAAGAGTAATGGTTCATTGTGTCTTCACTTAATTTTATACTATAATGACAATCTCACTCACTCACTCACTTTCAAAGCCGCTTATCCTAATGACGGTCACAGGGACTATAATGACACGATGAATTAAAAAAAAATCTTTTATATATGAAGATAGATTTTAAACCAAACCTAAAGCATAACCTAAGTGAAATATAAAGGCTAGGAACAGCTTTAGCTGAAATTGTTTATTCTAGGCGGTCTCTCATTTAGTCAGGCACCCAATTAAATCTAACAAACCACGGATACTCAGCCCCGTCCACGCGCAAGCACAGACTCCCCTAAGCTCGTGAGACCCTCATATATAATGGCTTTTCCTCCACAAGCAAAATAGTTATTCTTTTCATGGGATGTTGCAGCTGCTTGGAGAATGTTGCCCTATTTGAGAAACTTGGAAACCATCCACAATGTTAGCTAAACATTTGGAAAAATAAGGTGGGCTAATCCTGAGCCATATTATGCTGTTCTCTGTGTTCCGTGCCTCAGGATTCCTCAGACAGGGAAGGCTGACGGTGGGTGGATCGAATTAGCTATTACAACCCAGACTGATTAAAGCAGGAAAAATTGGATAAAGGTTCCAGGATTTCAACACATTCCATCATTAAGAAAGGCCAGTGAAGACCTCTCTCCTTAGTTAACCTCAGATGCAGGCATGGGGGGGAAGACTGTCTTGCTCCCAGAAAAAAAAAAAAAAAAAAAAAAGAGAGAGCGAGAGGAAGAGAGAGAGAGAAAAAAAAAACAGGAAGTGCAACAAAAGCTGTGGTGAATATTCCCCCTTTATGACTGACAAGAGTTGAAATGTCACCAACATGTCCCAGCTGTTTTTAGGCAACAAAAAAGACAGAATTAGAACAATAAGAAAACTTCCAAAAAGACATGATGAAGGAAATATGGAGTCCTTGAGGGCGTTCTGCTGAGCAAGATGGTGACTCTTTGCCAAAGCCTCATCAGAGTGCTAAGGTATCTCTCCAGCTGGGTTACAGGGTGAGGGAGGAATGTTTCCTATAAACAGCCTCCAAATCCAAAGGGCCATGCACTGGAGTATGTTTGAGCTAGGAAGAGCTCGTTTCTGTTTGCAGTGCTAAGACCCTACACCTCTGAAAAAAATTGTTGAGGGAAATACGTAATTGAAATTTTCCAAGTATCAGACAATTCTATGTAAACCAGTTTTAATGTTATACTTTAGAGCTGCAGAGTTGAATACCAGAGATCTGGAGACACATACAAAGTGCTGGTGTTATGACTTCACTGAGTGAAGTCTTATAGCTGAAGACATTGGAGAGGTCCAACAGGGTCTACTGAAGTCATGAGTCTTGCTTGAGCTGGATGATACTGCAGATCTCCAAAGTGCATCCAAAGTGGCAAAGGCCTAGGGCTGGTTGTGATCCTGGATGAGGGTGACTGAGTGACATCCTTGAATGTGAGGAACAGTATTGTCTGAAATAAGAAAGGCCAGCCATTGCCCTGAGTCACAGCTACAACCCTGGAAAGGCACCTGTCTAGGTTGTCACATGGCATCACATTAGAGACCTTTGGACAAACTGACTTCCTACCAGCTGAAAATGTCAGCAGATTTGGTTTCAAAGGATGAGAAACTGACACTGGCAATCCTAATCCTGAGTGCTGACTGAATACAACACAACTACTGTGTTAACTCCTTATCTGTTACAAAAAAAGGTGAAGGGAAGAGAAGGGCAGGGAGAGTAATCTGGTCATTACATACCATCCCTGTGTGTGTGTGTGTGTGTGTGTGTGTGTGTGTGAGAGAGAGAGAGAGAGAGAGAGAGAGAGAGAGAGAGAAAGAGAGAGAGAGAGAGAGAGAGAGAGAAAAGGGGGCAGGGGGGGATTCAGATGTGGTCTTCAGAATGAAGTTCTGACACAATTTATATGTTTTAATAAGACCATAAGCCAAGTTTGCCAAGTTTTCTTAAGTAATAAACCTAACTTTGTCTCAATTCATCTGAATGTATTAGAGGGCTTGAATATATATGAAAAAATAATATTAGATTGTGACAAATGGCTCTCTGGTCTTTTCTATGAATAACTAGGTGAGAAGAAAGAAAAAATTCATTTACCTCTAACAAACTGGGTTACTGCTTTGTATCTGGGCCCATTGGACTCCAAGTACAGTTTATCACTTTGCATGAAATTGCCTCTTTGGGGTGTAAAGAATGTTGTGAATTTCCTTGAGGCATGTCCATGAGATCGGGCGTTCAATGCACATTTAGAAAGGGTGAACATTCATGGGACTTTGTGATGTTACGGGATAGAATACTGGACTGTATGGTTAAATGATACTTTGCATGCCTTGGTCAACATACAAAGAAGCACATTTTCAGATACACAGACACAGACACTCACATAGACCACACCTTCCTATGCTTTTCTGATGCTCCCGGTTGGGAGTCTCTCTCTGTGTTCATGTCTGTTGTGAAGTGCTGCTTGGGCGCCACCTTCTTGCCATTGCTGGCCTCTCTCTCTCTCTCTCTCTCTCTCTCTCTCTCTCTCTCTCTCTCTCTTTCTGTCTCTCTTTCACGTACCCCCCTCCCCACACACATGCATCACACACACGCACACACGCACACACACACGTACAAGTTCCCCACACAAAGGCAGAAAGTTTGTGTGTGACCCCCAACCCCCACCCTTCCTTCCCTGTCTATCTCCCTCCTTTTCTCTCCCCCCTCCTCCTACACTCCCAACCTGGGGAGACGGTATGCTCCAAACTTCTTTCCCATCACTCACTCGGCCGGTCCCACAGCCTCTATAACAGGCTGGAGCCCTGCCTCCAGCAGCAGAATAAGAGAAGCTGCCTTAGAGCAACCAACTACACCTGGAGCACAGCTCACACACTCATTCATCAATCAGCGCATTGCAAAGTGTCACTTGGACTCTTCTTCGTCTTTTAAACTTGTTTTTCATTCCTACATTCCACAATTTAACAAAAAAGAAAAAGACTTTTTGGAGATAGTTGGACAGAAAAGTCATCAGGAGATAAGGCACAAAAGAGAGGACTTTGGATTTGCTTCTTTTTGGGACTGTCCTGAAGCTCCGAAGAACTACTTTATACGCTTCAACCGAGTTAGCAAGTTCCTTTAGGGGTATCATCACCTGGATTGACCTGAGCGGTCTTTGTTTATTTTTTTTATGTTTTGCTTGTTTGTTTTTGTTTATTTGTCTCGTAGCAGCCCGGAAACTTAGTGAAAACACGCTCTCTTTTGGGGGCTGCAAGGACAGAATTGACCGGAGACTTTTGTGGAACGGACATCGCTTTGGGGAGTGTAAGTGTTCTCTCTGTTGGTCCTTTTTTTTTTTTTTTTCTTGGTTGTTGGTTTCCACCAGCTGAGTTGGGTTTTGTTGTGGCTAAGTGTGGACTTGCTGGAATTCTCGTTTTGCTCTAAAACATGCTGGACTGGTTTAAGTTAAATAAGCATCGCAGTCATAGAGTCTGAACTGGCATGCCTTGTTCTCTGGGAGAAACATGTGTAGTACGAAAAAACAGGACAATCATTTATTTAGTGGTTTAAATAAATAGTTTCATTGTCTGTTTACACTTATAGACCAGAAATAGCTTAACAATGATTAACCTGCCAATTTTTAAATTGAATTCTCTGTATTGCTGTTGTTTTTGGACAGAGAAATAATCATGCAGTTTTAATCAGCTAACAAACTATTAAATAATGGAACACATGATTAATGAAATTATCATGTTATTACAGGTTAGTGTGTATATCGTACAATTATTGAAGTGTTGTGTTCTTTAAATAATGATTTTTTTTCCTGTTTTCCTTTTTTTTCTTTTTCAGAAAACTAGTGCAATAATGTTTTGCTCCAGGAGATTGTTACAGCAGTGGTGCTTTGCTGTGTTCTTATTGTGTTCTCCTGTTCCACACTATGGAAGACCCATTGATGCTCTCAGCAACAGAATGTAAGTGCAATTTTTTATGTCATATTGTATCTTAAATCCTGAGATACACTGGCAACATAATTTTGGAATTGTTAGAGTGTGTGTGTGTGTTAAATTAAATGAAATTAAATATAAGTTAAATTAAATACTAAAAATGTAGAGAAGCAAAAGTTTGAAGCATATATTTTAGAAATAAAAAAGGAGCAATGTTCATAATAATAATAATAATAATAATAGTAATAATAATAATAATAATAATAATAATAATAATAATAATGCATTACGTGTTGTGAGAGCAAGTGGGTAGCCTCTAATAGGCTGGAAAATGCCTGCATTTGGGAAACGTGCCGGCAGCTGTTTTGATAGTCTGCGCCCACCTGCGTGTTTACTTAAAGCGTTAGGGGAAAAATCCCTCAGCATGATGGAGCACTGCAGTGAGGAGTCAGGAGTTCTTACCCCCTCCACACCCGTCCCGACTCATACTGTGTCTCCCCCGCACTGCTCTAGTATTGCTCAGGATGTCTAAGTCTACCTCCCGTGTCTGCCCCTCCACCCTTCCAACCAGTCAGAGCCAGCAGGCAGAGGTCCGTGGACCACCTGCTAAAAACAGAAATGCCCTTGTTCATGGCCCTGCCATCCTCAGGCATCTTTGCCAGGTCACCCATCACCTTCCACACTGGGTGCAAACAAAACTCTATGCTTTGTTTCCCGCACACCAGGACTGAGGTTGGTGTCCGTTTTCGAATGAAGAGGCGTCTTAAAGGGGGTAAAGTGAGTAGGCGGGGTGGGGGGGGGGGGGGGGGGGGGGGTTGCAGCAGCAAATAATGCTGATGCACTGCTAGGCGATGGACCAAGCAAAACGCAGCCCTCCTGCTGAAAGTATATTATGCCTAGCAGTGTAAACCTGCTTTCAAGTCTTCGAAGCCCCTTGAGCGGGCCTTGAATGCGAAAACATGCGCTGAGAGCTTTTCCCTTTGGAAAGCTAATCTCTCCGCAATGTTTGGACATGCGTCCGCGCTGCCAGTGGCGCTCACCTCTGCTCAAATCAGCTTTTAATGAAGCCATAGAGAGCCTCTGTGAGGATGTGGGGAAGAGTGAGAGAGAAAGAGAGAGAGAGAGGAAGAAAGAAAGAGAGGGAGAGCAAGAGGGAGAGATAGAGAGAGAGAGAGAGAGAGAGAGAGAGAGAGAGATGGCACAAATATCCTGGTAATACTGACTTCCATGGGTCTTATACGTAACCACACCCGTGTGATAGTTTGTGGTATTATGAGTTTCTTAACAGGATGCATATGCTCTGAATATACAGAGATCCCATCTGAAACATATTTCCTGTGGCAATGTAGATTGTTGGTTGATACAGTATGGGGTCCTACAGAAGGGATAAGCTATTACAGAGTAATGTGCCTGAGTTTGTAAAAAAAAATCCACAGTGTGTCATCTGATTAACAGGGCTAAAAATATAATTCTGATGACTATAATGGATTAATGAGGCTTTCCAGTTTTTACTAACAATATTGGACTTTTTGTTATATTTGTATTCAGGCTCTCAACCTCTCATAAAGAGAGTACGGGTTTACCTAAAAGTATTTTTATGGGCAATTTACCATTATTCTTCAGATAATCTGAGAATTGTGAAAGAGTTGTGAAAGAATTTGGGGACATCTTCAATGTTTGACCAAGTCTGTTAAGAGTTATAGGTTAATTTTCTGTGACTGGTCACCCGGGAGACATTTAATTTGATCTTCTACCCTTGAAGCTTGGGGTTGTCTGAGCTGTTAAAACATCACTGATTACACATCTATAAAGCCTTTGTGACACACCATTTTCATTGCCACTTTGAGCGTTGTACCACATTCGCAACTTCTTACAATATGATAAAATCTTGATTAAAGCCATTTGTAATTTTGTCATGCTTATGATAGATTTTGATGCATCATTTCAATATGATTCAAACAAGTTCTCAAACAGGAGGTTCATAGCTAAGAGGACTATGAAACCGATAGTTTTTATAGTCTTCTATGGAGCATTATGCTTCCCATCAACATTTAAACTGACTCACTTTCAAATCTTTCAACAAAGTATTGTGGTGAAGGATAAACGTGGTGCATAGTCAGTCCCTCTCCCTTTCTCTCTCTTCCAGAACACAGAGAAACAATTCTCTTCCGGTAGGCCAAAAATTAACTAATGGATACACGCCAGCTCAGGATGTACTGACTTTTAATTCCCTGTTTGTGTGTGCTTATTGAAAGTACTGAAAAATACTGAAAGTACTGAAAAACGGGACAATTGCTTTACGCGCTGACTTTTACCCTTAATTTTTTTGCAAAGTTGAGCACTCCTGGAGAAATCTACATGACTAAAGATGCCCTGTGCACAGAAAGAAAAACTCTATCTACATATCTTAATTATGAATAATGACTCCAACAATTGTTTTGAAAGAAATTCAGTTAGGTTTCACTCAGCACTCACACACTTACTTATTGATACAAGACAAATAGAGAAAATCATTTGAATATTTTTTCTAACAGAAAATTGCTAACAATTTCTTTTTCAGTTTAATGACTTATCTGTTAAACCTTGGATATTTGCACTCCAAACAATAGCAACATATGACAAATTCAACTTTAAAATTAATCTACTTTAATTTCCCATTGATTCCCACAGCTAAACTTTTAATGTACTTTTAATGTAATCTTCCTCCTCTCATCAAATGTGAGTTCAGCTTTAAAACAGTCCATGCACCACACATTGACTCTTGATGTATTGCCTGTAAGACCAAAAATGGTTCTTGACCACTATTCAGGTGATACCACTGATTTTCAGACCCCCGAAAAAAAGGGCAGGGCACATAGACCCTCTCTGTCTCAGAATGAAGCCGTTTCAGTCACGTGTTATTAGAGTATTTTATCACATCTCACAGTTTCATGTTTGAGTGTAATCCGAAAGTGAGTTCTCTGATCTTTGTTCTTAGACCAGCCTAGTTTCTTAATAAATTAAAGCAGCAGGACACGGATGGAAACCAAGACCAGTTCTCCACTGTGCTCAGTACCTGTAGTAATAACACTGTACTCAACGTCCCCTCCGGACCAGAGCTAAGTCAGGCTCATCTCAATTCTCTTTTACTCGTTACTCTCTTACATGCATTTTGTCTTCCATTAATACGACATTTGTCCTTTATTTTAATCGAAATTCTCTCTCTATGCTTCGTTCCTTACCGAAGTTCTTTTGCGGGATTCCTTTTTTTTAATCCTGACAAGTGTCACCTTCATTTCTCCCTTTTCTTTCATGTGGAGCATTTTCTGAATCAAATAAGCCATTTGAAAATTTGAGATCAATCAACAGCATATAAAATGAGACCTATAAAACTAAAGGAACTCTGACAGAGGTCACAATTGTGTATTTTTCAGTGTTCTGTGTAACACATTCTCTGTAAGATTGACGAGTGTCTGTTCTTTGACTGTGCTGGTGGTCAGTGAAGAAAGTTTAATATGATATAGAAAACAATGGCTTCTTGTCCGGTTCTCTCGGTAGAGCTCTGAAGTTTATGTTTTATGCTGTGACTTTGTCATATTATTTCAATCCATGAAGCTATCTATGGACACGGTATGACTGGCTTTTTGGCTTTTATACGAACGGTTTGCACTCATAGGACATTTCAGGCTCATAAATCTGTCTGAAATATTTGGAAAATAATTAGAAATGACAGCAGCAAAGGCTTTTTTTCCCCTGCAACACAAACGCTGCTGTGACAGCAAGCATTATTTAGGAGACGCTGGAGGGGGATAAGCGTATTTTCCGAAGAAAGGAAAACTCATCTGAAGCACCTTGGCAAGGGACAATCTTATGTATCAGTTTAACAAGAGTGGAAAAAGACAATATTCGCTCCATTATGAATCATGTTGCAGCTTGACTGCCCGATTTAGTTTTCATGGATTCAGGAGTCAAGCTTTGGCAGTTTTGACAAACTTCGGGCATTCAAGCCATGAAAAATGTACCTACCTTTCAAGCAAGACACAAAAAAGACAATGACGTCCATTGGAGATGGCCCACTGTTCTGTGATCTTGAAATGAGTATTATTCTGTAGAGGATAAACATTACTATCTGCAGTCTATTTGAGGGAAGTTCAGACATGACAGGACATGCCTTGGACTGACAAAATCATTGATTCCTGTCTACTGCCACCTAATGATGACTTAGTGGATCAAGCAAAGGGGCTTCAACAAGACAGCGTGAAAACAGGTCCACAAAATATCACCAATCTCAAAGTGAAAAGGTGAACATTTTAAAATAACACTGAATTATGCTTTATTTTGGCACACACAAGACACCCGCTCTGTGATATATGTAATTGTTTCAAGACATTTGGACAGTGTGCCCAGTCTCTAAATCTAAACACCATTGCAGTAGGATTTCAGTTCTGTAGAAGCTGTCATTCGTCAGAGGTAAAAGAACTTGGACTTCCATCTGAAAGCAAAATTATTTAAAACAAAACGCAACATCATTGTTTATTAAAAGAATTTTTTAAACAAATGTTGCTTAATAATAACTGTAGCAATAAATCTTTCAATAAGTTTGTGTGAATTACCAGCTTTTCACAATTATTAAATTGGACCCTTCCTGAAAATGTTGATGCACAAAAAAATAAGAAACTGAGATACTTTTTTTTTTTGGAGTCCTGAGTGAACCTGATTCGGGCCTAAGATGATCAGGTGTGTGCAAGAGACCAGAAAGTCAGGACTATGTCTCCACCTGCTGGCTTGACAATGTACATTCAGAAAAATCTCACTCCAGACCACCAGATATCACAAAGTTTATGTAAACCCTGTTAAAACCTTCTGCATGCCCGAAATGCAGTCCAACGCATCAGTGGCTTTGCTGAAAGTGTTCCACATCATCACCTTGGATTTATTTAGGTAAAATGCAGAGACGTGAAACTTTAGGCCCTTTTGGGCAAATATGGAACCAGCAAGCCCTTGGAAGAAAGCCAGTTTTTCCCAAACCTTCATTGCATTATGTAAAAGCACATTGAATTGACAGGGTGAAGGAGCTTAGATCAAATTATGGGGTTCTTTTGTTGCAATGCAGAGTGTGGAGCTTTAAGTGAATATGCAGGGGGAGCTGGGGTTTAAAATAATGAGTAACAAACACTTGCATGGTCTATGAACAGTACATTTTTGGACACAGTACATGCCATGCTGAGTCCTAGACTTGAAAGACTTTCTGGGAATCCCATCATGCTGAAGAGAACTCTGTCATAACCTAATGTCAGCAGAACTGGATGAACAAACGCAAAACTGCGATAGCTTTGTGCTAGGGTCAAGAATGCTGTTCACTTTACAGAAAGAGTCATAATACCACAGAGTTTTTTTTTTTTTCATTCTTTAACCTTCTCTCCGTCTCTCTTCTCTGTGTCCATACAGAAAGCGCTCTGTGACCCATGCTCAGCTGATGCATGATAAAGGCCGGACGCTCCAGGACCAGAAGCGACGTATGTGGCTGCAGGAACTGCTGGACGAGGTACACACAGCCGAGATCCGCGAACTGCCCGTGCGCAGTGGCATCAGCAGTGGTGGTGGTGGTGGAAATACTGTTGGTATACCTTTGGGTGTGGGCATGGGTATTAGCCCAGGCACCATCCACCCAAAACCTGCAGGGGGCACCAAGAACCTTCCCATCAGCTTTCGCGTGGAGGATGAGGAGGGCACCAATCTACCACAGGAGACCAACAAGTCTCAGACGTATAAGGAAGGTGCACTAAAAGTTGCCGGGAAGAAGAAGAAGAAAGGGCGCTCGGGCAAACGACGAGAAGGGGAGAAGAGGAAGCGGCGGGCCCGCTCACTGGCATGGGCACTGGCCCAAGAGCTGGGGAGTGGCTACCACCTGGAGTGGCGGTCATACCTGGGCCAGAATGGAGCGGTGCACTAGAACACTGTCAGTCTCTGACAACGGTAAGTGTAAACTTCTGCTTTGAAACAGCTAAAGCAGCTTTACAGTCTTCAGCTGTTACTTAATGTCAAAGAAATTTTGAATGGTTGAAAAGTGGTTGATGACTAAGAATATTTTCCCATCAAACTATTTCATCTTAATTCAGGTTCAGGATTCATTTGAGGGATGTCAATACAAATAACCTAATCTCGTATGACTTATCTAGGGACGATAAGACAGTGTGAGAAATAATCTTTCAAACCAGAATAGAGAAAAATCAGAATTTGGTACACCACTGGTTTTTCAGTTCTTTACCATCATCTGAACCTTTCCTATCCACCTCAAAACACACAGACAGACATTGTGCCCAATTCCCCACCTTGCTGTTCCATGCTTCCGTACTGAGGAACTGGGGTTCTGTTTGAAGTAAAGTGGGGGCCTGTTTGCTTAGTGGAAGGTGTCCTCTTTGCATAATTGCAAACATGTGAATGAATCCCCCTGTTTACCCACAGTGCTCAGAGGGAAATGACGAGGCATGGATTCCCAGCAAGCTCAAAACATGCACACACCCTATCCTCGCATAAACACACATATTCCCTCACTCACACACACACACACACACACACACACACACACAGACACACACACACTCACGCACAGCTGGCACAGTTTAAGCCCATCTGCTCTAATCCAAATCAGACCTCCATGTTTAGCTCCAGTTTGTTGTTTGTGGTCTGACTCTGGGATAGTTTCTTGAGATGGCGACATTTATGTAGCCAAATGTGTGGAGATATGTCATAGAGCATATCTTGGTGCAGTTTGGTCTGTACTACTAATTAAGTTATGTTACTAGGGAACTGAATATGCTGAAATCCTGCTATTTGTCCTCATGAAACTGATTTTCTTTCTTGTTCTCTCTTTTTGCAGATACCTAAGGACATTTCAAATGGACACCTAAATATTCATGTTGCAGTTTTCTGTAATAGTGATTGTTTGGAACGTGATAAGGAAAATATTTATTGTCTGTAAATATTCTTCATGCACCAGAATAGTGATGACAAATAATAATAAAAAAAAAAGATAGAACATTATTCAGTGCTCCGTGGGGCTACAGAGTTTGATCTTTGTGAATACTTTTGCCTTTTCTTACTTTTTTCTTCTTTTTTTGTTAGGACTATACCAATTATAATTGTCAGATTTGCAGTAATTTATTTTGTTTGAATGGTGTATTTATTTTGTAAATGTATCAAGGTGCTGCTGACCTTCTATATTTTTGTACCATAATGCACTTTAGATATATAAATATAAATATATAAACAAGTAATTTGTTATTTGACTTTTGTGGTTAATTTCAATGAAGAAAATATCAGCCCATGTGTTAGTCCAATTCTTGTTGTATGCAGAAATAATTTGTTTGCTTGCATAAGGATCCATTTTTGTTTGGTTCAGATTTATTTTTAGCTGGGGTTTTTTTTTTGGGGGGGGGGGGGGGGGGGGGGGGTGTTTTCTTTATTTTCTTTTTTCTTTTTTTTGGGGGGGGGCGGTTCTTTGCTGCTGACCTGGATGTCCTTTGTGTCATCCTCAAATTCAGTCCAGTGACTCAATTGACTTGCTGTCTATGTACATTGTGCTTCCAACCAATGTCATCCTTCCCTCTGAAACACCACATATTGCCCCGTGCAGCCCTGTTGTTTGTTGTCCTGCTTGTTCAAAGCCAGAGTTCACTCTGTACATATACACACATTATTGACTCAAATATTGTTGTTTGGCACTTGCACTGACAATGGAATATTGAATTAAACAATTGACAGTCACTTCAAAGAGCGTCCAGCCTTGTGTTTAACTGAACGCTTCAGTCAGCTCTTACTTTACTTGTGCTATGCTACTGTTTGATTACCTTAAAATGTGGAGCGTGTCATATTTCACACACAAGTAAGCTCACTGACTCCCCATTTATGCTGTCATACAAGAATCTCAAAATCTGTGTGCAGTTTTGTCTATTTTCAGTTTAAGTGTAAACACCCAATATGCAGTTTGAAGCAAGGTTCCAGAAGACAGTGTTAGTGTGAGCTCAGCCACAACATTTTATGAGGTTCACCTTGATTTCCACAGGTGAAGGCCTCACCTATCGTTTGCGTTCTTTTGACGCATGATAAATTAGTTACGTCACCACAAGTGTATTCAATACAGAAGAACACTTATAAAACATCTGATGAAATACACTTTTAACACAGAGGAAAGCTGTCACACATCTGATGATGATGATTATGATGATGATGATGATGATGATTATGATGATGTGATATGATGATGATGTGATACATAGGAATTAAAAACTCTTATCACAATATACCTGCACAAACTCCTTGAAAAAGAATTTTACTTAACTTTGTTGAAGCAAGAGATTCAACTATGGTAAACAGTTCACTGTTTACCATAGGGGAGGAAACTGGAGCTCCTGGAGGAAACCCACGCAGACACGGGGGAACATGCAAACTCCACACAGAACCCTGGCCGGCCCTCTGGGAATCGAATCTGAGACCTTCTTGCTGTGAGGTTACCCACTGTGCCACCGTGCGCCCTAAGAACAAAACTAAAAATACAAATATTAAGAACAATTCAGATGACAATCCATACTGTATAGTTACAGCTTGTCTCCCCCTGAAGTTCACAAACAACTATGCCCCACATAGTAATCACGGCTAAGGCATTCAAACCCAAATACGGCACTTTATCTGGAAATACAAAGTAATGATAAACGCTGCAATCAACTCATGTTGTCCATCTGTCAGCATTACCCTAGACTGGTCTCTAACTTTAGACAACGGCAGCATGCTAGAATACAGTGTCTCACAGTAATCTGGATAATATTAAGCCAATATGAGAAGATGTAGGAACATTTCTATTGACAGCCTTGACTTTTGGTTTAATGTTATCCAGAAAACCTGCCTCATAGTATATCTCTCTGGAGACTGGAACTGGGGATTTATTTTCATTTGAGGCCTGCCCTGACTCACGTGATTCAAATCACCAAGCTCTTCATTGGCTGAATTACTGAGTTAGACTTGGTTGAAATGACAATGTCCTTCTAAGTAGGTCTTGTGTTTTTTTTATTTTTTTTTTCTACAAAGGGAGCAAAGAAAATCTGAGTTCACATAAAGGGTATACAACAAAGCAGCGTTTGCAAGATTATTCATGTTGTGAAGCAGGATCAGTTTTTAACTGTCAGTTAATGTTCTGTATCTTGTCTGCTCCAAACAGGTTATGTTGAACCTCATTCAAGTGCAAATAAACTATGTCTCTTGACCAATCAGATTTCTAGTTAACATGAATGCCTTATCATGCAGAGATTTGTGTTCAAATAATGCAGTAAATACAATAAATTTATTTACAGTTTATGAAAATTTGACTGAAATTATTACATCCATGGAACAAACAAATAAACAAATATCTTTATTTTAGATTATGAAAGAGTTTGAGAAAGTTAGAGCAAAGAAACAGGCAGTGGGGATCCCAAGCCAGGAAAAAGTGAAATCAATACAGGTTCCCTCATTATTATCACTGTTTTATAAGGTGTGTACATAATCAAGAGAGAATACTCACTGTATTTTGAACTGAAAACATTTATGGGCGGTTTTATTGTGGATATCAGTCTGTTTAAAACCCTCAGATTAGCTCAATTCCCTGATTCTTAGCCACCCCCCATTACCCTATACAAGAAGGAAGAGGAACTTACCTGGTGTGACATGTATGGACTATGTGAGGTTTTGTTTATCCTCATTTAATTTAATTTAGTCCTGCGATTAGTGTAACCGGCACTGTATCCCGTGGTTGTTAAATTGCCTATGTATCTGTTTCCTTTTTGTGAATTCGGAGAGACTTTTTATACAAAATTCAGAACTTTGTCTGGCAAGTGTGTAGATGAAACATATCGTATCTCATTAGACAGGTCCATGATGTGCTGACCTGTTGCTCAGGCCCAGCGCCTCACAGGGGTGTAATTAGGCAGTAGAGGACTTCCATTTTTTCCCCTCTTTAATTTATTTAACTTTTTACTATAAGGGCAGTCCCTTACATTTTTTCTCTTTTTCTCTTAATATGGTGACCAACAAAATAGGTGCCTAAGCCTACTTACAAATTTTATACATTAACACAAATGTGATAGGTTGTTAACGGCTTAATCAACTAAGGACCTATAATAGTGGTGAAGCAGCTGTTTTAGGTACACCTCCAATCCCTCATTTTCTTCAGTGTTTCCTTTATTTTGGCTGTCACCTGTGGTTCAAGTAATTCTACATGGCACCTCAACTCCAGGATACTGAACCTGAAGAGAGTGAACGTGGAAGGAGCCAGATCATTCTTCAGACAGGCTGAAGTAGACCAAACAATCAAGTGTCATACAATCAAGCTCCATAAAAAGGAAGTGGTTTTGCCAAAGCGATTCCTTCAACAGCACTAATAATCAAAACCCTAGCCATGGGCAAGTAAAATTATAATGACTTCATGTTTGGCTTTTATTTAGGCCAACATTCTGTCAGTATGTCTAATCAGTAGTATTCAGTTCGACTGCCTGTAACCAACTACAAGGGTGCAAAAGTACAGTTGTGACTTGTAATATTAAATCAATATGAGTTGCAGCACTCCTCCACCATTTAGAAACACTGATAGTCCTTTCAATTATCTACGACGTACCATGGCGGCAGGCTGCCTGACTTTGGCCCTTTTGAAGAGAATGGACCAGATGAACTTCATAAACTGAGGACTGAAACAGGTCCAGACTGTGCACATTCCACTGACTCAGTGTCTTTTAATGCTAAAACAGAACTTCAGTGGTCAGTGAGTAGTAACTTTCATCAGTGGGCTCTTACAGGATTCATTCCAATGCCTTGACAAACTAACTGTACTCATTGCTCTGAATCACCTCCCTCCTGTCTCCCCCAAACCCCAGTTCTCAACAGGTAAAGAGAGATACACACAGTGTCCAAGGCTTTCTGTTATTTGAATCTGTTTGATTCTTGGAGTTGTTTCAACCTGCCCCCTTTTATTGGACTGTGAGATCAAAGTAGCACAACAGCAGTTAATGACTGCTTACCTCACTTGTGGGATAGCTGTCATTCAGTCTATCAAAAAGTAAGAGGGTTAAATGGCTTGGCTCTGCCTGTTCTATGGCATGACTTTTACAGGCTCGAGAAACATATTCAGTTGTACTCACACCATTCAGTGCAGTCTGTTAAATACAGGGAGTGTTCAGCATTATAAACCTCATAACCTCTTTTCTGTGAAAGGAAGCGTGACCTACTAGCTACCATGACACTTCACCTCACTGCTGCTTTCATGTCTTGCCAATGTAAATGGACTTCCCCAAGCTTTGATGATCTACACTGGCTTTTTAAAATGTTATCTCTGCATGAAGACTACAATATGCACCATGCGAAGGGGCTAACTGAGAACACATTCAGGTCACACAGGGGATCTACAAGCTCCAAATAATGGAGATAAGTCCTCTAAAACAAGCCTAAACAAATGTGTCCTCGGAGTAACACCTGTTTCATTTGACCCCGCTCTACATTTCTGTGAGGTATGCACCTGATTGTGGTGCCATTTTATTGTAAAACTGTACTGAGCTAATGTTTTAGAAAGAACAGAAAGAAATTCAACTTAGATATAGCACTTTGAATCTGAATCAGATGTTGTGATCAGCTGAGATCAATCAATTTTTTTTTTTTTTTTTTGCTTGCTCAACAGGCAATGTGCATGAATGGTGAGTTAATGAAGTCTGCTGGTGAAATATAGTGCTGAGGTCTGTTATAGAACTGTCCTACATTTAATGGTTCTTGGGCTGTTGTTAAAATAAAGGACCCATGAGCTCTGCTGACAGTTGGCTATAAATGAACTAAAAACAGTTGTCCAAAGACATGGCCATGTCTCCGGGACAAACCTTGAAAAATTGTGGTTTGAACTGATAAATGGCAGTTTTCACAAATGCAGACAGAAGGCCCTAAATTATCCTGAAAGCTTCTATTTAGAGACATGGTAAAAGAGATCTGTGAAATGAAGATGACCTAGTTGTATTGTACTAGTAAATGGATGAGGGAAAGGTGCACAACACAATAAAATGGGACAACGTTTTTATTTGCTTTTGTAATGAATGAAAGTACAATTTTAAAGTGCTATTGTGATTGATTTTATTGCATCCTCATTACTGAAACATTCCACAAGTTGGAAAATTAAAATACAGCAGTATTTAATTTTTTTTTTTTTTTATTGTTTTTGTCTTTGTATTATTGTTCATTTTATGATATGTGGGGATATTTTCTGGATCTTATTCAAATTTTTTATCAGAATTTTTTTTCCTCTCTAGGCAATGTATTATTTTTTGCCTCTCCAAGAATGCAGCACATACGAAAAAAGATGAGAAGAGGTCCAACAAATTGCTGTTAAAAGATCAATGAGAGACACACTGCTCTGTTTAATTCAGTTAATAGGGTTAAGAACCATTCATACAATGGCTAGGGCCACAACAGACAATAATCCTATTAACAGAGGCTATGAATGTTCCTGGATGTGGTTACTGTTCATGGGGAAGAGATGCATGACTGGAGATCTCCACTGAGAGCTCTGGGACCCTGTGAAACTGTTGCAGTGGACAGGGTATTGGACAATTACCCTACACCAGCAGGGAAATCAATCAGGACTGCAAGCGTGGGAAACATCTGTGCAATTTCAATGGGCGGTTGCTCCAAAACCACGAAAATTACCCAGGATTATTGGTTCAAAGGATATCCTGCCAAGGCGGTGATACTGTAGCTGTGCTCTTTGTCGTACCTACCTGCCTCTCGGCCTCCTGATCTTTTAAACACCCTCAGAGGCTGTGCCCGTGCTCAGCTGTGGGAAACGTGGTGATCCAGACAGAAATGAGGGAGTGTGAGCAGATTGGTTTTCAACACAGTTCCAGGGATCGGGATGAAATGTCCTCTGTTCAAATAAACAGCAGTAGGCTTAAATCTACAGAACACAAAAATGAGGCCCCTGCTCGGAGAGCTGTTTTTAAGCCCAGCTTCTGATCTTTTCTGATCGGAGCGATAGGAGCGTGATTTTCAGGTTGATAAAAAAGAATGTAGACAGCTTTCCTCTCCTCACTTTAACATTACCCTGAGTAAGGGATAAGAAAACACTTTGCAGACTTCATGTTTTTGCCTGTAAAGTGTCTATTTTTGCAATGGCTATTGAAATGTTCCCTCATTTTGGAGTTCAAAATCCTGCCTTTGTGAACTTGTAGACAATTTGCCTTCAAGACTATTGACCAAAACTTCCATTATTGCCACAACATCCTGACGTATCCTGTGACAGACATACCTACTGTTATTACTACGGATGTTTGCCTTCATTTTTGTGTTCAAACTGGTTGAAAGCATCACATCTTATCCTACATAATGATTTTGTTGATCTTTCAATCACAAAAGAGACTTTGATACAATATTGCAGTGATAGAGTGTAAATGAGAAAGAATGCCTGTATAAAAAAAAGTGACGAAACAGCATCTGACTGTGACAGGGTTTCATTTATATATATGGTATGGCATCACATTATGAGATCAACTGTGCAGTAGTAAAATATATTAATGAAGAAAAGCCTTATAGAAACTTCACAATTACAACAAAACCTCCTCAAACTCTGGCAGGAATATTAAGAAATTTGTAACCACCAAAACATTCTAGCACAATGATTGTTTTGCAATGTAGCAAACCATTTAAAAGAGCACTTGCTTAGCAAACCAATGTTAGTTTAAGATGTTGGGAGCAATACTAGCTATTATAAGAATTCTTGGGGCTCACCATGTATGTTCAGGTCTGTAAATGTTTACCTCAGGAACAATACGTAATTTCCCAAGAGTAAATCCTTGTTAAGGGAACAAACTGTGCTTTACAAGTACAACCAACCTTTATGTTACATGTAAACTTTACACAAACACAAATCACCATAATGTCTGATGTTTCATATGTACAAAGTGGTACATAAAAATATAAATAAAATTGTTCTTTAAATGTGTAAGTAAAATCTTTACCATTGAAAAGTGATGTCATTCTTCACTCAGCTGAACCTGCTAGACTTTAGATTAACCACAAGAGGGAGAAAAAGCCCAACATATTGCAAGAGTGGGTACCATAACAGTGACGGAGGGCCTACTGAACCAAACAAGGTGTCACCAGGAAACCATGAAAGGATATGAACATCCTATCAGCAGAATGTATAATAATAGCCCACAAAAAAGCATCAGATTTAATGCTACACAATGGAACCATCTACAGATGTAGAAAATCTTTTGACAGGGAACACGATTACAGAAAACAAACAAACAAATAAACAAACAAAATCCACTTTTAGTCTATGGACATTTATATGCTGATAATGGAATTTGTTTCTCTGATAATGCGGCCAAAGCAGGCAGGGCCTTAAACCAGTTGCTTTGAGCAGTGTCCTCAAAAAGGAATAATATGAACTCCCTCTTATGTAGACCTGAGTTAAGCCTGGCTGACCCAGGACCTGACTTTACTGAAGATTGCAGAATTCATTTTAATAGTAAAATATGTTACAACATCTTCTTATATTCATCTCAGCAAAGGCTAGTTTTTAGAACTTACAAAAATGCACTACAACACTACCTTGTTAGTAATACAGTAGATGCAATACCACAGATGCAATGTCAACTTGTAATGTCAACAAAATAAACAACCTATTCTATTCCATCTTGGTAAAATTCATCCAGCTTGGAAGATGAACTCTGAAGTTCTGAAAGGGGATCTTGAACATAAAAAGTTTTTCAGATGTAGTAAGGTGACACGCATGGGTACCCATTTGGTGATGCAATGAGTCTGGTTCAGTTTCATCTGTATGACCAGGGATCAAAGCCTCATTTGACTTCCCTTCATTGGCTCCCAATTCATGCAAGGGCAGATTTTAAGGTCCTCTTATTAACATTTAAATTTTACATGGGCTTGTGCCTCCCTACCTGTCTGACTTAATTACACCTCGCACCCTGTGCTCTCAAGATTCTGAACTATTAGTCATTCCAAGAGTTAAAAAGGAGTCCTCTGGCAACCGAGCCTTTTCCTACTGCTCTCCCTTCCTCTGGAATGGTTTACCTGAAGAAGTTAGGGAGGCAAACTCTTTCCATACCTTTAAAACGAGACTAAAGACTTATCTATTTTCTCGAATTTATGCATAATATAATTTTGATTTGACTTTGTTATAGACGTGTAAAGCCATTTGAGACTATAAATAGTGATACTGGGCTCTAAATAAACTTATTATTATTATCATTATTATTAAAAGTGAAGGAAGTGATCCTAATTTGTGCATTTAGTGGTCAGCCCCGAGTCAGCTTTTGGAATTCAGAGTAGGCCTACCAGAGCGCAATCATAAGTATGATGTTTCAACACGTGATAGTGGCCACCTCATTTTTATTCTTTATTCTCTGGTGTCTCAAATCAAAAGAGTCAGATAATCGATTTGAAAAGACTATAAACGTAGCACAATCACAGTTGCAACATGTGTCCTAATAATTTTATTTCGACTATCAAGGATTATGCAGTACCCAAAAGCTAATGGTTCATTATCGTTAATAACAGACAACGCACTTGAAGCGTACAGCCATGCTAACATACTAGCGTTATTACAGGTGTGATGTGTTCGTATTCAAATCTACATACGCACGCAAGCACTTTGGTCTTTTATTTTGAAAAAAGAAAGAAAGAAAAAAACTTTCCGCGGCCATCTTGAAACTGGTCACTGTTGATTTGCTCATACAGACAACATTCTGGGAGACCGCTTACTTTTCAGCTCGGAGAACATGGATAGTTAGCCATGGAACATAAAGTTACACGGGGAGCAGTTTATAATGAGGTACATAATGTCGTCGATTCTATATGTTGTTTTTATCACGCTGTTTGGAGCTATCTATGTGCGCTTCGCTTACAGCTACGGTCTGCTAGCTAGCACATGTCACCCCGGGTTACTCGTGCACCCTGGTTTAATGTTAGTTGTTTACGTATAATGTTCTGTAAATTACAACACCTTGTTTTACCCTTTTGATAAACACATTGGTGATGTTAAGACAAGAGCCGTTGCTAGACTGATTGGTTTGTTTAGCTGCTTATGTATGTACAAGTATCAAACGAGACGCCGCCAGAGTAGCACGTGGAGTGTGTTTAACTCGAAGCTACACGTTCTGCAGACGCAAGTTCTAGGCACCGCAGTTAATACAGTCTGCTCTCGATCGTGTAACAGATTTTGTTATTTAATGGTTCATATGATCCGAGGCGAAGATAATTTAAAGTCCCTGTTTTTGGATATTTAATTCTTCCTGCCATTTTACATACTCCAGTTGTTGGGTTAACAACGTGTTGGAGCGTTTGTCATTGACTTGATCGTAAATTGTCCTATTTTCACTTCCAAGGAATCATGCTTGTCACAGTCAGACCAGGATCACCAAGTGAATGACAAACAACCCTGTAACAATATGGAACAGAAGAGTGTGCCTCTTACTCATACAGCTGACAATGGCATGGATGAAGAGTTGACCACTGGTCATGAAGGTGAAACCGAGTCAGATTTACTGGATCTCCAAATGGACATCAAACAGACCAGTGAAAATGAGGAATCCAAGAACATACTTCAGATTCATACAGCTAGCAGCAAGTCAAATGAGGTTTTGATCTCTGGTCATACAGATGAAACTAAACCAGACTCATTACATCACCAAATGGGTGACAAACAGCAATTAGACAATGTGCCCCAGACTCTTACGACTGGTAGTGATTCCCACGAAGGGCTGACCTCAGGTCACAGAGGGGAAGCTGAATCGAATACACGGCAGGCAGATGTGTGTTTGGAAGAGAACATGGATGTGACAGTATCAGATAAGAGTGGGATTATTAGCCCTGTGATTATGGCCAATTCTGTATGTGCCACAGTGTCAAGTCAAAGCTCTCTGGAAGTCTTACGCATGCAGTACAGAGAAGACAGCTCTGAGGACTGTTCATCAGATAGGTACATATTTAATGTGGCTTTTATTGTTTTGTTTTGTTTTTTTGAGTCTGTTAATTACATTCACTAAATTGACCCAGACAGAAGACAGTATAATAAATGTAATTTAAACCTCTTTTGAACTTATCATAGAGATGTATTTATGCGCCACAAAACAACATGGGTAAATAAAGTTAAATAAGTTGCTGATTAATTGCATACATTGTTTGTAGCAACTAATATGGCTTGGGAGCAGCATATTGTCTATCCTATCCATTTTAGTGCTTGGTTCCATAAATTTTTCTGCTCTCAGTGACTCAGATTCAGATTCGTCTTCGTCATCTTCCTCATCATCTTCGTCTGAAGTAGTTGGCACAGCGATGGATGACCTTGATGAGAATGAATGTTTGAATTCAAGTTCTGGGAAGAAGCCTGCACCACTTAAGACTCAAGATGAGGTTCTTATTGAGGTAAGTGTAGACAGGATGAGAGAAGTGAACTGAGTGTTAGGGTTAGGGATTAGCAACTTGTCTTCCAAAAAACAAAGGTAGTATTTGATGTGTTTTATCACTCACAGATGTGTAACACGTAAGCTTTAAGAACATTAAATTGTTAGGCACTGTGTCATACACTGATTATGGTGTATGGGAGGTCTGAAGTCTGAAGCAGACTTTTAAGTGGCATTGAATAGCTGGGAAAGTGCTTTTCTTGATAAGAAAATAACAGACCCATAACATGTAAGCTTTATATAAAATCTCTCTAACTCAGGATACCTGTTATATGAGTCTAATGTTAAAACTGAGCTCATGAGTTTGCAGATAAGTAAATGATCTATAGTACTTTTTAAAACAATTTCAAACAGTTGTTACAGTGTGGCCCACAATGTATAGCTAAATGTTTGGGGGATAGAGAGTGTGAATAAGTGCTTCATATTAATGAGGATATATTTGCCTTGTTTTTGTAATATGCATGTCTCTTGTATTCATGTTAAATTTGACTTTATACACCTGAGTGTTACACCTTCAACCGGTTAAAAACAGAATTTTCATTGCTTTGTTTAGGAGCTGCCTGCTGTTGAAGATCTGACCCTGAGTCTACCAGAGGACACTGTTATTGAGCCAGTTGGAGTCATTAGCAGTGTTGTAGAGCAACTAGGTAAGCTTGCTGATCTTGCCCTTAGATTAGTTAAGATAAGACTAAAAGAGTGAACCTGTTGAGCACACTGTTGTCACTGACATGGGTCTTTGGTTTATGTCATTCTGCAGTGATAATTGAGTCATTTAAGAATACTGCACCACTGAAAGACGACAGTGTCTTATTCAACAAAGACAGACTGGCTGTTGGAAAGGTGAGATATGGGGTTCTTGTGTTCACCATTCTCATTTTTGTTATATTCACTTTACATGGTTCAAAGAAACTGATTATAAAAGGAGTTATAATGACGAGTCTTATAGTCAGAGTAGCTGTAGGAGTCTTTTGTAGAATTTGGTGCTTTGGGGGCAATTTCATGCATGTGGTTTGACTTAGATTTTTTTTTTTTTAAAGGTGTTTGAGGTCTTTGGGCCCGTGTGTCAACCCTATTACATTTTAAGGTTTAACTCCCATGAGGACATTAAATCAAAAGGCCTCAAAGCCCAGGACACTGTATACTTTGCTCCAAAGGTTAAAGATTTTACTGACTATATCTTCACAGAACAGCTGAAACAGTAAGTAACAATACTGCATACAGTTTATCATACAGCTCTGGGAGCTATATTAAGCTAAAACACTTTCAACAAACAATGCCTTTGAATTACAAAAATGGTTTTGTTCACAATGGCAGTGTTTTCCAGATTAAAATTCCTTGCACTATTCTCACTGTCCCCCTTGCTGTTTCTAGAATCAAAGGCTCAGATGCCAGCTGGAAAAATGACCAAGAGCCACCACCAGAGGTCAGTATTTCCCTTTTAGAAATGTAGATATAGAAATATATAGAGATGTGTGCATCTGTCTGTGTATGTGTACATGTCTATACATTTGTGTAAATACGCCCATACACACATATACATACATACCATACACACACACATACATACATATGACTTGGTGGAGCAGTGGGTCAGGATGTGCTGAACCATCTTTGTCTGTTATTGGAAAGTGTTCTGGATGTGGATTACAGTGGACTTTTTTGACTCAACACATTTATGAAATGTATTAACAGAAATGTATAACCATAATCTTCATGACATATTTTCTCCTTGTCAGTGTTTTGTGGGGAATTTTCATTTTGTCTGTATTTAATGTTTGGCATTCAGGAAAATCTACATTTTATGTGAATTACTATTGTGAAGTTATTTTGAAGTAGTTTGTTGTGGATATGTGTTTGAGTATTTGCATTAAAATGTTCACAGGCTTTAGATTTCAGTGACGATGAACAGGAAAGGTTGGCAAAGCAGAGGCTCAAAGAGCAGAGGAAACAGCAGAATAATGACAGTGACTCTGGTGAGTTCAGCATCTCCTTTTCATATTGAATGTGCACAATTTAACTAACCATACCAAACATACTGTACATTTCCTTACATGTGTTTTAAACATGATGCTCATAGAAGACCTCTATTCTTCTAAACCCTCTCCAGAGAGTGATGCAGGCAAACAGAGGCAGGGTCCACCACACAAGCAGAGCTCTCAGAGGCCTCCCAAGCGAAAACAGCATCGTGGCAGGAGCTATAATACTAGCACAGCACCCGACAGTTTTTACGGCAACTTCCATAGCGATCATCACGTCAACCCTTATGTCCATCATGGGCCTCCGGACTGCAGGTTGCCCCCTCCATACCCATACCCCCCACCTCCCCTTGAACCTCCAGTTTATCCCAACTACCAGTATCCCAGGCCACCCCCTCCACACATGCAAATGCCCTGGATGCCTTACCCTAATCAGGGACCAATGTTCTATCCACCTCCTCCACTGCCACACCCAAACTATAGAGGTCCTAGAGAGACTCCTCTCTATAGAGATTCTCCTCCACCACCACAATACAGAGGTCCAAGGGACACTTTTTAATTCCTTTTGCAGCTGGCTTTAATATGTTGCCCCAGCATTTTAGTGGGCCAGATTACTCATCGTTTCTCAAAAAAATAAAATAAAATCATGAAACCACTTAATAGCAAAGAAACCAATGTGTGTTGTTATTGTAAGGCAGTTTATTATTTTGAGGCACTAAAAAAATGTTCTGTTTCTACCCACGGTAATGATTCAGTGTCAGTCCAGGGACCTCACAGCATTGCATGGTATTTTGCTTCCTGGTTCAACCACAACTAATTCTCTTCTTGAAAAGCTTTACAAGCCCTTGATTGGTGGCATCATATAATTTGATGCATGGCAGGGCTATTCACTGTGCAGTCTTGAGTTTCCCAGGGCTACAGCTGAGGAACACTGGTCTGTTCTGTGAGATATGTGTTATGTACATAATTGTGAATGGTGTTACCTGAGAGCCTATAGTCAAGCAAGATCAAGAGTGTGGAGGGATTTTTGTTCTTAAACTGGATCACATTCGGCGTGTACTAATATCTTTGACTCATTACAAGTGGACAAACTACCACAGGAACTTTCCTGGTAGAAAAATAAAGGTTGAGATGTACAGGTTTGGTTCTGAAAATGCCACCTGAAATTTTCAGTTTTATTTTGTTATATGAATCCTGTACAGTCTGTACATTTTGTGTTTTGTAACTCTACAGAGATATGTATTAATGTGACTTTTTCATGTTGAGTTCATAGCAATGCCTTTTTAATGACTACTTTGGAGATTTCTTTTGTCCATTGCATTGTAAAATACTATTAAACTGAGTGTGATCCAGGCTACATTTTGTCATTTTTTGTTTTGACCCAATTTGTGAATAATATCCTCTCTGTAGGATAGGGGTTTAAAAATGCACACCACATATTTGATGGATTAAACTGTAATCAGTCACGTTGCAAATTCTCAACCTCAAAACGAAGTTTCATAAAACTGACTGAAGACATGGCCAAATAGTGTTCTTTGGCACAGGTGCATCATGCACAGATAATTTTCTGTTTGCGTGTGTGTGTGTGTGTGTGTTTAATCATTCATTTTATTTCTATAATATAAGAGGCATATGTGATATACAAATTAATTCATTATCATCCTGATGCTTGTAATCAGGAAATGTAAATGTGGCGATGAAAAATGTGACATGAGACAGAATTTCTCTGAGATTTATGACATGGGGGAATTTGTGAGATCAAACAAGCTCTAACTAATTGACTTGCAAAAGAAAAAAAAATGACCTGAGAGACTAACCAGTCATGAGTGATGCACATGTTTCTGGATTACATAAGCTCTCTCCGCAGAGCCTCTCATCGCTGTTTTAAAAGAGCTGTGTCAATCATACAAAGTATCACACGTATGACGCAGATTGTGTGGTGTTTGTCTGAAACTACTTGTCCCCAGGCAGAATTTCAGTCCCCAATCTCATAGACAGTTCACTTATTCTATAATCTGTGTTCAGGCATTATGTTTTCAGGTGCTCCATTCAGAAAGCACTCACAAAAGAGGGATTTTTATTGCTTTCGGTCTGATTGCCAGTCAAGTCAACAACCGTAATGTGAAAGCCATGTTGAAGTTCTGAGAGAAAGCTAAGGAAGGGACAGAGCTATTTGTATTTGGAATAATCTAAGAGGAAATGGATATTTTAGAGTTGGCTCATTGCAGATCAGGCTCTAAGACCAGTGGAGAGACTGTATATCAGGAGAAGCACAGAATGTTCTGCTCTGCTCAGATTCCACTTTGCTATTATCTCTGAACACTCTCTCTGCGGTAACTGATGAATTGGATCAATTTTGTATTCCATTTATGATGGAGAATATTAGTGCTGTGCTGATAGCCGGATGTTGCTATCTGGGTCACCTCTTCTGTTGATTTTGATTGAATGATCTCTTAGAGACTAACGGGAAAAGCCGACACCGGGTGTTTTTTTTTTTTTTTTTAATTTGGTTTGATGTTTAGACTTAAGCAGTTGTCGTGAATGCTATGTGTTCTCTACACAAATTTTCCCACTTACCCCAAACAAATCTGAAGATGTCATTGAAATATTTGAAACTATGGTGCTTGGATCAGTATTTGGCAGCATTCAGGTCCCTTTTGTTTTGAGGGACTCAGTCATTGAAGCATCACTCCTGAAAGTCCCAGCTGTCTCCTACAAGGTCACAAAGTGTTTGCAGAATGGCTGTTTGCTCAGGGCAATGTCAGTCCATCTGGGAACTGGTCTCTAGTCTCAGCCCTTCAGTGCAATCTGGGGCACCTCAGTGGAAACTGTGGCTTCTGTTTGTGTTCTGAGGCTGATGGGAAACAGACTGTGGAGAAGGAGATGTTTATTTCACCATTGAAATATTAAGCTGCCCTAGATACTCCTGCTTTGTTTAAACTGTTTTTGTTAAGGTTTAAATTCTTACCCTAGTTTAATACTGAATACATAGCTGATCTTATAATTATTTTATGGTCAGTAATAATTATTGTCTCAAAGACAGAGGTACTAAGTGATAATTTCCAGCTTTTGATACAGTGGCAGTGAGCTCAACTTATTAATATGTCAGACAATGAGCTAACCAGTTAGCATACCAGGAACCTAAATTAGTAATTAGTAAGTGAATTTGCTCAATATTACTCATCAGGCTAGAGCAGCTAAACGTCAGTGGAGGGGACAAATGTGTTTGAGTGAACAAGGATGTCCCCTAGTGGACGTGTCTTATACATGAGCAACTGCTGCAGGATGCATGTGTGTTGTCCTAAATTTAAAAAAACCTGTCATATTCTCTTGCATCTTCTCTCTCTCTCTCTCTTGTCAGGAAGACCAAGGGGAAGCAAACATTCTTTAAATTTGTTTGTTCTGAAGTTCTCTGAGAAAGCATTCTTATTAGAGGCATGTAATGTGTGGTGACCATGGTGATTGTTAATTAATTTTGTGTGTGTGTGTGTGTGTGTGTGTGTGTGTGTGTGTGTGTGTGACATTTCTGCAAAGTTTTTATAGCGATGTTTCTTTATGACCAAGGTCTGACTCAGATACTATCCTGCAGACACCGGTTGCTAAGCAACCCATTAACGTGACCATGATACATGGACTGAACCTTATGCCATTGTTAAAACTCAAGGCTAAAATGTGTCATTGTTTTCACACTGGTGATTTTTTCCCTTTTTCTTTTTTGACGCAGTCCAAATGCATTACGTAACAAACTTCATTTTAAAAATAAAAACAAATGCAGTCATGTTTCTTAAAGTGTTTTTATGACATTTCTCTGTTACTTCTGTCTGTATCACTATTTCTGTTGTAAAACATGACTTTTATTAGAAAAAGTGAAATCACAGTGGAGAGGATGTAATGAGTAATGAGTGTGCTGTTGTATTCCTGAATAAGTCTCCTGGGTTGACAGCACACACAGCTAGCAAAGGGTTAATGGTTACACAGCTGTGTTGAGAGAAAATGACATCATGAGGGGAAAGGCAGTTAGAGAGGGGGAAATGAACAGTGGGTTTAAAAGAGAGGTTCATCAGAGACAGAGCCATATAGATGAGACGAATTCATCTATGTTAATGAAGGATAAATATTTCATACTGTGTGAAGAAACAGCACCTAAACAGACAGAGGGAGATGAAACAAGGAAGAGTGAGAGAGTGAGTGAGCAAGAGAGAGAGAGGGAGAGAGGGAGAGGGAGAGAGAGAGAGGCAGAGAGAGAGAGAGGCAGAGAGAGAGAGAGAGAGAGAGCGAGAGAGAGGAGGGGAGGATACAGGGGAAACGACAGAGAGATAATCAGTGGCAGTCTACAAGAGCATTAGGTGTCAGCATTCTGAGGGACAGACTCCAGATATTCTTCCAGGTAAATACTATAATGCTCCATGTATGTGTGTGTGTGTGTGTGTGTGCGTCTGTGTGACCTCTTTCTGTTGTTGTAGAACTGATGATTCAATATTTTGTGTCAAGCTTTTTTTGTGGTTTAAGAGATGAAAATGGAGAGAGGAGGGAAAGAGGACAGTGAAAGATAATCATTCAGTGGCAGATCAGAAATGAATTGAGCCCTGCAGTTACCAAAAGAGGATTAGAGAGATAGAGTATAATGTCCTCAGCTGTTTCAGAATAAGCTGTGAGAGACAGGAGACGGGCGTTCTTACTTGTGTACGTGTCTCTGTGCTTCCTGCAGGATGAAGTGACTGCTGCAGTACGGCGTGTGTGTGTGCGGAGCCTGAGGTTCCTTGCTGGTCTGTGTGTATGTGCGTGTTTGTGCGTCTGCCTCTTCGTCTTTCGTCAACTGCCCTGCTGCATTGGCGAGAGGTTGGATATCTTTGAACCCCCCCCCCCCCTCCTTCCTATCTCCCTCGTCTATAACCCCATCTCCGCGGCAACCATGGACTGCGGGCTGCGTCTGCCTCCGGTCATTGAGGAGGTCATGGACCCTGCAGGTGGGTGGATGTCAGATCCTTGTTTATTTGTTTACAGTAATGCCACAACACATTAAAATCATTGTTTGTTTGTTGTTCAAGCATTTGTTTTTCTCTCATGGTCTCCCTTGCTCTCTCTCATTATGTTGGCCGCTCTGAGGTTAATGAATAGGATTAAACTTGAATCTGTCTCAGTCTTTGTTGTGTCTGGAGAGAGGGAGAGAGGGAGAGAGAGAGAGACAGACAGACTGTCAGGCTGTTCACAACCACAGTGTTTTGACATATTTCATGGAGCTGACTTGAAGCAGATTGACTTTGGTGATGTTCCAGGCTGAATGAAGACTATAACCCTCCGTTTTAAAATGTTAACCATTGTCTTGACATGTCTACAAAACCCCCTGAATCCTGACAGCAGGGCAAGACCACCTTCCGTCTCTGCCTTATGTACAAGTGAAAAGTCTCGTTTATCTGGTGAGTTCTGAGACTCACAGTATGGTTCTGGTGGGAGAGTGGATACCTCTGGGACAAATGGCTATTTGTGTCTGTACTGTGTGTGGGAAATGGGTGTGATACACTGGGGTGTGTCAATATGTTTCCATTGATAAATTTAGCCCAGTGTTTCTTGCAGAACCAGCTGGATATCTGCATTTGATAAGAATTAAGTGGATTACAAAGAAGAGCACCCTTTGATGCAGTTTAATCAGAGGAAGGAAATATTCAGGGACGCAAAGGATGGTGTTGATGATGAGGATGATGATGACATTGTGATGTGAGTTTGTGATTGTTATTACCTGCTAAGCAGGATGTGTTTCTTAACATTAAAATGAGTCTTTGATCCTAAGACTCCTATTCTCTTTGAAGGTTCGTGTTCCTACCCCCCCCCCCCCCCTTTCTCCTGTCTATCTTGATTACCCTACAACCCTACGGTTAGAAGGAGTCTGATTTTTGACTAATTTCTCACAGATTTTGTGCTTATAGGAGCAGAATCATGTGGCCATAAAAAGATGTGAAAGGGGAGATAACTGCATCCCTTTTCCTAATTTCTGCCTCGAAAGGGTTAAACTCCCTCAAAGACTGTGTGCTGTCTAGGAAATTTGCTGTGGGCTGCAGCTCCTACACACACACACACATCAATCAACTGATCAATCAGTGCCTCCCATGGCTGTCTGTGTGCCTGTGCAGTTGGCTGTAAGTGCTATAACTGAACTGACAGCTGAGTACATGACTCTTCTTCACTGGCTATATCTGTATCACCTCCTCTCTCTCCACCACCTCTTTAGTGCCAACACACACACACTGCAGCAGCAGAAATAACATATGCACTCAAAACCCACACCATCAGGTGCTTGCCAAACCCTTTTTTGTAACTCCAGTCACGACTTGTTTCTTTCTCTCTCTCTCTCTCCCCCTAATTACCTTATTACCCTATTGTTAGGATTGAAATCAGAAAACACAAATAGATTAGGGTTGTAGATGAAGTTTGTGCCTCACACAGACAATGCACGTTAGCTTCGTTCAGGCAGTTTTATGGTGGACTACCTTTAAAAAAAAAATTACACTTTCAATAACTGACCACTGATTGTTTTATATATGTGGCTGTGTATCATTCCATTGCTTCATCCCACCCCTCACCATCACGGTTGGTACTTTTTTTATTTTAAGGGTGCAATTAAAGACCATTTCTGAAGTTACAATCTGTTTTACTTAACATATTTGATCTCACTTTGCCCGTATCATTTTTATCTCCTTGCATGTTTAGGGGCATTGTACCAAACTTACCATCTCCTCAGTTCGACAAAACAACAATCATTATGCAGAATTACTCATTCTATTTTTACTAATATGAGACTCAGTGTTACTAACAATGTGGTTCTTACTCAGCCCTGCACAATGGTCACGGATAAGAGGGGATTTCAGACATATTTTATAATTTATTGTTTATATTTTGATGGTGTTTCATTCGGTAGCTGTCCTTGGATTGGACCCTTTCATCCTTTAGCTTTGTTATGTGTGACTTGCTGAAGTTATCTGGCGCAGTTCTCTTCTATTTCTTTGGGTCTGTATTTCAGTGCACTGTGCATCTCGAAAATGGACTGTCTACAAATGCCTCATGCTTAGCTGCTGCATGGTCTGATGATGACAGGCATATTACTTCAGTAAAACAGAGCGCTCTCTCTCTCTCTCTCTCTCTCTCTCTCTCTCTCTCTCTCTCTCTCTCTCTCTCTCTCCCTGTCTCTCGCTCGTCTGTAAACAGAGTTTCAAGAGTTTACCACCCCTGATCTCTGACCCGAGAGCAAAAACAGCCCTAACAGGGTATGCTTGGCTTTCCTTCCTGCTGTCCCTACTCTCTTCCTCTGGATTTCCCCTGTCACTCACTTCCTCTTGTTTTAAAATGTGTGCAGGGTCCTAGAATGTGCTGGAAAACCTGGCAGGTTCACAATGTTCTCACAGGGGCATATACAGTGAGTCCAGTTTTTTTTTTTTTCCCTAAATGTTGCACCAATAACTGTATGCACACATGCGCTAGTGTCGTGTGCACAACATTTTCACACCCTGCGAGTGAGCTCCACATAGAACCACCGAACGCTGTGACATTTTTCCTTTTCTTCTGTAGTTTGGAGACTGCTCCACTGTTGTTTGTGCCTTGTTTTCTGGTCCTGTAGTTCTGATCCTGTGTGCTGCGCTTCTCTCAATCCCTAATAGACCATTTGTTCTGCTTTGTGTTAGTCAGCTGTCTAATCGGGATTAAACTGATATAAGAGAACTACAACTTTGTGCTCTACTTTTTGTCTGCCTGAGCGGTCACCTCAAGTTTAGCCATTGAAAGACTGAGCATAGATGATATTCTACTGAAACACAAGCTAGCTGTTATGTGTCATATCCAGTGATAATATTATTAATTTTCAAAATGTTTTGTATCCAGGCAAGTTTATCTTATTTTTCTTATTTGAAGTATTACTTATCTAATGGTAGTGTTTTTTTTTTTTTTTTCTTTATTGATTATGAGAATACTGGACAAGCCGCAGTACTCTGGGATAAACCGGCATGTTTTGTTTGGGGAAATTGGAGTGCTACACTCATTGGGATGTGAAGATTCCATCCAGAGCTTTAGGGGATTGGAGGGGCTCTGTAACCACGGAAACAAAGTGTGTGTGTCAGACACACTTTTTTTCCCCCTTTGCGTCCCTAGACCCTTGTCCTTGTATGCGCATAGAGAGAGTTTTAGGATGATGGAGGGGGAAAAAAGCAGGATGAGCGAAGCCAGAAAATAAACTGTTGTCTTCTTCTTCGGGAAAAGTGAGTGATATTTATAATCTCAATGGTGATCACATCTCCTTGTGTCCTTCCCTCTCCTTTCTTTTCTTCCTCTCTTTTTTTCTCCTTCTCTCACATCTCTCCTTTCACAGCTTTTAAAGGAAGGCCAGAATGGAGGTGATATGAATAATACATGCTCTTCTACACTGCACCAGAAATCTGACACGCATTCACACACATACGTCTTTCTCTTTCTCTCTCCCAAACACACACACACGCACACACACACACACACACACACACACACACACACACACACACACACACTGTTTTATTTCACACTCAGTCTTAGGTAATTTTAAACAATTATAACTCTTCCCAGTAAATCACAGATTTGTGATGTTTAATAAGGATTCTACATTCCACAGTGTCAGTGCAAGATTATGCCCTATTAAATGTCTACAGTGCCATTAGCAATTCTAACGATGGAATATAATGTGGACCTATGGATTAAAAGTTAACTTAGGTTTTTTTTCCAATTAAGAGGTAGAAAGGATGTTTTTGTAGAAAAATTACATATTTGTAATACATTTTTTCCCTTCCCCTCTCTCTCTCCTTCTTTCTTTCTTTCTTTCTTTCTTTCTTTCTTTCTTTCTTTCTTTCTTTCTTTCTTTCTTTCTTTCTTTCTTTCATATTAAGATATTAGTGAACCTTGATGAGATATCTGTGTGCTGCAGTGATGTGTGTAAGCCGCCTGGACATTTAATCTATACTGAGACAGAGAAGAAGAGGGTGAGGAAATAGAGGAGGAGAAAGGAGAGTAGAGAGCATGTAGAAAAGAAAGGTTAATGAAAAGAGGTGGGGATGAGGAGTGGATGGCAGTGACAGGGAAGATGTTAATGAGATAAAAGGTGAAGAAAAGGGAGGACAAAATGGACTTGAAAGAATAAGCTCTTCAAGCCTGTGACGGCTCTTGGATATTCCTCTAATGTGAGACTGCATCCATCTCTGGACACCCCTTTTCTCTCTCTCTCTCTCTCTCTCTCTCTCTCTCTCTCTCTCTCTCTCTCTCTCTCTCTCTCTCTCTCTCTCTCCGTGTCCTGTAGAAGGATTGTATGAAGTGAATTTTGAGAGGAGTGAGAAAGGAGTGCACAAAAGAATAGGTGCTAAGGGGGTGTCTGTTTTTTTTAGTATGTTCCTCACATTTCAAACAATTTCACCTCCTCAGTCTCTTTTGGCACTGTGTTTATTATTCCTGCATCACATTCTCTGTCCTCTCCTCTCCTTTCCTCTCCTCTCTGCTCTTTAATGCGGTGATCAAAATTATGACATAGCAAATTATGACACACTCACCATAGCTGCATACGGCAGTAATAACACTCACTCTTTCTTAACCCACTCCTTTGTTTCTTTTACACTTTTCCTTCTTTCTCACTTGCACACACAAGCACTCATACGTGGTCCCCAGCCAGTTTTTGTTCCACTGCTTCAGACAGACACACACACACACACGCACACACCGATTACTCCATTGTTTTAGCGCCATGAGCAGTTCCATCATTAAACCATTTAAAAAACGTTACTTACATAGAGACTTTCAGAGTGTGGGTGAGCATTGTGAGTGTGGGAGTGTGTGTTTGTATGGTATTGCCAGTATACACTGATGTAGAAAGTGGATTCACAGCAGAAGGAGATAGAAAAAGCAAGAAAGAGGTAAAAAGAAGGGAGCGAGCATATTACGCTCTAATGTGTTTGGACAGTATCGTCTCTTGTGGGCAGGAAGAGACTCTGGATTGCTGTCTTTTTTGTGTGTGTATATGTATGTGTGTGTGTGTGTGTGTATGTGTGTGCTATGAGTTCAAACAGACAGGTCATTTTCTTCCATTTCCCAACCCCTCATATTTCTGTCTATTTTCATCACCACTGCCAACATTATTTACGGTGAGGCACATTTAAACCAGCTCAGTGTGGGGTCCTCTCAGAGGTGCCACAGTCTGTCCCTGTTTTTAGAAGCACCTTACACAACACAGCATTAGTAGTGCAGCAAAATAAGACAAAATGACTTGGTTAGAACAGACCCTGTAACATGGTAAATTTGCATTTAGACTCTTAAAAAGCATATCACTTTGACAGCTTCATTTCTCCAACTGACTGATTGATTGATTGATTGATTGATTGATTGATTGATTGATTGATTGATTGATTGATTGACTGATTGATTGACTGACTGACTGACTGACTGACTGACTGACTCACTGACTGACTCACTGGCTGATTGATTGATTGATTGATTGATTGATTGATTGATTGTGTGTACCTGTCTTCTGCATTGGAAACATAAAGTGTTTCCAATGCAGGCCAGTAAGAAAGGGCTTATAAAAACAAAGCTTTTTGTATCACCTCTTGGATGTTGATCAACTATGGGTTTAACTGTGTATGTGTGTCAGAGACAGAGAGAGGGTAACAGAGTTTGTGCCAGTGGTTAAAATGTGCTTCTCTCTGATGCACTGTGAAGCAGTGACTCATCCTGTGTACCCCTCCTCATTCTCAGGCAGCAGCGGCTATGATTGGTTGAACGCATGATGGACTTTGATGTGGAATGAAAGACCAGTAGTTGCCATAGCAAAAAGAGAACAAAATGAAAGACAGAAGGACATGCCAGAGGAAACGATAATGTAGTGATTGCTGAATCCTCATGTAAGAAGAGACTATTAGTATAAGAAACATCATTGGCTACCTGCCATCAACATCAGCCAATAATACAGTTACAAACATCCTGCCCTGTGGGATGTTTGACTCGGTACTAAGGTGTGTGTGTGTGTGTGTATGTGTGTGTGTGTGTGTGTGCGTGCGTGTGCGTGTGCGTGTGCGTGTGTGTGTGTGTGAGCTCCAGTGCTGTCTCGTGTCAGTGCTCCAGTGAAGTCTGATTATACAACCAAAGAGCTGCTGCAGTTTTTAGGTATATTGGATAGAATTTGTCCTGCCATCTGACCTTTGGGAGCAATCCTCTTTGGCTCTCCCAGTTAGAGTTAATATTACATGGTCCCTGATGGAGATAAAACGCCTGTAACCCTCTACCTTTATTCATTAGACTTTAATTAGTGAGAGATCTTTCTGATGTCAACACTCTACTTCATCTGCAGAATTGGGAGCATTTTTGACCCTGCAGTTATAGTCTAATAAAGGAAAAAGCATGATAGCTATTACATTCTCTCCCTATCCTTTAACAATTAGTGATAGATAAACCTCATTCCGGCTTTAAGTGTGTCATCACTTTTCCGGGGGACTAATCTAATTTTACAGTGCAATTTGTGCCCCAAGCTTTCACATCGGTTTTTAATCTCCTTAGACTGAGTGCACACCTAATATCTACACCAGTCCACGAGAACTTAATCAGTACAGTTACTGTCTACTATCAAAACAAGGCAACACAAATTGCTTTGTACTGTACAAATGTAACCCCGTTAAAGAAATGTGTGGACAAACTAGATGTGATTGTAAATGTTCAACATTTTCCAAAGAGAATATTATCTATCACAGACAGGGCCCAGGTTAGTGAGAATGCAGTGAGACGACTACCACTCGTTCCATTCATGTTGAGATTCACGTTGGATGCTGAAAGAATGAAAGAGATGATTACATATGATCATCTGACCATAATTCATTTCTCTCTGAGGTAGCAGGAGTAGTAGCTTTGGCAGTTAGGTGTCACTGTCACCTCAATGGTTCTTATGATCCTTATTAGAGTGTTTGAGTGCTACACCATAAGAAATGATAAGGAATGAATCCTGACTCTGCCTCTGTGATGATCTGTTGCTGGATATAGTATAAAGAGTAGGAGAGACGTCGACACACAATTCACTGGACACCATCAATTCTCTCTCTAATCCTATGCATTCAAAGCTGTATCTAGACTACACTGTTCTGTGTGTGTGTGTGAGTGTTGTTAAGAAGTTGCATCTATGTGTGTGTTACCCACAAGTAATAATCTTCTTGGCAAGTTCAATCAGTAATACATCATACTAGCTTTGTACTTTAGGCCATGGAAGAAGTGTGTGTGTGTGTGTGTGTGTGTGTGTGTGTGTGTGTGTGTGTGTGTGTGTGTGTGTGTGTGTGTGTGTGCGAGTTCGTGTGGCACACACTTCATTTTGTATCATTTTGTACTACTGACATTTCATATTTCTTATGTGACTGTTCTTTGATTGAAAATGAAAATGTCTCAGTACACAACACACAGTAAAGCTTTAGTGTCGATCATTCACCTGGACTGGCACAGTGAGAGTCAGGTTTCAGTAATCCACCAAAGGCCTGATGACTAAGAGGATCAGAAGGGACAACGGTCTATTAAGGTGAGACCTTGTTTATTTCTGTTTGTTGTCCTGCTTCAGCAAGGCCAGTGTGTGATGTCAAAGCAAGTCAAGGGACTTCCACTACACACCACACATAGTGTAATTCACAGCTTAATAAACATTAATAGATTGGGATCCATACACATCACTGGCCTACCTTATCTCACTCCACTCATCATTTACTGAGAGATATCCTTCAAAAATCTCATGCAACATAACCCAGAAGTCAATAAGACACATTAGAAAACAATATAGTTTACAACACAGCCTACACAGCAACACAGTACAATACAGTAACGCCACACACATCACACAACCACATCAAATACAGAGTAACACAGGCCAACTTGAGCCTAACAGAAATCTTACTCATCAACCAAAGTATTATACTTAACAACTCTTGCAAGCCTGTTTGGTTTCAGCTCTCTGCTTTGCCAGAGAAAAGGAGAGAGGAATAGAGAGATGGAATGAGGGGGTAGAGAGACTGTGTCAATACTTCAGAATTATATCATTTTGTTATTGTTGTGAAAAAGCCAACTTGTTACTCTTTCAAATGTTTTTTTTAAAAAGTCAGCTCCATAGAAATTCTTAATGATTCTTTCTCTGGATTTTAAGAATGCATATTCTCCTGCATCTAAAAAAAAGTACAAAACTAATTATGTCTCTATGAACAATCTGTGAAACAGCCTTTGTTAACAATTCATCTGTTACCACAGTCATTACGTCACTATAGTTTCAATGCATGTCTAACAACTACAGATCAGTTCTAACCATTTTCCCCCTGTTGTTTCAAGTATTCCCTCATTCCTCCATCCTTCCTCCCTCAGCATTGTTACCTTATTTAAACTGCTCTACATTGTCCACTCAGCATTGTCTTATTTGAAACTACCTAGGCCATTATTATACCTTTTATAAATATTTAAAGCTACATATCTATCATGTAACCTTTTCTTTTCTGTTCAGTCCATCTCCTCGTTCCTCCGTTCTGTCATTTTCTATCCTTCTTTTCAAACTGTTCCAGTTTTTTAAACTCTTCTGCACTGTCCTATCTGATGATCATACCTCAAAAACAGCTCACTCTTCTGCAGTCTGTTCAACATGCTCTGTTATAAGACTGCACTTATCCGGCTCTTATGTGTCCTTAAACCCTCAAATCTTCAAACGTGTGCCATTCATAGCTACTCAGACACTATGCTGCTCTGTTTGTTCTATTGGTCTCTTCAGTTTGCAAATGTTCTCTCCACATTTGCCACAAATGTCATCGTCACTATTAAAACAGCTAAAAACAGTGTTTTAATTGCTATGTGCCTGGCTTTTTCAAGACTATTTAATGTCTGTGATCAGATTTTATATTTTTACTGAAAGCACAGTTTTAGAGAACCTTACTCCAACTTTGGGAGAATATGAGACAGGAAGTGTAGACAGAGACAGAGGGAAGGAGTATGTAGGAAAGAGGGATTAGGTGTAGAGATGTATTCAAACAGGGAGAGAAGGGGAGATAGGGAGAGGAGGGTAAGGGGAGATAGATAGAGAAGGAGGGGTGATGCGAGGTTCTATTTTTAGGTGGCTGTCTGCTCAATCTGGTCTGTGATGACGACAGACAGGAATGGGAAGGCGACAGCAGGTCGAGTGTTTTCTCTCTCTCTCTCTTTCTCTAGCACACCACACCACACACACACATTCACAGAGAGAGAGGGAGAGGGAGAGGGAGAGAGAGAGAGAGGGAGAGAGAGAGGGAGAGAGAGAGAGAGAGAGAGAGAGAGAGAGAGAGGGAGAGGGGAGAGGGAGAGAGAGAGAGAGAGAGGGAGAGGGAGAGGGAGAGAGAGACTTTAATTTACACATTTCTTTCTCATTGTACATTTTTTACATGGGATTTGCATATAAGTCCCAGCAAGTCAGTCTTTTAACAACAGAAAGATTTGATTGATATGATTACTGTCTCTTATGTACTTTTCTGAATGAAAAAAGTCAGAGTCAATTACTTTCTGCTTCCACTAGATGGCACCCTTACTGCTTTGGAAGTGCATTATTTCAAGGACTGCTGTATGGTTAAGGGTTGGATGCGTGTGTGTGTGTGTGTGTGTGTCTGCGTGTGTGTGTGTGTGCGTGCATGTGTGTGTATGAGACATTGGCCAGGAGGCATTAAACAAAAGTTCCCATGACACTGTGTACGTGTTTACAAGGTCTCAGTGGGCAGCCGATAAGGCTGAGTTTGAGTGGCGGGGGTAAAAGAAGAGTCTCTGGTGTTTAGTGGCATAGGGTCAGTCTAGTGGTGGTGCAGTCAGAGTAGGATGTTAGAGGATGGGAATGTGTGCTTTCAGCAGGTGAGGAGATCTCCTGCAGAGATGGATGGAGAACTTGTTTGTGTGGATTTCCACTGAGGACAACAGGTGGAGAGGAGGGAAATGTCAGCTGTGATAATGAGATGACTGGCAGGGTCAAATCAGGGTCCCGAAATGGCATTTAGTGTCCATGTGTCCTAAATGCATTGTAATATTGGCATTGTGTAAATATTGTGGCTTTGCAAAAACTTAACCTCAGCTCATAAAATCACAGTCAAAAGTTCAGTTTAATATGAAATATAGATGTGGAGTATGAAATAGGAAAAAACATATATTTTTTTTTATTTGTATTTCACATTCTCTCCCTCTCTCTCTCTCTCTCTCTCTCTCTCTCTCTCTCTCTCTCAGATGATATGTGTGAGCTGAAAGCAGAGCGTCCAGGAATAGGGGATATGCTGACACCTAAAGAGAGGGAGTCTCTGGAAGAAAATGAAGAGAAAAACAAGAAGGAATTGGAGGTGGGAAATGGTGAGAAAGGTCAGGAGGAAGAGAGGGAGGTGAAAGGAGAGAAAGCTGATGAGCCAAGAGGAGGAACTGAAGAAGAGGATGAGCTGGAGGAACTGAGGGGTCAGGTGCTTCAGTTGCTCCTGGAGTTAGACGAGGCACGGGAGGTGTCCCAGCGACACGAGGAGAGCTTCCATGAGTTACAGGGTGTGTACACACACATATGTGTATATGTATATGTGTGTGTGTGTGTGTGTGTGTGATAGAGACAAAAGGACAAGAGAAAGGCTGAGAGTGCCTTCCTTGGCGAGAGAGAGAGAGAGAGAGAGAGAGAGAGAGAGAGAGAGAGAGAGAGAGAGAGAGAGAGAGAGAGAGAGTGTGTCATGGCATGATTGCTCTAACAGTTGCACATCAGAGCTGAGTAGCACAATAGTGTTGTCCCTCGCAGTGACAGTGACTGCTGAGAAATTCCCATCATGCCTGCCCAGCTGTCAGGGTCTGGAGGGCCAGCTGTCCTCTCCCTTTTTGGTCTTTCTGCTGAATCACTCCACACCTACACATGAACACACTCTCACACCAATTACACAAACACACTCACACCTGCACACAAGAAAACGTACATCCATTCTCCTACCCTCAACATGCCCTCATTCTTCAGGTTGTTAATCCTCTGTCTAGTTGTTCCCAGCTTTTCAACACTTTCTCATTCAATCTCTTAACCCCACCACCCCCTTTTCTGCAGGTCTTTTGGAGGATGAACGACTAGCCAGTGCTCACCAGGCAGAAAGTTTCACAAGGCAGATCCAGAGACTACAAGGTATCTGGGAATGCCACAGTCCTACTTACTGTCAACTGAGTCAGAACAAACAGCCATAGAATTAACCTGCGAGTTGTATAAATACAGCCAAGAACATTCTGCAATAGCTTATCCAAATATGGTATACCACTACAGGCAACATAAATCATTACACTCACACATCCACAGCCACATGTAATCTATGTGAGACGTCACACTTAAACATGAGGACAAAGGGCAGGGCATCGTTCAGTAAAGACAAACATTTCATAAGTATGTGTCAGAGCTACTGTGTCCATCAGTGTCAGGCCATGTGGAAGAATAGACACACACTCCACATGGGCTTTGTCGTTGTTCTGTTTCACAGAGAAGCTGCTGGGTGATGTGTAAGGTTCATAGACACAAATCATCTAATGCAATCTACACATGCTCTCTTACGACCATCACATTTGTTTATTTTACTCTGTTATTTATTATTAGACATTTTTCACTGTTCAACATCAGTGATAATATTGTTATTTTAATGAAATTTTTCCTGCTCTTATTGTGATACAATCACATGCACAGTCTCAGTGAAATAAATGAGTGTCTTCAAATAGTATTATGATAATATTATAACAATATAACATAGTAAACTGTTGGCTTTTACGTTCGACAACATTTAAGTATTGGAAAAAGAAAGAGATAGAGGTATATTACTGACTGGTGCCAGCAGTTTGTCTCTTTGGAGACAGAAAAATCAGGTTAACACAAACAACTTTGCTATTTGGACCTTTCTAGACCTCCTCCCTGTCAATGTGTGTGTTCCTCTCATGACTTGTCCTGCTCCGGTATCCCTCTCACACTCAAACTGAACTCCTCTCCTTTCCTTTGTTCTCCTGCTGTAGCTCAGTTGCGCTCTGTTCAGGAGGAGCTGGACAGTCTGGAGGAGGAGAAGGAGAGTGAGCTTGCAGAGGCGCAGCAGGAGCTGCAAGCAGCACAGGAAGAGGTGCAGTTGCTGCAGCAGGCTGCGGAGGAGGCCGCAGCCGAACGCGAGAACGATATAGCCACCCTGCAGGAGGAGCTGTGTCGACTGCGAGCTCAGCTGCAGCGTCTGCGCGACACCACACAGGAGTATGAGCTGGAGATTACAACGCTGCGTGCCGAGATCGCCATGAAAAGCCAGAACATGGGCGAGACACAGTCTGCAGGAAACAGTCAGTTACACCACCATTAAGTCACTCTGTATCACGGCAGCATATGTATCTAGTTATTAACGCAATAAGATGAATTATTACATTAATTTCAATAGCAGAGATGGTTAACTGTACAGTTCTACACAATTCGCACTGTGTTACAGTTCAGTACATTTACTAGCACTTCATTTCAACACTGCTAGATTTTAAAACATGTTATTAGTCACATTGCATCACTCAACGCCATAATACTCGTATTACACATCACATTCCTCATTACAGTCAGATTTACTACACAAGGGTGCAGCACTGATACAACTCTCTCATATTACACTGTCATATTACAGTATACACCACTATGACCCTCTAACTGTGCAGCTGCTACCATGACTTCAACAGTCATCCCTGTACGCTTTGAACACTTTAGCATGGGTTGACATAAAAGGCTCTTCTCTTTATGCTGAGGTAAGGGTGCTCCGGAGAGGGCCCTAAATAACTGTCATCTCTTCACTGAAACAAAGCCTCAAAATAATGTCTAATTACTAGAAAGTTCACAGAGCAGCTCCAGTGAGCTAGTGTAAAAGAGTATGTGAACCAAATCTGCAGCTGTAGCTGATTGGCAGTGTGAACTTTTTTTTTTTTTTTTTTTATCAGCACAGCTGTGTGTGTGTCTGTGTATGAGAGACATGGGAATAGTGTTATAGGTCTCTAGGTATATATGATGTGGTATTTTCTCTGTTGGTGTTTTTTCACTGACTGCTGGAACTTGAAGCTAAAGGATCTGAAATTTCCCCTTTTGCTGTTCACATACCTAATGAACAAGGGAAAGAGTCTTGCTTCTTGATTTTGTACCTCAAGCTCAAATTGTTTTTGTGAGGTCATTATGACCATGATGTGAGTGTTTAATGTACTGTGTCTTCAAGGCTAGATTTGACAGATGTTTTTGTGCTGTGGTATGTGGAGACAGGTCAGGTGGATACTCTAATAACTGCTCATGTCATTGGTTTGGTTGTAGGAGCGGAACTGTAACGTCTGGTTTAGCTGACAGCATTCAGACACATCAAGTAAGACAAGCTGTGTGTTGATTCAGAACCCGATTCAGACACAGGGATGTGTGAAGATGGATGGATATTTAATGAGCTTCTGAAGAGAGACTGAGTGCTTGTTTACAGGCTGCTCTTAGGATATGCTGGATATAGAAATGTATGTGTCATACACTCAGTCCTTAAGCTCCACAAAAGAGCTATGTGTCCAAAACATAGGTATTGCTTTATAGATATAGTCTTTCTCAAATTACAAGAAAATACAGTTTTAGAAATTAAGCCCTATGAACTCAAAGTAATTATTGTGTCATGTGAGATGTGATCTAGATAACAGCTGATCTGACATCAGATCTCTCTCTCTCTCTCTCTCTCTCTCTCTCTCTCTTTCTCTCTGCCCCCTCTTCTCTCTATCTCAATGTGTGTGTGTGTGTGTGTGTGTGTGTGTGTGTGTCTGTCTTGTAGGCACTGTAGTCATCCATTGGTTGGTCATGGTGGGTGATCCTCTTGCTCTCTGCTCCTTGTGACTCTTATTAAACACAAATTATGTGCTTAATATCAGAGAGAGAGCAAGAGAGAGACAGAGAGGGTACTGAAGGATATTGAGCATACAGTGCATTACATTGTACTCTATACCAGTTATTTTGGTCATAAATCTGTCATTGAGCATGTAGGCGCCAGCGCACACACACACACACACACACACACACACACACACACACACACACACACACACACACACACATACACACACAGACACACACACAGAGTTATGTACAAAGAACACACCTCCACACAGAGCCATAGGCACATCACATAGGCCCATTTTTACAGACTTACAGTCTCCACACCTGTTAAATAAAATATGCGTGTATTATTAAATCACTGCACATTTGTTTTGAATGTTGTGGGTTTCTGGTGAACTCCTCTGTGGCTTGGGCTCTATGGGTGTTACTTTTTCCTAAAGTCTTTCACCCCGAGCCACATTTTGTGCTGTTTACGTTAACAGTCACTACACATCAGCTGGACTTTGTAGAAAGCCAGGCTCATGCTACATGACCTAATGTATACCCGTGGGCGAATCCAGAAGGCTGTTTTCCCCACTTCATTTACTGAAAATAGTGAGGTCAGGGTTGTATCTTTCAGATTTCTCCGAGTAAGAGTAGTGACAGTTCTCAGTGCTCTAAGATCAGTTTTTTTACCTTTCAGAATCCTAATGAATAGAATCACATGGACTGACAGGAACTGCTCCTAGATGAGTTTTCTTACATTGAAATGCTCAATATGCTACTAGTCATCTTTATGCTCATTTGTAAATTCATCTGCTGAATGTGAATTTGGCTTCACGAGGCACTAGATCTGCCCAGACAGAGTCTGACACAGATAAATATTTAAAACATAGACCTTAAAGCGAAATGGCACTAGCTCATGTGGAAATGTTCTTCTTAATGAATGACATGACTACTTCAGATAATCCTGAGTGAGTGTGTACCAGGCCATGCTAGTAAGATAACTGCCACTATCAGGCCAGAATGCTGAAGTGTATATGTGGGAGTCCATACATGCCATTGTAGAACAGGACATTGGTTTAGATATTATTGGAGTCATGGTTCAACCTGTCAGTCTGCTGAATCACTCAGAGCTCAGACGACCAGTTATTCACCCTCAGTAGCATTAGCACTTTTCTATATAAAGAGCCTCAACATAAACAACATACCATTAATTCCTCTGGGCTGCTATGGGGTATGTGCTCTTGAGGAGGTACTGGTCTCAGATCAGTATGCTAGACAACTGTTTTGCAGTTACAGTGTGAAACTCAAACGTTTCAGTCTGATCTGGATCAAGAGTGATAAAGCGGGAGCATTACAAGAGGAGACAGGCAGGGGTGTTTGTGTACACTCTCAAAAGTTAACCTTCAAACTACTCAACACTGTTGTAATGTATATACACATAAGCACATATTCACAGACAGGGAGATATGGCAACTGTTTATATTTTTGAGATTACAGCAGGATTATAGAAGTCGGTGGGTAGGGACATAAAGGGGGTGGGGGGATGGGGGGATGGGGGGATGGGGGGATGGGGGGATGGGGGGGGGGGGTTGATTGTGGACTGGTCAGTTTGGGTTTTTGGGAGACAGTGTGGGGTAGCAGAGGCTCTGTGTTGGGGTCACAAAACATGTTGATGACTGTGCATTGTAGTACAACATTTAAAAAAAGTGGTTCAGAGGATGTTTAAAGGCAAGTGCTGGCACCAGTTAAAGTTGTCCCAAATGACCCAAATCACTGATCTGAGTCCAGGTATTAAGGTTAAACCTCAAATAACACATTGAGAGTGAGAAGCAGAGCTGATCCAGGACTAACATTTTCTGTGTAGTTCATTCTATGCTCTGCATTATCAAGACAACTAATTAATGTTCTATGCATATGCTATCTGATGTCTTAGGTGAGGTGGGCCAGCTGAAGGAGGAGTGTCAGGCTTTGATGGATGAGTGTCAGAGTTTGAAGGACGACAACAGACAGCTCTCTGCAAAACTGGAGCTGTTACAACAACAGAGAGCCAGGTGAGTGGCCAGTCGGTCTATCACTCTATCATCTAATCAGTAACTCACTTTCCTGGTTTGTCTGTCAAATGACAACGATAGTCAAACTTTCCTGAATACCTCAGTGAATAATACCTGGTTATGCTAAAAGTTTATACATATTTAATAACCTCTGATTCATGCTGCTTTACACATGGTGGGTAGAGTGTTAGTAGATTAGAGCCCATATTTGACTCAAACTCATCACCATCTCCTCAGTAGTTAGGCTATGTGCTTAAGTAAGCATTATCAGAGTTAACAGTCCATTAAGGTTATTTAAAGATCATGTAAACTGAAATAACAGGCAGTGACACACATAGAGCCCTGCAGACCCTGTCTCATTTTTCATCTGACAATGTCTTCCCAAGATCCTCCCTCTCGTATTAACACTGTGATCTCATCCTTTAGGAATCTACATTTTATTTTACTTTCCTGTGTGTGTGTGTGTGTGTGTGTGTGTGTGTATGTGTGTGTACATGTGTGTGCGTGTATGCTCGCACAAATTCCTTGATGGAAAGTGTTGTTCAAGACTTTCCATGTAATGTTCAAACACTGAGAGATGTGTTATCAGCTCACAGAGGGGCTGTACTTTACTGCTGTGTTTGAAATGTGTCAGGAATGTGTTTGGCTTGAGTTGATTTATACTTGAACTCATATAGTAGCCCTTGAAATAACCTTTTAATACTGATGGAGCATAGAACACTGTATGTGGAAGAGCTTTGAGGAGCTCTTTTTGTTAAAACCAGTAGTTGACTCTTTTGCCATGCTGTAATGATTATGTAACTGACCTCTGTCTACCACTGGTCCTTCGTTTTTTCCATATATTGCTTGTGAAGCCCTAGCGCTCTCTTACAAACATTTCACACATCACAGACATACATTAACATGCTTAAGACAGCATCAGTCATAAAGTTCTTAGTAAGAGAGAAAAACATTAAGATTGTTCACCATATTATTAGGGGACACTGGCGTAGTCTTATACTCGCAGGACATTGCTACACACAAACACATAGATTAAACATATAGATTACATATATCTTACCACACGCCCAACAGTATGACCATTTCTGATAGAGGGACTGGTGGTCTGTGTATTTCTGATGCTTAATGCATAAAGTTTATGTAATGTATTATGTCTGTTCCTGCAATAAATCTGCAAACATAATCAAACCCTTTTTTCACTCACAGCTCCTCTGACCCCTACATGGCTCTGAGAGAGGAGCAGGAGGGTGGTGTGAAGGATGGGGACACGGAGGAAAGAGCAGAGTGTTTGGAGGAACAAAAGGTTGGAAGCTACATGACCATGGCCCAGAGAGAGGAGGAGACTGGCCAGCTGATTAATGCTGGGATTCAAAAAAATACCTCATTGGAGGGAAGACCCGCTAGCCCCACAGGAGGGAGTGAAGACTTCACTGAGGTCTTCTCTCTCAGAGACCAGCTCAGACAGGCTGAGGAGAGAGCCTCACAAGTCCAAAGAGAGGTGCTCATCTGGATACATCCGTTCCGTTTTTGTCATCATAAACCTTACAGTGCATAGACTGACATGCAATATTGTAAGCTTTGTGTAGATTGTGATGCTCTGTATTTGTGTTGACACACTGTCTGTTTAATTACTGTCTGTGGAGCCAGTTCTGTTTTAGTACTTCATAAATAACACTGTAGAAATGTTTTATAATCTACCTGTAGGCTATCATTTTTTATTACCTAATCATAGTTTATATGTGCTATGAGTAAAATAAAGGTATTATGAGCTGTAGTTACATCAATGCACGAGGGTTACCTTGCTGTCTCTCAAATAAAATGTAGGGTTTCCGCACAGACTGGTACAGCCGCACCTTAAAAATATTAGAACACTTTTCTCAGCTGTGATTCCATTCTCTTGCTGGGATTAAAGAGGGTTTGGCTATAGAAGTCTAAATACACCCATCAGTATTTTTTTTTTAAATACTATCTTATTTACACTCTGTTCATCCCTTACCCTCCCCTCCCTTTCTTTCTCAGTGTGAGGGGTTAAAGGGAGAGCTACTGGAACTACAGGGACTTTATGAGAGCAGTCAGAAGGAGCGGGCGGAGCTGGAAGCAGAGCTTCAGCGCTGTAGAGCGGAGCTGGACAAGCTCTCTGGCAGGAAGGACCAGGTGAGGGGGAATGGAAAGAATGGAAACTCAAGATGAGGTTGTTGGATTCACGGGGCCGTGCCAGGTATCCCGGTAACTGCAGTACCTTCAAGGACAATGGGTATTGCGTATAGTGGAGCTAAGCTGACGTACACAGGGTGATGTAAGGGCCGTCTAACCTGACTTTCAGCTGTCTCAAAGTCCTCGTATATCAAGAGATCAATGTAGAGAAACATTTTACTGTCTTTGAGTGGTGACAAGAAAAATATCTTTGTACTGTAGTGTCCAATATGTCTGTCTGTCTACATATGAACACAGTCTGTACATTACTAATGTTTATATCAGCAAATGCAGCTAATGGCCACAGTGGCTTTATGTGTCAGTCAGAACCCCTCCTGTTCTGACCACTCCATTTACTAAAGCAGCTACAGCCTGATTCACATCTGCTGACTATGTGTGTGTGTGTCTCTCTCAGCTTGGTTTGCTGACCACCTCACACACATTAATCATGGACCCTTTATTTCTGCGTCAAGCCAACAAGTCTTTGTGTGTGTGTGTGCTGCATTTCTAACAGGTCCTAACCTCTGTCTGCTCTCTGTTTAGTGTCTGCATTATAAAAGTATGAGTAATCAAAATGAAAATTGATTCTCCAGTCTCCCTGAGCTTGTGTACCAGTGTGCACTGACAATAAGGTTATTTTTACTACAAAATTGCTCTGACAAAATTACTACTGCATTGCTCTGAAAGCTCAAATTTTCAATAAAAAATTTTGGCCACTCTAAAGAGTTTGAATTGGACAGTCAAGTTTGACCACTGTGTCACATGTGTCTCACCTGTCCTTCATAGTTAGAGATTTTTGTGATTAACCCTGAGCCACACTGTGGTGTTGCTCCAAACTCCCAGAGTCCCTCTGCCGGAGGCTGCTATCATTTTGAGTGGGGCCGCCATTCGGTGTGGGCAGAGATCTTTAAATGACGAGATGGAGACCTTGACTGACTGTGGACAAAGCAGGATGATGTGAAATCACAAGGTCTCAATCTTGTGTTTAACCATCTTTGGTGTGTTTCTAATCTCAGATTTTATGTTCTGTTCCCCCCTCCCTTATGGCCTGCCATTGCTTTGTTATGTTGCACTCTAACCCATGTGCACATATATCATATACTGTTTAATCATGCTCCCCACAACACAATACGCAATATCAAATTCTGAAAAAATTTGATGTTTTAAAATAATCAAACTGCCTGCTTATCTATCTATCTATCTATCTATCTATCTATCTATCTATCTATCTATCTATCTATCTATCTGTCTATCTATCTATCTATCTATCTATCTATCTATCTATCGTGGGTCAAATGGACCGATCTATCTTTCCACCTGGTCCATCTTTTGTCTGCCTGTCCCTTATCTGCAACTCATTCCACTTATTCTTTTTCTCTTTTACTTTCTCATGTTTTATTTATCTGTTGATCTACATGTGTACCTATCTGTCCATGTGTGATTGTTTATATTTTTTATCCTTCATGCTCTCTCTCACACCCTTTTCTTTTTTTTTCGCTCTCTCACCATTTCCTCATCTTCCTTTCTCCATCTCTGCAATCCCTTGTTTCTTCCTCAGAACTTCACTCCTCCGTCTGAGCCCCCTGTTCTCTCCATACCCTTCATAGGAATGGTTGTAATTTTGGCGCTGATTTGGTGCTGCTGGTCGGAGCTCTCATCCTAAAAGGGAGAAGGTATGATTTTGCAGTTTCTTTGTCTATGCCCACTAAGTCAGGTTTAAGTCTCTGATTGAATCCAAATAAATAAACTAACAAATAAAAAAATTGGCCATGAGAGCATCATTTTTGGCTCTAAACAGGGATGAACTGCACTATGAATGAAATCTCCCTACAATGCAAAGAGAGAGTGTTCAAATGTTTGGACCTTTTATGGAAGTGCACATTGTTTCACGCACACAAATATCATTTTGATGAGTCATACTAGAAATTTAACAAAGGAACAGAATAACTTGACATTCCTGTGTAGCAGCTTTAAGGAGAGAGCATTTTTTTCTCTCTGTCAACACCATTGAAATCACACATTTAGTTGCACTGACCGAGAATGTCAAAGATACGGAGGCAAATGGATGAGGCTGTCAGCATTGTGCTGTTCTGCTGTAAACTCTTAGCCAGAGCAGCCCTTCCAAAGCTGAATTTCTGCTTTGATCCAAATGACTTTCATTTGTCATTCATTCCCAGGTGACTTGTTGGACATTTATGTTGCACAGAAATGTTTGCCTTTCACCACCACTGATTGCCAGTTGAAGGACATAAACAAACGGTCTTGAAGCATTGTAAAAACATTTAGTGGAATCTGAGGGGATTCAGTATTTTAAGAATAACTACACTAATCACCCATTCACCCGTTCTGTTATTGGCTGACCCCAGTTTGAATCCAGTGCTGGGATGTGAAGTAAAAGGTTATCCATAGACTCCTATCATTCATCTAAAAGGGTTGGTCACTCTGCTCTGTAGATGGACAGATTTTGTGTGTGTTTCTTTTCAGCTGTGTCTACTAGTTCTGTGGTCGTAACGTCCATAAAGCCTTCATACATTTGCACTCACACTTTGAACAAAATGTCCTGTAGAGTACTTTATCCTTTTTATGCATTTTATAGTAGCATCAGAGAGAGTGGGTGAGTGTTTAAGGTATAATGGAGTGTGTGCTTCTCTGAGTTGAGAAAAAAACACAGATGCCATGTGGTCATACTCGAGCCTCCACCAGGAAATATGGAGATTACTGTCAGAGCCAAATGCATGACACAACTGCGATTTCAACATCCCCTCTCTGCTCTGTAGTCTATGAGAGCCAAGCACAGCCCTCACACACAGTGCAGGAGTTAAGCATATTTCTCTCGCTCATCCTTAGAGTCTAAAGAGAGCCAAACAAATTTGTGTACACACTCCCACAGTTATCTGCAGAGGGAGATAAATTGTATAAATTATGATGACAGTCGGGGAGCAGGTGTAAAGGATATGTAAATTCTCTTCTGTCCAGCACACACCAGATGCCTGAAGAGAAAGAGTAAGGCATTGGCACCGGTTGCTTTGTGTGCATTCACACGTGTGCGCATGCGTGAGTGAGTGTCTGGGAAATGTCTTCTCTGTGTGACGATGGATGAATGAAGGATAATGAACCTGGCTTACTGTGTATGGGGTTGAATGTAAAGTGTGTGTGTGTGAGCATGTGTGTGTGTGTGTGTGTGTGTGTGTGTGAGAGAGAGAGAGAGAGAGAGAGAGAGAGAGAAAGGGGAGAAAGGGGGAGAGAGAGTAAATGTGTGTATGTGTACATGCATACATATTTTGAAAGTGCTTTTAGCAATTCAAGCCTCTGCTGGTAAACATGAATGTTGTTATACGTTGGAGTTTGTGTGCCTTTCTGCTGGAGTGAGCTATGAGTAGCTTCATCTTGTCTATCCAGTTTTCATTCTTCTCCTCAACTGTGTGAATGTGCCAATGGGTTGCTTTTGTTTTGGGGTTGATAGGTGTCTCCTTAAAATATGCAGTTTGCTTAAATTGGGTGTTGGTTGTGACAGCAACTGCTGGTTTGTTGCAATAATGTACAGGATTAAGGGTTTTGCTTTAGTAGAAATGGTTGAATCCAAGCCACGTCGCTACAACAGTGCTTGTTTTTTTTTTTTTTTTTTAGAAATCACTGTGAATACCAAACTGTAAGTGTCTCGGGTGCCTGGTTAAATATCTATGCCATCACTGAGATAAATTGTGAGTCTTGGCTTGAATGCTGTCCGAGCTCACCATATCATAAGGTCTGGATTTAGGTATTTCAAGTGTCATTAAGTCTGGGCCACTATTGACATTTACAGAGATGAAGAACATAACAGATATGGAATATGCTTTGGCTGGATGTGTCAAGGAAGATGTATGGTGTATGTCCAGTTCTGAATGAAATTCAAACCTGGTTGCTTTGAAGTACAGTTATCATACCTCAGTGCAGTGTATGCCTAACTTTTTGCCTTTGTTCTCTCTCTCTCTCTCTCTCTCTGTCTGTCTGGCTTTCTCTCTCGCTGTCCATTTGTGCTTGTCTCTGTTTCTCTCTTGACTCTAGGAGAGCGAATGGAACTTAGTGATTGTTGTTGCCATGGCAGCAGCAGTGGCTCTGATTGTTCCCAGCTTGTCAAGAGCTTTCTCCTGAGCCCTGGAAAGGTTACCGTACACCATACCACTTCCATCACTGACCTAAACTTCCAGTCTCTCCATTCACCTGCATGTTCTCCACAGCACTCAAGCATCTTCTTCAGGAGAATGGAGTTAGATACCAGCAGATCATTCATTAAGGCTATGAGATGCTACAGCAGGCCACGGGTGGACATGATAATTATGTGAAAAGCAAAAACACTACACAGAAAAGTGCTGCACAATGGTGGAGACAGTGAACCCTAATCAAAAAAAGTGAATTGCCGTTTATAGAAACAACATCTGTGATAGGGGTCTTGTCTCCTGCTATATACACATAGAAACACACAAACATGATAATATCTGGCGAGCAAGGTTCTTGTTCTTTTCACTGCAGTCTTCATGTTTTGTGATCTTTTTTCTCTTTTAATCCACTGTGCTTCTATAAACAGACTGAATTTGATGTGATAATCATGGAGATGTTCTGCCTGTGATCAGCAATGTTTTAGTAAAGGCCTATATAAACCCTCAAACTGACCTGCTACTGGAGATATAAGTTCTGCATACCCAAAAGGACAGATAAAGTGTGCTTTTGTTGCTTTACTGATCTACAGATTGATTGTTTGCTGACCTCTGTTCCCTACTTCAAGAACTATTTGCCTTATCTCCACCTCTGGATATAGGATTTGCACATCTTTTTTTTCTTGTTTTCACCCAACCAGGAGGATTTTTGTTGTTGTTCTAAAAAGAAGGGGAAACAACAAGTATAACATAATATGGTTACAATGACTGGCTTCTGTCTCTCTCTTCTTTGTCCTGTCAACCAGAAGTACGGAAGAGGACAACATTTAGACAAAACCTCCAGTTCTTCCATGAACAAATCTCTTTCCACATCTGTACATTGCTCAGTGAACTTGCAGTCTGTGATGTTTCTTCTTTTTCTTCTTCGTTGTTTTTTTTTGTTTGTTTGTTTGTTTTTTGTACAAGAACACACAGATAATGATCTATCTCTGTCTGTTGATGCATGCCTGGTACAGTTTCAACAGAAAATAGTTATATTAAATCATACGACCATTTTAAACTCAAACAGCAGAAGCTGTTGTGCTAACGAGACAATCTACATGGTCCTTACTCTCTTTGGTGAAGTATCTGTGCAAAACCATCACTCATTAATCAAAAAAACTTTTGTAATAGATCTTTTCTTTAGGCTATTTTTTTTTTTATTTTAATCTGTCAAGGATAACAATTTTAGCAGATAAATAGCTAAAATTAGCCGATCAAATGAATAGATTAATCAGTTCCATATGCATAGTCCTCCATGCTCCATTAACACGTTGTATTTATCAAATACCCCAAAATATTAAAAATGAAAAGAAATGTAGTTTAGGGGAAGACACTAGAACATTTAATCATTCTTGTAGCTAACAGCTAACATTTAAACGTATTTACTTATCATGCAAACCCTATGCGAGACTGGATTTAAGTGAGTTCTCTTTAATCTAAAACATTAGACTGCACTGCATCTTCATTACTGGCTGAACTCTGAAAAGAGAAGCCTTTCTCTTTCGCATTCATCTTTCTATCTTCCTATAGTACATTGTTTGTCCACAGTCTTTATTTATGTGGTGCATATGTTGCATGAGGTACTCTTAATGCTTTAGACAATTTCAAACAAGCTTTAATATATAGGACATTCCAGTAGGTTTCATTGCAAAACTACACAGCAATACAACATTACTAGTATCAAAAAAGAGACCTGGAAGCTATGTGTAACTTTATGTGAGTCATTTTCTCTCTGTAACAAGAGAGAGGGTCTTATCTTCAACATAGAACCATTTAAACGCGTAACAAAAATACAGATGCAATTTGCTTAATCTCAGGTCTGCAGCAAGACCTGAAGAATGTATTCTTCACTGTCAAAAAAATTTTTGTGTTGGGCTAAAAGCTATCAGAGATATCAGAGATAAGTACATTGTCCCCAAGTGGTTTTAATCCTGTTTTATGCCCATTGAGTCACTGCAGTTGGAGCATTATTGGGATCATGAAATAGAAGGATCCATGTTATGAAAGCACAACCTCATGTAATGTCGTAGTCACACACACACACACACACACACACACACACACACACACGCACGCACACACACATATGCCAATTATTTATCATTATTGTTATATTCTTATTTTTTATTTAGCATCCACACTTAATCAGAATTGGTTTCCATCATTAGGTATCACTTTACTCGACCGCCCTATCACAAGGCTGACTATTACTGTTGTAAAGACACAGTTCCAGGTGTGGAAGGCAGCCTTGTCATAACAGCTTATGGCACAATGCAACAAATCCTCTGTAACACTGTGTTGAAGTATGGCTGGCGTCTGCTGGCAGTGTAGTCAATAGATGGTACATTACATTGCTCTGCTGGCTTCAGTTGATTTGTTACACTGTTTGAGCACATAGTATGTGCCTTACTGATGTTGACATAAGCTGGAATGACCACTTGTGTCAGTCATAATGCCAAACTCACCAGAAGGAGAGTAAGTAAATAGTTACCATTTGTTTTTTCTGCATAGAGAGAATCTTGGTTTATGCAACTTTTGTGCCCATAAAGCAAATACAGAAAGCTGACTTGATGTTTTATATCACTGGTTGCTTCAGTTTTTTACAGTGAGCACAACAATAAAAAAGATGTCCATAAAATTTTTATTTTATATTTTTGTCCACTATAAAACATGTTGTGGGAACTGTTTTTTTTTTTTTTTTAATTCTACAGATTTCCTTCAGAAGGGAGGAGTAAAACATTAAAAGGTGTGGCATAATCATTTATTTGTTTTTCTTAAGTAATTGATAATGGACAACAGACCTGCTGGAAGACACATACAGCTAAAATGTCCTATATCCAAGACCGCGTACAATACTGTAACTTTTAACATTTAACTAATTCATACTTTAATTAATCTTCTCTCTGGCACTGTCTCCCTGCTGGTTTAGATTTCTCCTACCATGACTGGATTTTGGTTGTAAACTTGTTTCATGTAAAGTAAGGAGTTTTTGTTTGACAAAACAGAATCGACAATAGGCATCTTCGTACATTCGCGTTAGATTTATAATTAATAAAGACTTATTAGCTGAAGATGAAATGAGTCACTGTGTTTTGGTGAGCCTGTGCCTAAACTGTGGTGTGGCTTTAAAGATTAGGAAATTCTAAGACTTGAACATCAGTTTGCAGCAAACACTGTAATGGATAAACCTCTCTTTATCAAGTGTGCCTAGGTTGTGGAAATACTGTCCTCTGGTTTCTTGTTGATATGGAAACCCCTCTAGAGTATATTCCTCGGAGAGCTAAGTAATCATCAGTGTAATCACATTGTAATGGTTAACGGCTCAGATTTCTTTTAGAGCAATGCATGCTGCATTCCATTTTATATCAAAATGTGATCTTTGTACTGTATTGTAAATAGTATAGTAGGTGTTTGTCTCAAATTGGATGTATTCTGAAAGCAAATGTAGAAGCTGTGCAGAATTTACCACAGTTTAATCAGTTTGATGAACACCTGGGGAAAAACATATTTTTCAATAAAATGACCACAGGTCAGAGTCTCATATTCCTTCCATAGTATTTTTTAAACCAATGTGTAACGTTAGCAGACTTATTTTTGCATGTTTGTCGAGAGTAGACCATGCATGCTGACTGATGTTAGCAATAGACTCTGGATCCTGTGATAAGTCAGTGATACCTTAAACAATGCATGAGAAACATTGTATGATTCCTGTAACAGTGACATTAAGATTACAGTCTCTCTTTTGTAATTATTGTGTTATCACCCTCTGCTTCACTTTGATCTGTTCTATGCTCTGTCAATACCCTTCTGTTGTATTTGATATCCATTAGACCTTTACAAAATCTTTAACACACATCACACTTTAGTGTGGAGCTGAACATGTAGGAGAAGAAAAAAGTAAATAATACATTTATATGATGGGTACAATACTTATTTATGTAAAAGTATTTCTTCGTCCAGGTGATTCTAGATTGCTCTAAATTCTCACATATATTACACGATCTTTAAACACATTTTGAAGCATTTATTTAGACAGCTTGGATTGTTTTTTATTCACTCTTCTTAAAATCACCTTTCTGTTTTTAAACATATACAGGCAAACTGATTCATTCTGTGTCACTGTTTTCTTTTCTGTTCCTCACTGTAAAGCTCCTTTTAGCATTGGAGGCTTGAATGGAATCAAGCTGCTCTAAGTGTTCTGCTGTTGATGTCAGGCTTGATGGAAATGCTGCTGTGTGATTGTCTCTGCCTGTGGCATAGCCTGCTTACCATACTGTACAGTGCGTCTGTGACAAGTTTATATGTAGTCATGCTTCTGTCAATGCCTTAATGGGCATTTGTGTAAAAAGAAAAAGAGAGCACTCTGAGTATTTTGGTTACATGGCTGTATATTTTGTAAATGAAAAGGGAAAAATAAAGTAGTTTATCTGTACCTTGTTTTTCCTCTTGGCTTGTCATTACGGACACCATTTATAAAGTGTGTTGTGATTTGTACACATGATTGTGAAATATATTTTCATTTTTAACCAGTTAAAACCAGATGAAGGAAGTGAGTCACAAGCACACGGTGGGCCAAACAGTTTGGGTCATGATCTCCTGGCTGTATATTGATGTGAGATCAGGCCCAGTTGTGTGTAGCCTAAACATTGTGATGGGAGGCCAGAAAACAGAGGCACTCAACACCTCTCATGCTCATAATGTCCAGTTCGTTCTCAGAGCAACAGAGGATATGGTGTGTTTTTCTAATACTGGATTTGTGGGAGAGGAGCATGTAAGATCATGTAATATCTTGCACATTCAACGCGGCTCATCTGTAACAGAATAGAACATACACGTTCTCATAGTCTTAATAGTCAGATTTATCCAGATGGGACGGTACAACCCAAAGGGAGATATACACGCATTAATCTGTTTTAGTGTATCCTCTGTCATGGTTATTTTCCTCTTGTTTATTGATTTAGCACACAGTGCTGCGTATGCTATTTTATTTACTACAACATCCGTCTTTATAAGATGCTGCCGTCATTTTCTTTTCTTGGTCCCCAATTGTTAAGCACCCAGTAGACCCTCATTGCACTTTTTGACAACGGCCCAAACTCCGGCCCCCGCACTCAGTTTGGAGGCGCTAAAAATAAAGATAACCGTCACATCTATTGCGAAGCTTGGGGGTCCAGCCAATCCTCGTCCCCGCAGTGCGTATTGCCCAATCCAACGCCGTATCGGTATCTCAGTCACATTAGAGCAATACCCATCCCGCAGTTGTATATGGTCATGATGACAGAGGCATACCAGGAAATCCAGTGGGCTGACGTTAGGCAAGGGGTCTCAGATTTTTAAAGCCCTCTCCTGCCACGCGCTTTAACCATTCAGTTGTGGAAGGCCACTCCAAGCCGGTCTCCCTCATATTACAGGTACCTCTTCATTTATTTACGTTTTTTTAAGAAACGCCTGTCTTCATGTGAGTCAAATTGTACATGAAGAAGCAACTATCACATTTCTCAGACTCTGTTTACATGCACTGAAGGTGAAGGCCATTCACGCTGGCAACGAAAATCTGATTCTTTCATTCATTGTTGATCTGAAAGAGCGGTCTTCGTCGACTCCCTTGGTCTTCGTCGCAAGAGCGCTGCAAATCTCTCATATTCTCTCTCTCTCTCTTTTTTGAAGAACTCCCAACTTTTAAACTTTTTTTCCTCACAGCGAGTGCGCACGCCTGGCACTGCCCCACTCCCCCGCGTGTAGTAAAATTTCTCACACTGGCCTCACTGATTGCTGTATAAAAAGGCGGCACACAAAACCAAAAACATGATGAGCAATAATACATACTACGATCAGACACCGCCGCCACAATATTACCAGGGCACTGACAACGGTGAAGACGGCGAAGAGGAGATGCCGGCTACAGAGAAGGACCTTGCTGAAGATGCGCCCTGGAAAAAGATCCAACAGAACACGTTCACCAGGTGGTGTAACGAACACCTGAAATGCATCAACAAACGAATCAACGACCTACAAAAGGACCTGAGCGACGGGCTTAAACTCATAGGACTTCTGGAAGTTTTGAGCCAAAAGAAAATGTACAGAAAGTATCACGCCAGACCCAATTTCAGGCAAATGAAACTGGAGAATGTGTCTGTCGCGTTGGAATTCCTCGAGCGAGAGCATATCAAACTGGTGTCAATAGGTAAGTGTCATCGGTTGATGTGCATTTTAGAAACATTAAGAAATACGATGTTATTCAATGGCTGGTGAGTTTTTCCGCTCCTGTCGGTAGTGAATTCTAGGGATAAAGAATCTGGGTAGGGGGCGTCTTTGGGTCAGGCGTTCCGGTGAAAGGAATACGTACTTCTGATAGCCATACATTAAACACTGAATAAATGCAGTTGTAGAGTTCTAGCTCAGTTTTACAACGAAATGACAATTGAACGTGTTCAAAATGCGACTAATCTTCCGATTCCTTTTCACGATTACTTCAAAAAACAAAACCCCGTTACGTCATTTGCTATGTTCTATTTTCTTACCTCAAAAGTTAATTCAGATTGCTGCTGATGATGACTGAGGGTGCATGACTGACTAACTGGCTGTGCAAGATGTGACTGGGTCTGAGTGAGGTTTTTTTTTTTGAGTATAGGATAAGATTCTTTAAACCCTTTGTGTCTGTAGCCTTTAAATGTAGTTTTTGAAAACAACGCTCTTATCGTTCTTTCACTCCACTACACAGTCCGTCAGTTGATATCAATTGTAAAAGTGTCGTGGATTGTGCCTTCTAATTAACTTAGTGTCTGATGTCTTTGATCTGCTTGAAGCGGGCAGTGGGGGTGTAGCATTCTGTTCTGCATGTCCTCATTCGAAATCAGAATAATTTGCCATGTTATATTTAGAGTGATGGAATATCTGAATGTACAGGTTCAAATAATGGACTCATCAGATATTCAAATAAAAGGTATCCACTCGGATTATAGTTAACAATTTACAGTAATCACAATTTGCAAAGTAGGTTATAACTTTTTTCCAACAGTTGAACAGTATTGTGGTTTATTGTCCATATAGTGCAGAATTGCAATGGTTTCTGTTAAAACCAGTTTGAAATGTCCAATGTGTGTGTGTGTGTGTGTGTGTGTGTGTGTGTGTGTGTGTGTGTGTGTGTGTGTGTGTGTATCTGAAACCAACACATAATCAGCAGTAATATAGATTTAGAATGTTGGCCAAATTGGGGAACCGCTGCAGTCTTGAAATAACAATGGATTCATGCTTAGCAGTGACCAAGGGTGAGCCCATGAAAACTGTGGGCATTTTACTCAGAGAGTTTGTCTGATGTCTTCAATGAGAGGCTGATGTATGCACTTTGATACTTTTTAAGACCATTGCTTTTTTTTTTTTTTAAGAGTACAGCGGGTATTGTGGCCACTCGGTGTAGGCTGTAGTGTTCTCTTCTGACACAGTTTTGGTTGTCTTTTGGGGATGTTGCAATAGATGAATTCTTTGCAGTGACTGAATTACAAAGCATTTGGTTCGATTGTTTCCAATGATGTCACTTTCAAAAAATACTGTAAAAAATATCCAGTTAGATGATCTGCATAATGCCATTCAATTTGGCATTATTAAGAATGCTAGCATCTGTTCATGACTGACTGTGTTGCTGTAGTCATGAGCCTGTATAGTGTGTTGAACTGGAGAGGCAGGAAACTGTTATGGCTGGTTGATTTGTAGGGCTGTAAGCAGGGTGTGATCTGAGTGGAATGTATCAGTGGAGAATGTGGCCTACAATAATCAAACACACAGAGGATTCTCTCTGAATAACTCAACACGCTTCAAGCTCCCATCAGTGAGAGGGGAGAGGCTGAACTCTACTGTGGGCGTGGGTTGTGAGAGAGGGAGAGGAGAAAAGAGAGAGGTTTTTTTCAGTCACTGTCACACTGTCATTAGTGTCACAAGTCTAGGTCTTTTGACATGAAATGTCAAATAGCAAGAAAACGAAGAAAGTTAGAGAGAATCAGACATAAGAAAGAGAACAACATAACAATAAGAATAAAAATAAGCAGAGCGCCATCAGAAAAAAGCTTTAAAGATAGCATGAGAACATGAAAGCTCTTCATGCTGAAAAGGTTGTTTTAGTGTTAGACACTTTTCTTAAAAATTTGAGTTGATATGACAAGATCTTAGGTCTTTGATGCTCTCAAAATACATCAGAATGTAAGATGAATCAGCAGACACAGACATATTAGAGATGTGTGACTGGCTAGCTTGGCTGACATTGGCAATAAGATGGATCTTTCCAGAAGTGCACCCACCATGGCTCTGCGTGTCATGTGACAGTGGAGTAGGAATACCTCCTGGACCCCCCTCTCTCACACACACACACACACACACACAGGAGAGGGGCTGTCATAGGAGACTCTGCAGAGTGAACTGGAAATGACTGTGTCACATGGAAGTTGGCTTGCCATCCCAACAGGAAATACCACCTACCCCACAATGTTGGTTTGCCCAATTCTTGTCCTGATATACATATACATGCAGACTTACATGTATCCCTGTGCATACAGGTATATCCACGACCCCAACATCAGAACAGGATTTGCAAGCTCTGGTTGTGGGAAGATTTTGGCCTGAATGATAAGGTAGTTGTTAGGTTCAGATTTTAGTCTACTCCCCTGATCCACAGAATCAATCAACTTGTAAACACACATAGCTCCATGACTTTATTTAACAAAACCATGACAAGTCCCCAGAAAGAACTGGTCCCTTGCTTGTTTAATTGTTTTTGGTCAATGGATATGCAAATTAAGTGTATTGAGAATAAGCTGACAGTGGGTGTGGTAAGGAGGTTGGGAGACCTGCATTACCCATAGTATTGTGATTGATGGACAGACAGCTGGGCTCTGGGCTCAGTCCAGTAACAGGTGCTTTAAATAGACTCAGTGGTCTTCATAGGGGCAAGGAGAGGGGGCCAGGATAGAGTCAGGCAGCGAGAGAGAGAGAAAGAGAGAGAGACTGGTGAACAGTGTGAGTAAAAGAGAGGGAGAGAGGTCACTTGGGGAGTAACTTAGGGAAAGAAGTGAGTCAGTGAATCAGTGAATGAGCTAATGATTATGGCTTGTGTTTTGGGGGGAGCCAAAAGGAAAAAATAGTTCTTACTTTCTCTGACTTGGTGATAAAGAAAACAGCCAGACAGTTTTGTGGTTGTGGTGGTACAATATATCTGTGTTTGTTAGGTGATTTTAAGAGGAAATGTCGAGGTATCTTGAGTATGTTAGTCATCTGTGCCCAGCATGTACCATTATCCTGACTGTGACCTTATTTCTAAGGCCAACATAGCTCATGTGATGTAGAATTTATATAGTGATATCAAAGGAAGAGAGCAGTTTCAGGACTGGATTCTGTGTTCTGTGACATGATTTTACAGATGCTGAAATCTGGAGGGAGGTGGGTTTAGTTGTATCTCAATTATACATACTCTCTAAAAATTATGCTTGCAGGCTTTGAGGGGTGCCAAGGATGGGTATTTTGACCATTTTCCTTTTGGGATTTTGTTCAGGTCTACCGTGCTTGGAGGGTATGTTTGGCCACAGGTAAAAATAAGTGTAGTGGGGTGTGAGATGTTCTTAGAGGGATGATGAATGTCAGCTGGCATTTAGAGATTTCAAAGTGCATGCAACAAGAATAACAAGCGCCATGGATTCGTTAAGCTCAGCTCCCCCCCCCCCCCCCCTCCTCTCTCTTACTTCCTCCTCCTCTCCTTGTACAACAGTGTCTCTAATTGTTACCATGTGTCTGGGCCAGTCAGTTCAGTGGAATGTTCAAGCACAGCCAGCCCACTACACACTCATACGCTACACTCACACAACACACACACACACTCCTGAGGGCCAGTGCAGATTGCTCCAATGCCTGACCAATTCTGACCCCCTCCCCTTCATCCCACACATTAATATGCCTTATAATTAACTGATTCTTTCAAACTCTGCCATCTCTTTTGGACTTCACACTGTGAGTCAGAGAAAGAGAGAGGGAGAGTTTCAGAATGGTTTCTCCAGTGTTAATGTGTTCCATGGTTTTATCAGAAGGATGTGAAGTCAACAGAATCTTGACTCTGAGGAGTATTCTAAACTTTACTGCTATTATTTACAATTTCTCTTTGTCAAGTCACCCATCATGAACCAATGTGGCACTGTGTGTAGTATCTGGACCAGACGATCAAGTTTTTGCTCAGGTTTGTAAATGCATAGATCCCAAGACTTTGAACATATCCCTTTCTCTTCCATTGCACATTTGTTGCCCTAAGTTTTGCTTTACTCAAGCATTTTTGTTGGTGAGATTTCGACGCACTGGCCATTTGTGGTCACTATAAGGTTTGATGCTATTAGTGGCCATATTCAACCATGGATAGGTGGTTGTTCCCAAAGGCTTACGAGGTGTTCTTTGTCTGTCATTGAAACCTGATGATGCAATTGGTTGTACATTTCTTCCTTTACGTAAAGAAGCTGGGGTCTTGAGCAACAGTGTTGGCATTATTAATCAGACTAGATTAAAGTTAACCAGAATCTTTGTCTCAGAGAACCTTTGTCTGAGGACATAGCATGATCCTGGTCTATTCTTAGGAGTCCTGCTGTTTTCCATAACCGTCTTGTAGCAGTTCTTTGGCTAAGTCCTGTGTCTGGTCCTAAAAGTTTGAGGAAATAGGTCATTTGTGAATGCACATAGAAAAAAATCCTTATTGTTTAATGAATGTGCTCTTTGCAGGCTGACACGATGTTTACTTTGGGTCTGAGCTGTTCTTTTCTTGCTGTCACTGTCTGGGCTCATGAGATTAGAACAGATTAATGGATGTGAACACACTAAAACATGGAACTTTTATTAGTTGGATTTACATGAGGAAGTCCTGGTTGAAGGCACAAACACATGTTGACATTTGTCAGTCAGTTCATGTAAGGAAAGATTTTGCCTCTGTTTCATATATTGTAGTTTTTACTTTCTTACCCAAGGAGGCATGCTATCTGAAGGAGAAGACCTTAGAAAGCAATACACAGTGAACATCCATTGTTTTCAGTGAAACTGAGTATTGTCTTGGCTTCTTCACAGTCGTCTGTTGTCCTCTCATGACTGTCCTCCCCCTACGCTTTTTTTCCCTTTTCCTCTTTTTCTAACTTAAGAAAAGAAGCCAGTTGTTGTTGGCTTTATTTTCCATCTGAGGTTTTTGGTTCACAGTGCAAGAAAATGCTCACCTCTGTTAACACTGCTCAGTACTCTGCTCTAATTCATTTTATCTCTGGATTCTTTCTGACTGTAAAACATTGCCGCAGAACACTGAGTGCAGATTATGAGAAATAGTAATAGACAATTTATGCATAGGTGTGTGCATAACTCTTTGGAGACTGTGTGTCACTGGAACATCCCACCCCCCATGCTGGGCGTGCAAGCAAATGTCAGAGATTAAAGGTCAGGGTGCTGGGGTCATGTTCATGACTGTCAGGGTAGCAGCAGTGACTGAGATGAAATAATCCATGGATGTCTCTAAAGTCTTATTGTGGTTTAATGTCTTTCCACTGCAAGGCTACAGTTATGGTAGTTAGAAACCAATCCAAAACCTGCCACCACCTGCGTGTATGCACGTGTTCATGAGTGTGTATTGTTGATTGGATCACATCTGGTGGAACGGAAAGGAGACTGGACAGCAGCATGACTTATGACGGTTAACAGCTGAGGAATGATGTCATGTGTTACAAGTCTTCCAAATGACAGTCACACACTTTCCCCTCATCTGTCTGTCTGTCTATCTATCTATCTGTTTATCTATCTACCTGTCTTTCTTTCTACCTGTCTGCATGTTTATGACTTAAGGTTCAGTTTTATGGCTTGTCCCCATTTCTCACTGAAAGTGTAGAGACAGACCAGCCGATACCAATGGGGTGTTCAGTGTCACCGGCATCAGATGCAGACGGCTGTCTGCAGTACAGTGATGATGTCATTAGTAGCCTGACCTCTGGTTGCCAGATTGAATGAAAACTCATCATCTTCCTCCTCTGACGTGGCAGGACTGGATCTCTTACTCCACACTTCAGTCTCTCCATCCAACAGACCCTCAGCCTTTGCCCCTGGAGACTCCTGGCCCAACAAAAAACTTTTCACAGGAGCAAATGGTAGATACCATAGTTGGTACATTTACCAGTGCAGTCATCTTAAAAAAAGACTCCAACAGTGAAGACAAGACCTTGACAGGATATACGTGTGTTTATATAGTATGTCTGTGTGGGTTGGAGGGGTTGCAGGTGACTTTCTGGCTGTATGTATGTGTGTGTGTGTGTGTGTGCGCGTGTGTGTGTGTGTGTGCGCGTGTGTGTGCGTGTGGGTGGCTGGGTGTGTGTCTGTGTAGGTGCAGAGGTGCAGTTGTGTAGGCCAGGTGTTTGGAGTAAGAATAAGTAAGAATTGGAGCAATGACCAGAGTGTATTCCAGAGTATTCCTATGGGTAAGTTATTCCATGCCCATGTGTGTTTTCTCTTCATACTGAAGCTGCCCCCTTCAGTTTTACTTTTGCTATCATTTGCTGTATTTTAATACATGCACAACAGAGGAGTGTTTTAATAAAATATGTTAAAGTGATGCCCTGTTTTAGAGGTCTTTTTGCCATTTATAGATGAGTGGATGGAAGTTTGTGTGTGTTGGTGGTGGTGTTAGTGGCAATGGTGGGGTGTTTTTATTTTTGTGTCATAGCAATATCTGTGTGGATATTTAAGTTTTAGTCTTTCCAATATCTATGCCACATCCTTGTCCCTGAATCTTCTCTGTGTTTTCTCTTCTCTTCTCTTACTGGGTCTGCTGACAGTCACATTGCCGAACTTGCTTTGTTCTGCTTTAATTCTGAATGAACTCAAGGGAACCTTATATCTCTGTGTGTGTCTAGAGTTTATGTATTTGTCTTTCTCTCTGTGTGTTTGTATGAGTTTTACTATGTGTTTTTCTCTCTTGTGGTTAAAGTTGTTGTCTTCTGTGTGCTCTGATACCCAGCCCCTCAGGCTGCACTGGGGGAGACTAGGACAAAGCCTCTTGTGTGCTGGATGGAGCTTTGGCTCTGGAGCCTGCCTGGGTAGGAGGGTTGGGGGATGGGAGGGGAGAGTCACACACCACCCAGTGGGGTTGGAGGAGGGGGTTATCTGAGTGTCTGCTAGGAATTTTGACACTTCAGTTGTTAGCTGCATGCCTGTTAGCAGCTGTGACAGCAGCTGACGTTGTTTTTTTTTTTTTCTTTTTCCTGTAGAAGCAAAAAAAAAAAAGAAAGAAAAAAAGTCTGTCTACCGAAAGCAAACAAACCTCAGAATAAGTAGTTTCACACAAAGAGTGTACATGTTAAATTTCTGTGTTCTGGCCTAACACACTCTATTCACTTCCCCTACCTCAACATAGAGGGTTTTAGGTACTCTTGAGCTGCTTCCTGGTTCTTGTTCTTTAACAAAACAAAAAAGAGAGGAAGAAAGAGAAAGTAGTCCCTTTTTTTCTTTTGTGGTTGTTCCTGTGGCTATTTTTTCTGATTTCTGAAATTCTTCAGTAGAGTCAGTAAAAATCTGAGGTTAAAACAGGAGAGTCTGTGATTGAACCCCCCTCAGACACAGACAGAATCATTACATTATTAAATTATTAATATTAAATTATTGCTTAATTTTTTGTCCCCATGGCAGTGTGTGTGTGTGTGTGTGTGTGTGTGTGTGTGTGTGTGTGTGTGTGTGTGTGTGTGCATGTGTGTGTGTGTGTGTGTTCATGCGTTAAAATAAAGACTATATTAATAAAATAGTTCATTATATCTTTTGAAGGCGGATGCTCTTTCAAATTTAGGACAGGGATTGACTGATTTCTGCGTGTCTCTATATGTGTGCAATTCAGGTCAAGCTTTATATAGCTCTTAAGGAAGAAGAGTTTGTGTTATAAAAAGCTCCGTGTTAAATGGCCCCCTGAAAGGTTTCGGTTACGTACTCAACATTTGTCCAGCTGCTCTTGCTGAACTTTGAAGCCTATTGTGCCTGTCTGTGGAATGTGACTTATCATCAGGCGGGCCAGCAGAGGCAAGCTGTGTGTCTGAGTTTGAGCGAGTGTCCATGTCCCTCTTGTCTGGAGACATCATGGGCAGGACAGCAACATTTGTTGAAGACTGAATGACTGTTGGTCATTTCTGCCCATATTTGGATAGAGCAGCTGCGATATGCCACCTGTTGAGACATAAGCACCTTCTGTGTGCATGTGTGTGGTTGAACTAAACAGTGTGTGTGTGTGCGCGTGCACACTCATTGGGGCCAAAAGTTTTAAATATCTTACGTTATGCAGAGATCCTTTTAAGAATCTCCTCCACATATTTCATGATGAACTATAAACATTTGGTCAGGGAATTGGTCTTAAAAACGCAGAACTTCTGGATGTGAGAGATGGTTGCCAAGATTTCTGTTTAGATTTTGATTTATGTTTTTCAACAAGAACAGAAGTTGATGGATGATCTGCGCTGTTTGTCCATCTCCCACTACATTTATTTTTCCCCCGTCCATGTCACAGAATGCAGTTTGTTAGCGTGATTAAAGTAGTCCATCACCTCTCTGTTAGTGCTCACAGCAGTCTGAGAGCAGCATACTCTGGCCAGTGGGGTCATATTTTATTTATCACTGGGATGATGTCATCTATAGTGGATCAGAAACACTAATTAGCTTAACTTTGCTTAACTTTGTAACATTAATTATAATGAGTGACCAGCGATCATGAAGTTGTACAATTACAAATAGTTAATATATTGGTTTTAATATGACTGAAATAATCACAGTAGCTATAGCTCACTTTTATATGAGGTAATCTGGCTTTGCATAATCTCCATACAGCACCAGTGGTGTCTTATGGCCTTTTATTTATTTGTCAGTTGTTTCTAGGTATTGTTGTTCTGTGCTTGTTTTTGCGTAAGATTTGGGCATTTGATTTGGTGAATGTGTAATTAGAGGGAGAGAGAATGTGTCTGGTTATGAAATGATCGTCACCCACCATATGATTTCACTCTGTAAGGCTTATTTAATATGCTGTAACATTTTCATCAACATTGTCATGCCTTACATGATGACTAGACTTCCTGCAGCCATATAAACTTATTAACCAGGGCATGAAATCAAAAATGTCTGGACTCAGTGTTCAGTAGCCACATAGACAGCAGGACGCTGATGTTCTGTCAGAGATGTAGTGCTTTCCTGTGTGAGGGGTTTGTGCTGTGTACAGCAGGGCAAATTGCTCTCAGTTTGTCTTAGAGTTCATGGTGGAGTAAGCTGTCTGGAACTCAGAGAGAAGAGTGCCCCTTTTATTTGTTTTATGCCCAATAGGTAATTTTTCTAAGGGATTGGTCTCTTTCTCTCTCTCTACGTCTTTCAGTCTTTGTGTGCGTGTGCGTGCGTGTGTGTGTGCGTGTGTGTGTGCGTGCGTGCGTGTGTGTCTGGGTCTGAGTTCACAGTGGAGCAGGAAAAAGTGACTCCATCGGCATATCTCTCCAGCAAAATGAGTGACTTGACAAGGAGAGTGAGAGAGTGAAAGAGTTACAGATACTCACATTTTCCACAGGATTTCCCAAGAACAAGGAAAGTGTGTCAGAGATGGAAAACACAAACACACATTCACAGTCACACACATACTCACGCCCGGGCAAGTGTCAAATATTTGTTAGAGCATGGGCCCAATGGGAGAAGACCACTACAGCTGCTTCTCTGTATCCCTTCATCCTGCTAGGGCTGTGTTCTCAGTCTATACCAAAGTAATTATCACACACACACACATGCACACACACATTAGGTCACTGTGGAAGAGGATGGCCCTTGTTTATGTGTCTGTGTGAATGTTCCCTCTGCAGACCTTCATATCAGATAACAAGACATTTATCACTGCAAAGCCAGTGCTGGGATCCCCCTGCTCTCTCTCTCTCTCTCTCTCTCTCTCTCTCTCTCAGAGCTGCTGTCCATTGGCTATTCATCTTGTAACAGCCATAGCACTGTACCTCATTAGTGTGTTCAGTAGTCATGTGTTTCTCTGTTTGCCTATTCGGACATCAGTGCAGCTTGCGCAGTGTCTCTGTGACATCACATATGTACTCTGTACTTTTCTCTGCCTTGCTTTAAAAAAACTTGAAAACGGATTTTTAAAAACATTGAAAATGAGCTACTTAGTCATTTATTTAAATCTGTTTTGCTCATTATTTATATACTTTATTTATTATTTATGATGTGGTAATTCACAATGCTGAAGAATGTTTTTCAAAGTGTGGCAATTTTTATGCCAGGTTATGTGTAGAGATGAACTTTTATCATGTAGACGTTACACTATGCTTTATTTTTTCAGATGGTGAAATAATAAATGTGAATGTTGCCATAAGACTTGTAGGTAATTCCCCTAAGAGATGGCTGGATCGTATTTCTCAAACAGATCTGGGTATTTGATTTCCAGACATAAGTTGAATTTATTGCACTTACTGTAGCCAATGCTGGAATGGCCAGTAAAGTTCAGAGCACAGATTCAGTTTATATCCAGAGGATATAAACAAGCCCCCAAGGCTCATATGGTGTGTGTGTATATGTGTGTGTGTGTGTGTTGTACCTGAGTCAGACTGGTGATTGTTACAGTGAGTGCTTGCTGTACACTTTTGTCTAATCATCAGCTCCCTTTAAGAATGCTTTACCCTACATGTTGGCTTCATGTTGTTTTTTCTTATTTAATGATCTCATGCTGTATTTCTTGTATGTCTCTCTCTCTGTCTCTCTCTGTCTCTCTCTCCTGAACCATACACAATCATCACTATTTATACAACATTGTTGACATTGTTTGAAAGATCATGCTCTATATCACTGACTCGTGTAAGAATCTTGTTGCTGATGTTTGTGAGCTCATGTTGTAACTCCTGGAAACCAAACAAACATCAAGCATTATCATCTCCAGGGAAGAGCTGTCCTGAGCTATTAAGGTTTCCTAGCTCTGCAGTGGAGAGGGCCTAACAATGGCAAGTCAATACAATGATCACTTTGTCCAAGACACAAACACTCTCACACACACATGCTGCCCAGTCCTGTTCCTTCCAGGCTGGAGAATATGTGTAGCACTGAAAATGCTGAAACGAGGTCTTTGTGTCTGAAAACCGTACCCCCAAATCAGGCAGAGACAGACAGTGAGGAGGAGAAAAAAGAAGGAAGGAGATTAACCCTCCCTCTTGAGTGATCCTGAAGAACTGCTCTACTAAGCAGTGCTCTTTCCACTGTGTTTCTGGAGAGCTCTTTGTTTTGTGCGTTGTGCTGTCTCGTCTGCACAGTGTCTGTGTGAAGATTTGCTGATCTTACCTGCCCACTTCTGACACAGCCTCAGTAGTCTGCTGACACCCACTGACTGATTTAGTTGGAATGTGTTCACTTTTAACACACTTGGTCTGCCATAGTCACTCTGTCTATACTCTACCCAACTTTTTAGAGGAAAAGGTAAAAAAACCAAACCAAAGCACCTTTCTTTTTCCTAAACAACCCTCTCTCTTTTGAGATTCTGTCCTATTCCTCACATCTTTTCAATCTCTCATGTCCTTAAATCCAGGTGTCTCATTATCTTAAGCTGTTACTTATTCATTTGCCAGTGCAGGTCATCCAAGTGGGGTGGAATTCCAGAGGGGTATTATCAATGCTTGCCTCAGTGTCAGACTGTCTGTTTGTTTGCAATTTCAGCCTATTACACATGCTGGAAGGAAACACTTAGGTTTGATGACATTTATTAAGTGCATTTGTGCCCAGCTGTTTCACTGTGTAACAGAATGTACTCTATTTTTGTGTGCGTGTGTGTGTGTGTGTGTGTGTGTGTGTGTGTCTGTGTGTGTGTGTGTGTGTGAGCTGTGAAGTGCACACACCGCTCTTTGAAGAAAAGGTAAAACAGGTGGAAAAATAGCATCTAATCCTGTTGTGTATGGTTGCATTTACATTTATTACAGTTTTGCTTGTTGTAGTACAGCTGTTTTGTTTCCATAGAGGGTTAGTGTGAGTAAGTCTGTTTGCTTGCTAAGTGTACCACTGTAGCACTTTACTTTGAGCTGGCTTACAGTCTCATATTGTATACTGTATGCATGCCTCACTTTACTGAATGAAAGGAGACATGTGACACCCATCCTTTCTCCCTAACCCCCCCCCCCCCCCCCCTTTCTCTAACTCCCACCCCCCAACTCTTTCCCTCGGGTCCTAAAACAGCTCACATTAACTATAGCCTTAAATCTAAATGCCATATCCCTCCCATTCCTCTGTGCTGAGTTTGACTCTTCAGCAAAGTGCTGTAAAACGCCTCGGTAAATTCCTCACTGTGCCTTCAGAAGGCCCTGATCTTACCAAATACCAAATAGCCACACTGTTTCCCCAAAGGACTAAGACAATATCAGGAGCACTGTACAGAAACAACATGCTGAGGGTTCTCCACAGCAGGACGTGTGTGGAGAACTTGTATATGGAACATGGTAAACAGGAAACACAGCCAGCTGGATACTGAAAAGAGAAGAGGAAGATTGGGATGGTTCAGGAGAGCTTTTCTGGGGGTAGGAGGTAGAGCTGAAGTATGTCTCCTGCAGAGGAGTGTTGTCTGGTCTGGCAGTGATATTAGATCGGCGTGATTTGAGTGTATTGTGCGTAGGCTTGGAGGCCACTGAGGTGTTTTCTATAAACAGTTCCAGTAGCAGTAGAAGTGAAGTGTAGCCTGTCAGCATCCTGGTTTAGGGGTGTGTGTGTGTGTGTGTGTGTGTGTGTTTTATTTAAACTGACCTCATTTCATGAAGGCAGGCTTAAATGACATCAGTCCTTGGGCTCCACTCAGCTCTGTCCAGCCTTGTTCATCTTCTGCTGCTCGTGGTTGAACTCAGGCAGCCAAGATGAGGCTACAGTCCACACACACACACACACTGCAACAGAACCTCTCTGTGTGAGGTCACTATAGCTCAGTAAGTCTGTCAGCTCTTTAAAACAGCACAGACACTGATCAAACATCACTATAAATGTATGTGTATGTATTTTATTTTAGCATTGCTGATGAATTGAGAGAAGCGGATCTGACATTCTTAACTCATAATCACCCCCGGAGAGATAGTTGTTTGTATTTTCTTTGCAAAAATGGGCAGAGAAGTGCTGTGCCTTGGTAAATGAGAGACAAATCATGATGAAGAAGACATTTGAATACATGCTCACACATACACATAGTCACACAAACACACATATATGTACACACACACACACACACACACACATATGTAAGTACAGACATAAATGGATACTGCTCAGGCCAGCAGGGTACTGAGGAATTAGTGAAAAATAAACACAGATGTTCCTCCAGAGGACAACCAAGATTTGCTCCCCAGGAGGATCCTGCTCTGTTGTTTTATGAAAGCAAATTTGTTGCCTCCGAAAAGTGCTGATTCAGCTGCTTGGGCACTTGGTTTCTAAGTTTGCTAAGTTTTCTAAGTGTGTGTGTGTGTGTGTGTGTGTGTGTGTGTGTGTGTGTGTGTGGGAGAGAGAGAGAGAGAGAGAGAGAGAGAGAGAGAGAGAGAGTGCAACTCTTGCATTACTGGTTCATGTCCTAGTAATTCTAATAATATGAGTTTGACTCCTTTGGTTCTGCTATCACATTCATATAAATTATGCCAGCATTTGGACATATCCTGTATTTTCTCTTATTTAGGATGCAGAACTGCTTTATTTTGTATTTCCTACTGTGAATCTGCATTCATGACTATGAATGATAATTATCTTGTGTAATCATACAGTGAGTGGTTGTGTGTGTCTATGTTTCTATCACCACCTTTGTATATAAAAGATGTGAAACCATTTTACTGTTCACCATTCGGTTCATATATTGGTTTTTGGGCCACAGTTTAGTATGTATCAGGGTTTGGCTTGATAGAAAATTGAACCAACTTAAAAATAACGTTTTTTCTTTTTTTTTATTTTAAACATGCACAAATTTAAAGCAAACAAACAAATTTAATAGAAAACAGCAACATACCTCCTAAAAAAAGAGAGAATAAAAGAAAACTTATCTTCCATGCATCTACTTTAAGATCTTTCCCTTTGGAAATGAGTGCAAGAAAGTTATTTAAAGGCTTTTCTTCATGACAGTGAGTGGAAGCAATCTAAACTAATCAGTATGTTTTAAGGTTCTTCAGCCGAAAATAACTCCAAACTCATGACAACTATAAAACGATAAACAGAAGTTCCTGCCATTTTCAGATTGATGCGTGGCTACTTTGATGTGTGTGTGTGTGTGTGTGTGTGTGTGTGTGTCTGTGTGTGTATGTGCTTCTGTGAGAAGTTTTACGAGTTTTATAACATACAGAATGATTTTCTTTTTCTGTTACTGTCTCCACGTGTCTCCATAGACAGTAAAGCTATAGTGGATGGGAACCTGAAGCTGATCCTGGGCCTCATATGGACTCTCATTCTTCATTACTCCATCTCCATGCCTATGTGGGAAGATGAGGATGATGAAGATGCAAAAAAGCTCACTCCTAAGCAGCGCCTTCTGGGCTGGATCCAGAACAAAGTTCCTCAGCTGCCCATCAATAACTTCCACCGTGACTGGAGGGACGGCAAGGCTCTGGGAGCCCTGGTGGACAACTGTGCACCTGGTGAGTGTTGACCGTCCGGAACCCCGGAACCTTCCGATGTATTCACAGACTTAACAAGGCCAATATGCTGTCCTAAGACGACAATCTCAGTCAGTAACTGTTCTGTGAAAATTACTTGGGCTTCTCTACCTCCCACCTAGAGTGTGTGTGTGTGTGTGTGTGTGTGTGTGTGTGTGTGTATATATATATATATATATATATATATATATATATATATATATATATATATATAACTGCCTTATATATATATACACACACATATATAAGGCAGTTGCATCACACTGAATCACATTCTTTTGAGGTTGCAGTGCACAGACTACAGCTTGTGAACAGTTCATGACTGAGTTTAGGTCAGACCTCTGGGATGTGAAGTCCCCCACAGACAGGAGAAAAGCTGTAGGATTGATTCTCTGTTTCGGTCAATCGCAGGGTGGTCTACTGATTGCTGGAATTGTAATTTAGGACATATGACTTCACTCCGGAAAACCCTGACCACCGAGTAAATGAAGACCAAAGAGAGAGATAGACAAAGAATGACTTTAAAACAAGTCTGCTTGCTGCTATACAGTGGCTCATAAATCTAATCCAAATAGGTCAGGAAAGGATAAAAACATGGGAAGACCACAAGTTGAAGTGGTTCTGTGTTGAAACAGACTGTCTCTGTGTGCGTATGTGCGTGAGCGTGTGAGCGTGAGCACGTGTGCCCTCCCCTGGCTGTGTTGTAATCAAATGGAGCCTTTTAGTCATTACTGTCCCATCAGGTTGAGAGAAGCAGGCCAACACATTGACATTTTGAGATACTGAAACAGAGAAAGAACACTGTTCATACTTCCAGGAGGCCTTAGGCTGGCACGGTCCCAGACTGGAGCCATATGGGACAGCCGTGCCTCACTTGAGTGGCCTCCTCTGGCACCAGTATCGGAAACCCAAATCCAGATCTGTGTCTCAGTTCTTCAGTCAATCAGCCAGCAGTGTGAACGTGTGGAGAACTTCTGCTTTGATCCAGCAAAGAGAGACATGCAGAGAGAATAGCATTAAGGACCACAGAACGATTTGACTGAGTAGACATTTATCTCATCCAACACAGGTCTGAAAAACACAGTTTGATTTATCAGAACATTAAGGGTACAGATGTTTTGTTACTGAAAACCATGAAGTGTTTCCCAGTTCATTTTTTTCAGACCGTAATGTAATCAACATGGGGATTCTAGGCCAGTTGTAACACACTTGATTCAAGTCATCATTTGATTATCAAGCCCTTGATTAGTTATATTAGGTGTGTTTGTGTTGGGCCAAAGTTAGGAAAGCAGAGTGGGCCTCAGGTTTGGAAAACATTGACATAAAAAAAAAATTAAAATGTGTTTTCATGTTGTTTTAGGTGTTTGTTCTTGTGTGCTGTTAGAGGCCGTTAACCACTTGTCATTACAGTTTGAAAATGCTCCCCAATTGAACACTGAGGGCCTTTTCCTAAGTTTGTTTGCTTGGGCGGGTTTATTTATTTGTATGCTGTGTTTACTGGTGTTGAGTTGTGTGGGAGTTTAAGTAAGTGTGTGTGGATGCAACAGGAAACTGAGGAGTGTATTAGAGAGAGGTTAATAAGCTGAGGCAAATAAACACACAATGGTTTGATTGTCTTTGGGGAGGGGAGGGGGGGGGGTTGTTTAATTAACTCAAAGGGGAAGCAGTACACAGTTGCTGTGTGTGTGTGTATGGGTGTGTGTGTGTGTGTGTGTGTGCGTATGTGCACCTGAGTAAGTGTGTGTAAAGTGGAATAATCGAGACTTAGAATGCTCTACCATGCTCTATTGTGTTTTATATACCCAGTCTTTCTTTCAGTCGGAATAAGTAGTTGAGTTAGTAGGCTCATGTTTGACAGATAGCTGCTGGAGTCAAGACTGATGAAAGAGGCAAGTGATAGGGTATGTGTGTGGGTGCGTGAATCTGTGTGTTGAAGAAGAAATGTTTGTGTGTGCTTGGAGCGTTTGCTTGCATTATGTATGTGCATTGTGTATTTGTGTGGTTTACATGTGTATGTAGTGTGTGTTAATAGGTCCAGCCTGAAATGTAGTGCCTGGTTAACAAGCCACAGGTTTCTCCTGCAGCAGTATAAAAAGTGTCAGTGGAGAGCACAGCAAGGACAGATAAGTGAAAACACATGCCATAGCCTGCATTTCCTGCCAAAACACTTCTCCTTTTACTCTGCTGTGTGTGTGTGTGTGTGTGTGTGTGTGTGTGTGTGTGCGCTTGCTCATATGTGCACTTGTGTGTAGGTGTGTGTGTGTGTGTGTGTGTGTGTATGTGTGTGTATGTGTGTGTGTGTCTGTGTCTGAGTTATGTGTGTGTAGAGGAGAATAATCAAGACCTAGTATTATGTCAGCTGTGTGTTGACACAAGACATAAACAGCAGAATTGAAATTTGGCAAGGATCACTGAATTTAGCCATATTCTGTGGAACATTCCGTGGAGGTGGTGAAGCACGTTCTTGCCGTGTCGATACCTAGAAAAAGTTTATATCAGTGCTGGCAAGAGTCAGCGGGCCCTTAAAGATCACCATGACTGTTAGAGCTCACTGCCCAAATGCTGTGGGACACTGGAACAGAAAAATGGATTTGATACTAGATGTTGGCAGCAGTAGTGAGGCTTATGGTGCTAAGGAGTGTACTCCAGTTTCATATGATTTGAAACTCTCACCCTGACTCGATGTCTCCTAACAGCTAACAGCTAACCTAACAGCTCTGTTTTCATACTGTCCCACACAGCAGTTAATGTTTTCTCAAGGAAGTCATGTTGTGCCATGAGAGAGCAAATCAGATGAAGGAAAATGGGAAAAATAATTGGGAACGTAGGAAAGAGCTCACATGAACTATGTAATCCTGGTGTCAGTTTTAATAATAATAATAATAATAATAATAGTATAATATTAGCCAAGATGCTGTTGTGCAATGTGTTTTCTTTTCTGTTGGACTTGGAGTACACAGTTGAATCAATAGCATGATGCAATGATTCTGACTCTTTGTGCATCTCTGTATCCGTCACACAGGTTTGTGTCCTGACTGGGAGACATGGGACCCCAGTCAGCCTGTGGAGAATGCCAGAGAGGCCATGCAACAGGCTGATGACTGGTTAGGTGTGCCTCAGGTAAGTAGCTCTCACATTGTCTTGCCCTGACGTTGTCTTATCTTGCACTGGACACATTTAGTTTCACCTTGTTCCCTCTGGTTTTCAAGTGAAAACACGGGACAGAATAGCCAACAATCCAACTTTACATTGTAGTCCTCTGAAATTAGAAGAGTTTTGAGCTTTGTCTTGGCCTGCCTATGCAGGTTAACAAGGAGGGAAAATTCTGTCATTTCAGCCCTGTCAGAACATTAGTGTTTTAGCCAGCTCCTCTCCCCTGCCACTGTTCCACTCACTTTGAGCTTGTAGTTTGTCACTTTCTAGTTTGTAATGACAGCCTGTTTTCTTCACAGCAATGTAGTGGATAGGGCTTTGCTGCAGTGGGGGATGTTGTGTGCTTTATGTAGTTGGGCAGAAGTGTTTGTGGTCAGTGTTGGAGGTGGGGGAATGTGGGGAGTTTATTAATGGATGGTGAGGTAGGCTGGCTTGCCTCACATCCAGGGTTCAGGTTCACTGCTACTGCTAAGAAGACCAAAACAACAGTTCTCTCATTATCCACAAATGATTCCCTTGATAGGAGACAAGACTGTACTTGGAAAACATTGTAAGGAATTAAAAGTTCCAAGAAGGAAAATATGATCTCTCTCTCTCTCTCTCTCTCTCTCTCTCTCTCTCTCTCTCTCTCTCTCTCTCTGACTCTCTCTCATTCTCTTTCTATTTGTGAGTGTGAGAGTGCTGTCCTTATTAAAAGCTCAAGGCACCCACTAAAACAGACATTTTGGTCTTAGTCACATTCATTATTCACCCATTCATTCAAATGCCCTTGCATTTCTGAGGTAATGACATAGACAGGAGCTACCCCAAACTACCGCTTGCCACTGAAAAATCAGTTTTGAACTAGCCATGAAAAATAGTCCACAATATCGATGGTGTGGATTAGTAGGATTGTAGAGTTTAGAGCCTCAAGGATTTGGTTCATCTTTGTACGGTTGATCTGACTTACATTTTCGGAAGACGTGTATGTTAGCCAGAAGTTGTGACTATTTTTTCTGTGTGTAAAAGTGTGTTAATTCATGGCAGTCAGTTCTAATAAGTTCGTTGCTGCTTTCCTTGTATATATCTTCATATCATAGTAAGGCAAATATACAGGGGGAAGAATGCACACAGGACTTGTACACTGATTCCAAAAGCATAAATATATTCATACATATAGCTGTGTCTGTCTCGATTTCAAATGAATGAATTTGAGTCTTTGTCACATTTACTTGAATACACAATCACATGGGCATGCATAAGGTCTGAGTTCACTTTTGGGTCATGACCTCAGAAACCTGTTATCACTCCATGTATATGCCTCATTTCACATCAGCACATCTGATTTGACTGGTTACTTTAGATGCATGAAAACTATGCCTGACTGTGTGAAGGTGGACATGTGATAAAGTGTGTGTGTGTGTGTGTGTGTGTGTGTGTGTGTGTGTGTAAGTGTGTACATACGTATATATGTTTGTATGTATGTATGTATGTATGTATGTATTTGTGTGTGTGTGTGTATTTATGTATGTATGTAGGCCATGAGAGAGAGAAAGAGAGATTGCATTTCAAGAATGCTTTGGTCTATAAGTCACCTCCTTGATGGGGGAGTCTTAATTTGGTGGGTTTGGTGACAGGGGCAGTCTTTCTCCCTGTAGCTGTTCTAAATACCGTCCAGTGCTATTTCCAGATGCCCCTTATCCCTGTGACGAAGGGGTAAATATAGCAGGACACTTGAGCAGTGCAGTGTGAATGAGAGAGAACCATGAGACAGAGGAGTGTGTAGTAGCTTTCATATGTAAAGAGGAAATTGATCACGGTTTATCACTACAATGAAAATAATAATCCCTTTTTCTTTTCTGTTATGTGCACCAGACATAATCTATGGCAACTATGTTCACTATGGATACTCATTTTGAGAACTGTAATTTAAAAAATATGTACTCAGATCTCTGACAGTCATTCAGACGAACCAATCATGTCATCCCTTAAGCATGAGCATGCAGTGTGGTGTGTGTGTGTGTGTGTGTGTGTGTGTGTTCATGTTAAAACAGCAAGTCTGTTTCAACACCTGTCATTCAGTAAGCCATAATGACAGACGGCAGTCTAGGCAGCTATCTGAGTTGAACCTTTTTGTAATGACCTGCTCACATGTAGGCCAGATGGCAACAGACTTCATCCTCTCAGAATTTCACGTTTTCCTCTTTTCCCTTGAAAAATGACTCAATTAGTTTCCTGTGGATTATACTCTCCATTTTTGATCTTCAGCTCATTTCCTTATCAGTAATGGGAAATGCAGAAAAGCTGCTATTGATGTGGTTTCATAAATTTCTGAGTCATTTCGTCTAATATTTTTATCACAATTACCCATGAAAGGAAGACTTATTTGTACACTAAAATTGCTTATTAAATGTTTCCTTTTTGATACACTTATCTGAATTTAAACATTTCTAGGAGCATATCAATGATACATAAATATTGTTGTTTAAATTGGGAATATGCAATACATGTCTGATCTCTGAGTTTACCATTTGTGTTCTTGTTGTGTAGGTAATTGCTCCAGAGGAGATTGTGGACCCGAATGTGGACGAACACTCTGTAATGACGTACCTGTCCCAGTTCCCCAAAGCCAAACTCAAACCTGGTGCCCCACTCCGCCCCAAAACCCTGCACCCCAAGAAAGCGAAGGCCTATGGACCAGGTGAGTGAGGACTACCTGTTATATTATTAATCTCATATTAGATCAGATTGTTTGTAGATCTGATTTATTCCTTTTAACAGGGTGCCTTTGCAATTTTATTCTCGTATGAAAGGAGCATTCATGCTTGCTTTCTCCCTAGTTTTTTATGGGACATCTATAGGGGAGTTTATTAACGGATGGTGAAGTATGCTGACGTGTGTCACGTCCACAGTTCAGGTTCACTGATACTGCTAAGAGGACCA